>NC_083314.1:64328911-64646343 GCF_963455315.2 Globicephala melas
CGGGCCAGGGTTAGGGTTGGGGACGGGGACGGTTTAGGGTCCAGGTGAGGGTACGACAACGCTCTAGGGGGAGCGTACGTGTGAGGGCGCGGGTTAGTGTCAGCGTACGGGTTAGGATTAGGGGACGGGTGAGGGTCAGGCTTCGGGGAAGGGTTAGGGTTAGGGTTCGGGCTAGGGTTAGGGTTAGGGGACGGGGACGGTTTAGCGTCCAGGTGAGGGTACGACAACGCTCTAGGGGGAGCGTACGTGTGAGGGCGCGGGTTAGTGTCAGCGTACGGGTTAGGATTAGGGGACGGGTGAGGGTCAGGCTTCGGGGAAGGGTTAGGGTTAGGGTTCGGGCTAGGGTTAGGGTTAGGGGACGGGGACGGTTTAGGGTCCAGGTGAGGGTACGACAACGCTCTAGGGGGAGCGTACGTGTGAGGGCGCGGGTTAGTGTCAGCGTACGGGTTAGGATTAGGGGACGGCTGAGGGTCAGGCTTCGGGGAAGGGTTAGGGTTAGGGTTCGGGCTAGGGTTAGGGTTAGGGGACGGGGACGGTTTAGGGTACAGGTGAGGGTACGACAACGCTCTAGGGGGAGCGTACGTGTGAGGGCGCGGGTTAGTGTCAGCGTACGGGTTAGGATTAGGGGACGGCTGAGGGTCAGGCTTCGGGGAAGGGTTAGGGTTAGGGTTCGGGCTAGGGTTAGGGTTAGGGGACGGGGACGGTTTAGGGTCCAGGTGAGGGTACGACAACGCTCTAGGGGGAGCGTACGTGTGAGGGTGCGGGTTAGTGTCAGCGTACGGGTTAGGATTAGGGGACCTCTGAGGGTCAGGCTTCGGGGAAGTGTTAGGGTTAGGGTTCGGGCTAGGGTTAGGGTTAGGGGACGGGGACGGTTTAGGGTCCAGGTGAGGGTACGACAACGCTCTAGGGGGAGCGTACGTGTGAGGGCGCGGGTTAGTGTCAGCGTACGGGTTAGGATTAGGGGACGGGTGAGGGTCAGGCTTCGGGGAAGGGTTAGGGTTAGGGTTCGGGCTAGGGTTAGGGTTAGGGGACGGGGACGGTTTAGGGTCCAGGTGAGGGTACGACAACGCTCTAGGGGGAGCGTACGTGTGAGGGCGCGGGTTAGTGTCAGCGTACGGGTTAGGATTAGGGGACGGCTGAGGGTCAGGCTTCGGGGAAGGGTTAGGGTTAGGGTTCGGGCTAGGGTTAGGGTTAGGGGACGGGGACGGTTTAGGGTCCAGGTGAGGGTACGACAACGCTCTACGGGGAGCGTACGTGTGAGGGCGCGGGTTAGTGTCAGCGTACGGGTTAGGATTAGGGGACGGCTGAGGGTCAGGCTTCGGGGAAGGGTTAGGGTTAGGGTTCGGGCTAGGGTTAGGGTTAGGGGACGGGGACGGTTTAGGGTCCAGGTGAGGGTACGACAACGCTCTAGGGGGAGCGTACGTGTGAGGGCGCGGGTTAGTGTCAGCGTACGGGTTAGGATTAGGGGACGGCTGAGGGTCAGGCTTCGGGGAAGGGTTAGGGTTAGGGTTCGGGCTAGGGTTAGGGTTAGGGGACGGGGACAGTTTAGGGTCCAGGTGAGGGTACGACAACGCTCTAGGGGGAGCGTACGTGTGAGGGCGCGGGTTAGTGTCAGCGTACGGGTTAGGATTAGGGGACGGGTGAGGGTCAGGCTTCGGGGAAGGGTTAGGGTTAGGGTTCGGGCTAGGGTTAGGGTTAGGGTACGGGGACGGTTTAGGGTCCAGGTGAGGGTACGACAACGCTCTAGGGGGAGCGTACGTGTGAGGGCGCGGGTTAGTGTCAGCGTACGGGTTAGGATTAGGGGTCGGCTGAGGGTCAGGCTTCGGGGAAGGGTTAGGGTTAGGGTTCGGGCTAGGGTTAGGGTTAGGGGACGGGGACAGTTTAGGGTCCAGGTGAGGGTACGACAACGCTCTAGGGGGAGCGTACGTGTGAGGGCGCGGGTTAGTGTCAGCGTACGGGTTAGGATTAGGGGACGGCTGAGCGTCAGGCTTCGGGGAAGGGTTAGGGTTAGGGTTCGGGCTAGGGTTAGGGTTAGGGGACGGGGACAGTTTAGGGTCCAGGTGAGGGTACGACAACGCTCTAGGGGGAGCGTACGTGTGAGGGCGCGTGTTAGTGTCAGCGTACGGGTTAGGATTAGGGGACGGCTGAGGGTCAGGCTTCGGGGAAGGGTTAGGGTTAGGGTTCGGGATAGGGTTAGGGTTAGGGGACGGGGACGGTTTAGGGTCCAGGTGAGGGTACGACAACGCTCTAGGGGGAGCGTACGTGTGAGGGCGCGGGTTAGTGTCAGCGTACGGGTTAGATTAGGGGACGGCTGAGGGTCAGGCTTCGGGGAAGGGTTAGGGTTAGGGTTCGGGCTAGGGTTAGGGTTAGGGGACGGGGACGGTTTAGGGTCCAGGTGAGGGTACGACAACGCTCTAGGGGGAGCGTACGTGTGAGGGCGCGGGTTAGTGTCAGCGTACTGGTTAGGATTAGGGGACGGCTGAGGGTCAAGCTTCGGGGAAGTGTTAGGTTTAGGGTTCGGGCTAGGGTTAGGGTTGGTGACAGGGACGGTTTAGGGTCCAGGTGAGGGTACGACAACGCTCTAGGGGGAGCGTACGTGTGAGGGCGCGGGTTAGTGTCAGCGTACGGGTTAGGATTAGGGGACGGGTGAGGGTCAGGCTTCGGGGAAGGGTTAGGGTTAGGGTTCGGGCTAGGGTTAGGGTTAGGGGACGGGGACGGTTTAGGGTCCAGGTGAGGGTACGACAACGCTCTAGGGGGAGCGTACGTGTGAGGGCGCGGGTTAGTGTCAGCGTACGGGTTAGGATTATGGGACGGGTGAGGGTCAGGCTTCGGGGAAGGGTTAGGGTTAGGGTTCGGGCTAGGGTTAGGGTTAGGGGACGGGGACGGTTTAGGGTCCAGGTGAGGGTACGACAACACTCTAGGGGGAGCGTACGTGTGAGGGCGCGGGTTAGTGTCAGCGTACGGGTTAGGATTAGGGGACGGCTGAGGGTCAGGCTTCGGGGAAGGGTTAGGGTTAGGGTACGGGCTAGGGTTAGGGTTAGGGGACGGGGACGGTTTAGGGTCCAGGTGAGGGTACGACAACGCTCTAGGGGGAGCGTACGTGTGAGGGTGTGGGTTAGTGTCAGCGTACGGGTTAGGATTAGGGGACGGCTGAGGGTCAGGCTTCGGGGAAGGGTTAGGGTTAGGGTTCGGGCTAGGGTTAGGGTTAGGGGACGGGGACGGTTTAGGGTCCAGGTGAGGGTACGACAACGCTCTAGTGGGAGCGTACGTGTGAGGGCGCGGGTTAGTGTCAGCGTACGGGTTAGGATTAGGGGACGGGTGAGGGTCAGGCTTTGGGGAAGGGTTAGGGTTAGGGTTCGGGCTAGGGTTAGGGTTAGGGGACGGGGACGGTTTAGGGTCCAGGTGAGGGTACGACAACACTCTAGGGGGAGCGTACGTGTGAGGGCGCGGTTTAGTGTCAGCGTACGGGTTAGGATTAGGGGACGGGTGAGGGTCAGGCTTCGGGGAAGGGTTAGGGTTAGGGTTCGGGCTAGGGTTAGGGTTAGGGGACGGGGACGGTTTAGCGTCCAGGTGAGGGTACGACAACGCTCTAGGGGGAGCGTACGTGTGAGGGCGCGGGTTAGTGTCAGCGTACGGGTTAGGATTAGGGGACGGGTGAGGGTCAGGCTTCGGGGAAGGGTTAGGGTTAGGGTTCGGGCTAGGGTTAGGGTTAGGGGACGGGGACGGTTTAGGGTCCAGGTGAGGGTACGACAACGCTCTAGGGGGAGCGTACGTGTGAGGGCGCGGGTTAGTGTCAGCGTACGGGTTAGGATTAGGGGACGGGTGAGGGTCAGGCTTCGGGGAAGGGTTAGGGTTAGGGTTCGGGCTAGGGTTAGGGTTAGGGGACGGGGACGGTTTAGGGTCCAGGTGAGGGTACGACAACGCTCTAGGGGGAGCGTACGTGTGAGGGCGCGGGTTTGTGTCAGCGTACGGGTTAGGATTAGGGGACGGGTGAGGGTCAGGCTTCGGGGAAGGGTTAGGGTTAGGGTTCGGGCTAGGGTTAGGGTTACGGGACGGGGACGGTTTAGGGTCCAGGTGAGGGTACGACAACGCTCTAGGGGGAGCGTACGTGTGAGGGCGCGGGTTAGTGTCAGCGTACGGGTTAGGATTAGGGGACGGGTGAGGGTCAGGCTTCGGGGAAGGGTTAGGGTTAGGGTTCGGGCTAGGGTTAGGGTTAGGGGACCGGGACGGTTTAGGGTCCAGGTGAGGGTACGACAACGCTCTAGGGGGAGCGTACGTGTGAGGGCGCGGGTTAGTGTCAGCGTACGGGTTAGGATTAGGGGACGGCTGAGGGTCAGGCTTCGGGGAAGGGTTAGGGTTAGGGTTCGGGCTAGGGTTAGGGTTAGGGGACGGGGACGGTTTAGGGTCCAGGTGAGGGTACGACAACGCTCTAGGGGGAGCGTACGTGTGAGGGCGCGGGTTAGTGTCAGCGTACGGGTTAGGATTAGGGGACGGCTGAGGGTCAGGCTTCGGGGAAAGGTTAGGTTTAGGGTTCGGGCTAGGGTTAGGGTTAGGGGACGGACACGGTTTAGGGTCCAGGTGAGGGTACGACAACGCTCTAGGGGGAGCGTACGTGTGAGGGCGCGGGTTAGTGTCAGCGTACGGGTTAGGATTAGGGGACGGCTGAGGGTCAGGCTTCGGGGAAGGGTTAGGGTTAGGGTTCGGGCTAGGGTTAGGGTTAGGGGACGGGGACGGTTTAGGGTCCAGGTGAGGGTACGACAACGCTCTAGGGGGAGCGTACGTGTGAGGGCGCGGGTTAGTGTCAGCGTACGGGTTAGGATTAGGGGACGGGTGAGGGTCAGGCTTCGGGGAAGGGTTAGGGTTAGGGTTCGGGCTAGGGTTAGGGTTAGGGGACGGGGACGGTTTAGGGTCCAGGTGAGGGTACGACAACGCTCTAGGGGGAGCGTACGTGTGAGGGCGCGGGTTAGTGTCAGCGTACGGGTTAGGATTAGGGGACGGGTGAGGGTCAGGCTTCGGGGAAGGGTTAGGGTTAGGGTTCGGGCTAGGGTTAGGGTTAGGGGACGGGGACGGTTTAGGGTCCAGGTGAGGGTACGACAACGCTCTAGGGGGAGCGTACGTGTGAGGGCGCGGGTTAGTGTCAGCGTACGGGTTAGGATTAGGGGATGGGTGAGGGTCAGGCTTCGGGGAAGGGTTAGGGTTAGGGTTCGGGCTAGGGTTAGGGTTACGGGACGGGGACGGTTTAGGGTCCAGGTGAGTGTACGACAACGCTCTAGGGGGAGCGTACGTGTGAGGGCGCGGGTTAGTGTCAGCGTACGGGTTAGGATTAGGGGACGGGTGAGGGTCAGGCTTCGGGGAAGGGTTAGGGTTAGGGTTCGGGCTAGGGTTAGGGTTAGGGGACCGGGACGGTTTAGGGTCCAGGTGAGGGTACGACAACGCTCTAGGTGGAGCGTACGTGTGAGGGCGCAGGTTAGTGTCAGCGTACGGGTTAGGATTAGGGGACGGCTGAGGGTCAGGCTTCGGGGAAGGGTTAGGGTTAGGGTTCGGGCTAGGGTTAGGGTTAGGGGACGGGGACAGTTTAGGGTCCAGGTGAGGGTACGACAACGCTCTAGGGGGAGCGTACGTGTGAGGGCGCGGCTTAGTGTCAGCGTACGGGTTAGGATTAGGGGACGGCTGAGGGTCAGGCTTCGGGGAAAGGTTAGGTTTAGGGTTCGGGCTAGGGTTAGGGTTAGGGGACGGACACGGTTTAGGGTCCAGGTGAGGGTACGACAACGCTCTAGGGGGAGCGTACGTGTGAGGGCGCGGGTTAGTGTCAGCGTACGGGTTAGGATTAGGGGACGGCTGAGGGTCAGGCTTCGGGGATGGGTTAGGGTTAGGGTTCGGGCTAGGGTTAGGGTTAGGGGACGGGGACGGTTTAGGGTCCAGGTGAGGGTACGACAACGCTCTAGGGGGAGCGTACGTGTGAGGGCGCGGGTTAGTGTCAGTGTACGGGTTAGGATTAGGGGACGGCTGAGGGTCAGGCTTCGGGGAAGGGTTAGGGTTAGGGTTCGGGCTAGGGTTAGGGTTAGGGGACGGGGACGGTTTAGGGTCCAGGTGAGGGTACGACAACGCTCTAGGGGGAGCGTACGTGTGAGGGCGCGGGTTAGTGTCAGCGTACGGGTTAGGATTAGGGGACGGCTGAGGGTCAGGCTTCGGGGAAGGGTTAGGGTTAGGGTTCGGGCTAGGGTTAGGGTTAGGGGACGGGGACGGTTTAGGGTCCAGGTGAGGGTACGACAACGCTCTAGGGGGAGCGTACGTGTGAGGGCGCGGGTTAGTGTCAGCGTACGGGTTAGGATTAGGGGACGGGTGAGGGTCAGGCTTCGGGGAAGGGTTAGGGTTAGGGTTCGGGCTAGGGTTAGGGTTAGGGGACGGGGACGGTTTAGGGTCCAGGTGAGGGTACGACAACGCTCTAGGGGGAGCGTACGTGTGAGGGCGCGGGTTAGTGTCAGCGTACGGGTTAGGATTAGGGGACGGCTGAGGGTCAGGCTTCGGGGAAAGGTTAGGGTTAGGGTTCGGGCTAGGGTTAGGGTTACGGGACGGGGACGGTTTAGGGTCCAGGTGAGGGTACGACAACGCTCTAGGGGGAGCGTACGTGTGAGGGCGCGGGTTAGTGTCAGCGTACGGGTTAGGATTAGGGGACGGCTGAGGGTCAGGCTTCGGGGAAGGGTTAGGTTTAGGGTTCGGGCTAGGGTTAGGGTTAGGGGACGGGGACGGTTTAGGGTCCAGCTGAGGGTACGACAACGCTCTAGGGGGAGCGTACGTGTGAGGGCGTAGGTTAGTGTCAGCGTACGGGTTAGGATTAGGGGACGGCTGAGGGTCAGGCTTCGGGGAAGGGTTAGGGTTAGGGTTCGGGCTAGGGTTAGGGTTAGGGGACGGGGACGGTTTAGGGTTCAGGTGAGTGTACGACAACGCTCTAGGGGGAGCGTACGTGTGAGGGCGCGGGTTAGTGTCAGCGTACGGGTTAGGATTAGGGGACGGCTGAGGGTCAGGCTTCGGGGAAAGGTTAGGTTTAGGGTTCGGGCTAGGGTTAGGGTTAGGGGACGGACACGGTTTAGGGTCCAGGTGAGGGTACGACAACGCTCTAGGGGGAGCGTACGTGTGAGGGCGCGGGTTAGTGTCAGCGTACGGCTTAGGATTAGGGGACGGCTGAGGGTCAGGCTTCGGGGAAGGGTTAGGGTTAGGGTTCGGGCTAGGGTTAGGGTTAGGGGACGGGGACGGTTTAGGGTCCAGGTGAGGGTACGACAACGCTCTAGGGGGAGCGTACGTGTGAGGGCGCGGGTTAGTGTCAGCGTACGGGTTAGGATTAGGGGACGGGTGAGGGTCAGGCTTCGGGGAAGGGTTAGGGTTAGGGTTCGGGCTA
Organism: Globicephala melas; assembly: GCF_963455315.2. NCBI lineage: Eukaryota > Metazoa > Chordata > Mammalia > Artiodactyla > Delphinidae > Globicephala > Globicephala melas. The sequence goes on from NC_083314.1 coordinate 64,336,308, forward strand.
GGGTTAGGGTTAGGGGACGGGGACGGTTTAGGGTCCAGGTGAGGGTACGACAACGCTCTAGGGGGAGCGTACGTGTGAGGGCGCGGGTTAGTGTCAGCGTACGGGTTAGGATTAGGGGACGGCTGAGGGTCAGGCTTCGGGGAAGGGTTAGGGTTAGGGTTCGGGCTAGGGTTAGGGTTAGGGGACGGGAACGGTTTAGGGTCCAGGTGAGGGTACGACAACGCTCTAGGGGGAGCGTACGTGTGAGGGCGCGGGTTAGTGTCAGCGTACGGGTTAGGATTAGGGGACGGCTGAGGGTCAGGCTTCGGGGAAGGGTTAGGGTTAGGGTTCGGGCTAGGGTTAGGGTTAGGGGACGGGGACGGTTTAGGGTCCAGGTGAGGGTACGACAACGCTCTAGGGGGAGCGTACGTGTGAGGGCGCGGGTTAGTGTCAGCGTACGGGTTAGGATTAGGGGACGGGTGAGGGTCAGGCTTCGGGGAAGGGTTAGGGTTAGGGTTCGGGCTAGGGTTAGGGTTAGGGGACGGGGACGGTTTAGGGTCCAGGTGAGGGTACGACAACGCTCTAGGGGGAGCGTACGTGTGAGGGCGCGGGTTAGTGTCAGCGTACGGGTTAGGATTAGGGGACGGGTGAGGGTCAGGCTTCGGGGAAGGGTTAGGGTTAGGGTTCGGGCTAGGGTTAGGGTTACGGGACGGGGACGGTTTAGGGTCCAGGTGAGGGTACGACAACGCTCTAGGGGGAGCGTACGTGTGAGGGCGCGGGTTAGTGTCAGCGTACGGGTTAGGATTAGCGGACGGGTGAGGGTCAGGCTTCGGGGAAGGGTTAGGGTTAGGGTTCGGGCTAGGGTTAGGGTTAGGGGACCGGGACGGTTTAGGGTCCAGGTGAGGGTACGACAACGCTCTAGGGGGAGCGTACGTGTGAGGGCGCGGGTTAGTGTCAGCGTACGGGTTAGGATTAGGGGACGGCTGAGGGTCAGGCTTCGGGGAAGGGTTAGGGTTAGGGTTCGGGCTAGGGTTAGGGTTAGGGGACGGGGACGGTTTAGGGTCCAGGTGAGGGTACGACAACGCTCTAGGGGGAGCGTACGTGTGAGGGCGCGGGTTAGTGTCAGCGTACGGGTTAGGATTAGGGGACGGGTGAGGGTCAGGCTTCGGGGAAGGGTTAGGGTTAGGGTTCGGGCTAGGGTTAGGGTTAGGGGACGGGGACGGTTTAGGGTCCAGGTGAGGGTACGACAACGCTCTAGGGGGAGCGTACGTGTGAGGGCGCGGGTTAGTGTCAGCGTACGGGTTAGGATTAGGGGACGGGTGAGGGTCAGGCTTCGGGGAAGGGTTAGGGTTAGGGTTCGGGCTAGGGTTAGGGTTAGGGGACGGGGACGGTTTAGGGTCCAGGTGAGGGTACGACAACGCTCTAGGGGGAGCGTATGTGTGAGGGCGCGGGTTAGTGTCAGCGTACGGTTTTGGATTAGGGGACGGGTGAGGGTCAGGCTTCGGGGAAGGGTTAGGGTTAGGGTTCGGGCTAGGGTTACGGGACGGGGACGGTTTAGGGTCCAGGTGAGGGTACGACAACGCTCTAGGGGGAGCGTACGTGTGAGGGCGCGGGTTAGTGTCAGCGTACGGGTTAGGATTAGGGGACGGGTGAGGGTCAGGCTTCGGGGAAGGGTTAGGGTTAGGGTTCGGGCTAGGGTTAGGGTTAGGGGACGGGGACGGTTTAGGGTCCAGGTGAGGGTACGACAACGCTCTAGGGGGAGCGTACGTGTGAGGGCGCGGGTTAGTGTCAGCGTACGGGTTAGGATTAGGGGACGGCTGAGGGTCAGGCTTCGGGGAAGGGTTAGGGTTAGGGTTCGGGCTAGGGTTACGGGACGGGGACGGTTTAGGGTCCAGGTGAGGGTACGACAACGCTCTAGGGGGAGCGTACGTGTGAGGGCGCGGGTTAGTGTCAGCGTACGGGTTAGGATTAGGGGACGGGTGAGGGTCAGGCTTCGGGGAAGGGTTAGGGTTAGGGTTCGGGCTAGGGTTAGGGTTAGGGGACGGGGACGGTTTAGGGTCCAGGTGAGGGTACGACAACGCTCTAGGGGGAGCGTACGTGTGAGGGCGCGGGTTAGTGTCAGCGTACGGGTTAGGATTAGGGGACGGGTGAGGGTCAGGCTTCGGGGAAGGGTTAGGGTTAGGGTTCGGGCTAGGGTTAGGGTTAGGGGACGGGGACGGTTTAGGGTCCAGGTGAGGGTACGACAACGCTCTAGGGGGAGCGTATGTGTGAGGGCGCGGGTTAGTGTCAGCGTACGGTTTTGGATTAGGGGACGGGTGAGGGTCAGGCTTCGGGGAAGGGTTAGGGTTAGGGTTCGGGCTAGGGTTACGGGACGGGGACGGTTTAGGGTCCAGGTGAGGGTACGACAACGCTCTAGGGGGAGCGTACGTGTGAGGGCGCGGGTTAGTGTCAGCGTACGGGTTAGGATTAGGGGACGGGTGAGGGTCAGGCTTCGGGGAAGGGTTAGGGTTAGGGTTCGGGCTAGGGTTAGGGTTAGGGGACCGGGACGGTTTAGGGTCCAGGTGAGGGTACGACAACGCTCTAGGGGGAGCGTACGTGTGAGGGCGCGGGTTAGTGTCAGCGTACGGGTTAGGATTAGGGGACGGCTGAGGGTCAGGCTTCGGGGAAGGGTTAGGGTTAGGGTTCGGGCTAGGGTTAGGGTTAGGGGACGGGGACGGTTTAGGGTCCAGGTGAGGGTACGACAACGCTCTAGGGGGAGCGTACGTGTGAGGGCGCGGCTTAGTGTCCGCGTACGGGTTAGGATTAGGGGACGGCTGAGGGTCAGGCTTCGGGGAAAGGTTAGGTTTAGGGTTCGGGCTAGGGTTAGGGTTAGGGGACGGACACGGTTTAGGGTCCAGGTGAGGGTACGACAACGCTCTAGGGGGAGCGTACGTGTGAGGGCGCGGGTTAGTGTCAGCGTACGGCTTAGGATTAGGGGACGGCTGAGGGTCAGGCTTCGGGGAAGTGTTAGGGTTAGGGTTCGGGCTAGGGTTAGGGTTAGGGGACGGGGACGGTTTAGGGTCCAGGTGAGGGTACGACAACGCTCTAGGGGGAGCGTACGTGTGAGGGCGCGGGTTAGTGTCAGCGTACGGGTTAGGATTAGGGGACGGCTGAGGGTCAGGCTTCGGGGAAGGGTTAGGGTTAGGGTTCGGGCTAGGGTTAGGGTTAGGGGACGGGGACGGTTTAGGGTCCAGGTGAGGGTACGACAACGCTCTAGGGGGAGCGTACGTGTGAGGGCGCGGGTTAGTGTCAGCGTACGGGTTAGGATTAGGGGACAGCTGAGGGTCAGGCTTCGGGGAAGGGTTAGGGTTAGGGTTCGGGCTAGGGTTAGGGTTAGGGGACGGGGACGGTTTAGGGTCCAGGTGAGGGTACGACAACGCTCTAGGGGGAGCGTACGTGTGAGGGCGCGGGTTAGTGTCAGCGTACGGGTTAGGATTAGGGGACGGGTGAGGGTCAGGCTTCGGGGAAGGGTTAGGGTTAGGGTTCGGGCTAGGGTTAGGGTTAGGGGACGGGGACGGTTTAGGGTCCAGGAGAGGGTACGACAACGCTCTAGGGGGAGCGTACGTGTGAGGGCGCGGGTTAGTGTCAGCGTACGGGTTAGGATTAGGGGACGGGTGAGGGTCAGGCTTCGGGGAAGGGTTAGGGTTAGGGTTCGGGCTAGGGTTAGGGTTACGGGACGGGGACGGTTTAGGGTGCAGGTGAGGGTACGACAACGCTCTAGGGGGAGCGTACGTGTGAGGGCGCGGGTTAGTGTCAGCGTACGGGTTAGGATTAGGGGACGGCTGAGGGTCAGGCTTCGGGGAAGGGTTAGGTTTAAGGTTCGGGCTAGGGTTAGGGTTAGGGGACGGGGACGGTTTAGGGTCCAGGTGAGGGTACGACAACGCTCTAGGGGGAGCGTACGTGTGAGGGCGTGGGTTAGTGTCAGCGTACGGGTTAGGATTAGGGGACGGCTGAGGGTCAGGCTTCGGGGAAGGGTTAGGGTTAGGGTTCGGGCTAGGGTTAGGGTTAGGGGACGGGGACGGTTTAGGGTTCAGGTGAGTGTACGACAACGCTCTAGGGGGAGCGTACGTGTGAGGGCGCGGGTTAGTGTCAGCGTACGGGTTAGGATTAGGGGACGGCTGAGGGTCAGGCTTTGGGGAAGGGTTAGGGTTAGGGTTCGGGCTAGGGTTAGGGTTAGGGGACGGGGACGGTTTAGGGTCCAGGTGAGGGTACGACAACGCTCTAGGGGAAGCGTACGTGTGAGGGCGCGGGTTAGTGTCAGCGTACGGGTTAGGATTAGGGGACGGCTGAGGGTCAGGCTTCGGGGAAGGGTTAGGGTTAGGGTTCGGGCTAGGGTTAGGGTTAGGGGATGGGGACGGTTTAGCGTCCAGGTGAGGGTACGACAACGCTCTAGAGGGAGCGTACGTGTGAGGGCACGGGTTAGTGTCAGCGTACGGGTTAGGATTAGGGGACGGGTGAGGGTCTGGCTTCGGGGAAGGGTTAGGGTTAGGGTTCGGGCTAGGGTTAGGGTTAGGGGACGGGGACGGTTTAGGGTCCAGGTGAGGGTACGACAACGCTCTAGGGGGAGCGTACGTGTGAGGGCGCGGGTTAGTGTCAGCGTACGGGTTAGGATTAGGGGACGGGTGAGGGTCAGGCTTCGGGGAAGGGTTAGGGTTAGGGTTCGGGCTAGGGTTAGGGTTAGGGGACGGGGACGGTTTAGGGTCCAGGTGAGGGTACGACAACGCTCTAGGGGGAGCGTACGTGTGAGGGCGCGGGTTAGTGTCAGCGTACGGGTTAGGATTAGGGGACGGCTGAGGGTCAGGCTTCGGGGAAGTGTTAGGGTTAGGGTTCGGGCTAGGGTTAGGGTTAGGGGACGGGGACGGTTTAGGGTCCAGGTGAGGGTACGACAACGCTCTAGGGGGAGCGTACGTGTGAGGGCGCGGGTTAGTGTCAGCGTACGGGTTAGGATTAGGGGACGGCTGAGGGTCAGGCTTCGGGGAAGGGTTAGGGTTAGGGTTCGGGCTAGGGTTAGGGTTAGGGGACGGGGACGGTTTAGGGTCCAGGTGAGGGTACGACAACGCTCTAGGGGGAGCGTACGTGTGAGGGCGCGGGTTAGTGTCAGCGTACGGGTTAGGATTAGGGGACGGCTGAGGGTCAGGCTTCGGGGAAGTGTTAGGGTTAGGGTTCGGGCTAGGGTTAGGGTTAGGGGACGGGGACGGTTTAGGGTCCAGGTGAGGGTACGACAACGCTCTAGGGGGAGCGTACGTGTGAGGGCGCGGGTTAGTGTCAGCGTACGGGTTAGGATTAGGGGACGGCTGAGGGTCAGGCTTCGGGGAAGGGTTAGGGTTAGGGTTCGGGCTAGGGTTAGGGTTAGGGGACGGGGACGGTTTAGGGTCCAGGTGAGGGTACGACAACGCTCTAGGGGGAGCGTACGTGTGAGGGCGCGGGTTAGTGTCAGCGTACGGGTTAGGATTAGGGGACGGCTGAGGGTCAGGCTTCGGGGAAGGGTTAGGGTTAGGGTTCGGGCTAGGGTTAGGGTTAGGGGACGGGGACGGTTTAGGGTCCAGGTGAGGGTACGACAACGCTCTAGGGGGAGCGTACGTGTGAGGGCGCGGGTTAGTGTCAGCGTACGGGTTAGGATTAGGGGACGGCTGAGGGTCAGGCTTCGGGGAAGGGTTAGGGTTAGGGTTCGGGCAAGGGTTAGGGTTAGGGGACGGGGACGGTTTAGGGTCCAGGTGAGGGTACGACAACGCTCTAGGGGGAGCGTACGTGTGAGGGCGCGGGTTAGTGTCAGCGTACGGGTTAGGATTAGGGGACGGCTGAGGGTCAGGCTTCGGGGAAGGGTTAGGGTTAGGGTTCGGGCTAGGGTTAGGGTTAGGGGACGGGGACGGTTTAGGGTCCAGGTGAGGGTACGACAACGCTCTAGGGGGAGCGTACGTGTGAGGGCGCGGGTTAGTGTCAGCGTACGGGTTAGGATTAGGGGACGGCTGAGGGTCAGGCTTCGGGGAAGGGTTAGGGTTAGGGTTCGGGCTAGGGTTAGGGTTAGGGGACGGGGACGGTTTAGGGTCCAGGTGAGGGTACGACAACGCTCTAGGGGGAGCGTACGTGTGAGGGCGCGGGTTAGTGTCAGCGTACGGGTTAGGATTAGGGGACGGCTGAGGGTCAGGCTTCGGGGAAGGGTTAGGGTTAGGGTTCGGGCTAGGGTTAGGGTTAGGGGACGGGGACGGTTTAGGGTCCAGGTGAGGGTACGACAACGCTCTAGGGGGAGCGTACGTGTGAGGGCGCGGGTTAGTGTCAGCGTACGGGTTAGGATTAGGGGACGGCTGAGGGTCAGGCTTCGGGGAAGGGTTAGGGTTAGGGTTCGGGCTAGGGTTAGGGTTAGGGGACGGGGACGGTTTAGGGTCCAGGTGAGGGTACGACAACGCTCTAGGGGGAGCGTACGTGTGAGGGCGCGGGTTAGTGTCAGCGTACGGGTTAGGATTAGGGGACGGGTGAGGGTCAGGCTTCGGGGAAGGGTTAGGGTTAGGGTTCGGGCTAGGGTTAGGGTTAGGGGACGGGGATGGTTTAGGGTCCAGGTGAGGGTACGACAACGCTCTAGGGGGAGCGTACGTGTGAGGGCGCGGGTTAGTGTCAGCGTACGGGTTAGGATTAGGGGAAGGGTGAGGGTCAGGCTTTGGGTAAGGGTTAGGGTTAGGGTTCGGGCTAGGGTTAGGGTTAGGGGACGGGGACGGTTTAGGGTCCAGGTGAGGGTACGACAACACTCTAGGGGGAGCGTACGTGTGAGGGCGCGGGTTAGTGTCAGCATACGGGTTAGGATTAGGGGACGGGTGAGGGTCAGGCTTCGGGGAAGGGTTAGGGTTAGGGTTCGGGCTAGGGTTAGGGTTAGGGGACGGGGACGGTTTAGCATCCAGGTGAGGGTACGACAACGCTCTAGGGGGAGCGTACGTGTGAGGGCACGGGTTAGTGTCAGCGTACTGGTTAGGATTAGGGGACGGCTGAGGGTCAGGCTTCGGGGAAGTGTTAGGGTTAGGGTTCGGGCTAGGGTTAGGGTTAGGGGACGGGGACGGTTTAGGGTCCAGGTGAGGGTACGACAACGCTCTAGGGGGAGCGTACGTGTGAGGGCGCGGGTTAGTGTCAGCGTACGGGTTAGGATTAGGGGACGGGTGAGGGTCAGGCTTCGGGGAAGGGTTAGGGTTAGGGTTCGGGCTAGGGTTAGGGTTAGGGGACGGGGACGGTTTAGGGTCCAGGTGAGGGTACGACAACGCTCTAGGGGGAGCGTACGTGTGAGGGCGCGGGTTAGTGTCAGCGTACGGGTTAGGATTAGGGGACGGGTGAGGGTCAGGCTTCGGGGAAGGGTTAGGGTTAGGGTTCGGGCTAGGGTTAGGGTTACGGGACGGGGACGGTTTAGGGTCCAGGTGAGGGTACGACAACGCTCTAGGGGGAGCGTACGTGTGAGGGCGCGGGTTAGTGTCAGCGTACGGGTTAGGATTAGGGGACGGGTGAGGGTCAGGCTTCGGGGAAGGGTTAGGGTTAGGGTTCGGGCTAGGGTTAGGGTTAGGGGACCGGGACGGTTTGGGGTCCAGGTGAGGGTACGACTACGCTCTAGGGGGAGGGTACGTGTGAGGGCGCGGGTTAGTGTCAGCGTACGGGTTAGGATTAGGGGACGGCTGAGGGTCAGGCTTCGGGGAAGGGTTAGATTTAGGGTTCGGGCTAGCGTTAGGGTTAGGGGACGGGGACGGTTTAGGGTCCAGGTGAGGGTACGAGAACGCTCTAGGGGGAGCGTACGTGTGAGGGCGCGGGTTAGTGTCAGCGTACGGGTTAGGATTAGGGGACGGCTGAGGGTCAGGCTTCGGGGAAGGGTTAGGGTTAGGGTTCGGGCTAGGGTTAGGGTTAGGGGACGGGGACGGTTTAGGGTCCAGGTGAGGGTACGACAACGCTCTAGGGGGAGCGTACGTGTGAGGGCGCGGGTTAGTGTCAGCGTACGGGTTAGGATTAGGGGACGGGTGAGGGTCAGGCTTCGGGGAAGGGTTAGGGTTAGGGTTCGGGCTAGGGTTAGGGTTAGGGGACGGGGATGGTTTAGGGTCCAGGTGAGGGTACGACAACGCTCTAGGGGGAGCGTACGTGTGAGGGCGCGGGTTAGTGTCAGCGTACGGGTTAGGATTAGGGGAAGGGTGAGGGTCAGGCTTTGGGTAAGGGTTAGGGTTAGGGTTCGGGCTAGGGTTAGGGTTAGGGGACGGGGACGGTTTAGGGTCCAGGTGAGGGTACGACAACACTCTAGGGGGAGCGTACGTGTGAGGGCGCGGGTTAGTGTCAGCATACGGGTTAGGATTAGGGGACGGGTGAGGGTCAGGCTTCGGGGAAGGGTTAGGGTTAGGGTTCGGGCTAGGGTTAGGGTTAGGGGACGGGGACGGTTTAGCATCCAGGTGAGGGTACGACAACGCTCTAGGGGGAGCGTACGTGTGAGGGCACGGGTTAGTGTCAGCGTACTGGTTAGGATTAGGGGACGGCTGAGGGTCAGGCTTCGGGGAAGTGTTAGGGTTAGGGTTCGGGCTAGGGTTAGGGTTAGGGGACGGGGACGGTTTAGGGTCCAGGTGAGGGTACGACAACGCTCTAGGGGGAGCGTACGTGTGAGGGCGCGGGTTAGTGTCAGCGTACGGGTTAGGATTAGGGGACGGGTGAGGGTCAGGCTTCGGGGAAGGGTTAGGGTTAGGGTTCGGGCTAGGGTTAGGGTTAGGGGACGGGGACGGTTTAGGGTCCAGGTGAGGGTACGACAACGCTCTAGGGGGAGCGTACGTGTGAGGGCGCGGGTTAGTGTCAGCGTACGGGTTAGGATTAGGGGACGGGTGAGGGTCAGGCTTCGGGGAAGGGTTAGGGTTAGGGTTCGGGCTAGGGTTAGGGTTACGGGACGGGGACGGTTTAGGGTCCAGGTGAGGGTACGACAACGCTCTAGGGGGAGCGTACGTGTGAGGGCGCGGGTTAGTGTCAGCGTACGGGTTAGGATTAGGGGACGGGTGAGGGTCAGGCTTCGGGGAAGGGTTAGGGTTAGGGTTCGGGCTAGGGTTAGGGTTAGGGGACCGGGACGGTTTGGGGTCCAGGTGAGGGTACGACTACGCTCTAGGGGGAGGGTACGTGTGAGGGCGCGGGTTAGTGTCAGCGTACGGGTTAGGATTAGGGGACGGCTGAGGGTCAGGCTTCGGGGAAGGGTTAGGTTTAGGGTTCGGGCTAGCGTTAGGGTTAGGGGACGGGGACGGTTTAGGGTCCAGGTGAGGGTACGAGAACGCTCTAGGGGGAGCGTACGTGTGAGGGCGTGGATTAGTGTCAGCGTATGGGTTAGGATTAGGGGACGGCTGAGGGTCAGGCTTCGGGGAAGGGTTAGGGTTAGGGTTCGGGCTAGGGTTAGGGTTAGGGGACGGGGACGGTTTAGGGTCCAGGTGAGGGTACGACAACGCTCTAGGGGGAGCGTACGTGTGAGGGCGCGGGTTAGTGTCAGCGTACGGGTTAGGATTAGGGGACGTCTGAGGGTCAGACTTTGGGGAAGGGTTAGGGTTAGGGTTCGGGCTAGGGTTAGGGTTAGGGGACGGGGACGGTTTAGGGTCCAGGTGAGGGTACGACAACGCTCTAGGGGGAGCGTACGTGTGAGGGCGCGGGTTAGTGTCAGCGTACGGGTTAGGATTAGGGGACGGCTGAGGGTCAGGCTTCGGGGAAGGGTTAGGGTTAGGGTTCGGGCTAGGGTTAGGGTTAGGGGACGGGGACGGTTTAGGGTCCAGGTGAGGGTACGACAACGCTCTAGGGGGAGCGTACGTGTGAGGGCGCGGGTTAGTGTCAGCGTACGGGTTAGGATTAGGGGACGGGTGAGGGTCAGGCTTCGGGGAAGGGTTAGGGTTAGGGTTCGGGCTAGGGTTAGGGTTAGGGGACGGGGATGGTTTAGGGTCCAGGTGAGGGTACGACAACGCTCTAGGGGGAGCGTACGTGTGAGGACGCGGTTTAGTGTCAGCGTACGGGTTAGGATTAGGGGAAGGGTGAGGGTCAGGCTTTGGGTAAGGGTTAGGGTTAGGGTTCGGGCTAGGGTTAGGGTTAGGGGACGGGGACGGTTTAGGGTCCAGGTGAGGGTACGACAACACTCTAGGGGGAGCGTACGTGTGAGGGCGCGGGTTAGTGTCAGCATACGGGTTAGGATTAGGGGACGGGTGAGGGTCAGGCTTCGGGGAAGGGTTAGGGTTAGGGTTCGGGCTAGGGTTAGGGTTAGGGGACGGGGACGGTTTAGCATCCAGGTGAGGGTACGACAACGCTCTAGGGGGAGCGTACGTGTGAGGGCACGGGTTAGTGTCAGCGTACTGGTTAGGATTAGGGGACGGCTGAGGGTCAGGCTTCGGGGAAGTGTTAGGGTTAGGGTTCGGGCTAGGGTTAGGGTTAGGGGACGGGGACGGTTTAGGGTCCAGGTGAGGGTACGACAACGCTCTAGGGGGAGCGTACGTGTGAGGGCGCGGGTTAGTGTCAGCGTACGGGTTAGGATTAGGGGACGGGTGAGGGTCAGGCTTCGGGGAAGGGTTAGGGTTAGGGTTCGGGCTAGGGTTAGGGTTAGGGGACGGGGACGGTTTAGGGTCCAGGTGAGGGTACGACAACGCTCTAGGGGGAGCGTACGTGTGAGGGCGCGGGTTAGTGTCAGCGTACGGGTTAGGATTAGGGGACGGGTGAGGGTCAGGCTTCGGGGAAGGGTTAGGGTTAGGGTTCGGGCTAGGGTTAGGGTTACGGGACGGGGACGGTTTAGGGTCCAGGTGAGGGTACGACAACGCTCTAGGGGGAGCGTACGTGTGAGGGCGCGGGTTAGTGTCAGCGTACGGGTTAGGATTAGGGGACGGGTGAGGGTCAGGCTTCGGGGAAGGGTTAGGGTTAGGGTTCGGGCTAGGGTTAGGGTTAGGGGACCGGGACGGTTTGGGGTCCAGGTGAGGGTACGACTACGCTCTAGGGGGAGGGTACGTGTGAGGGCGCGGGTTAGTGTCAGCGTACGGGTTAGGATTAGGGGACGGCTGAGGGTCAGGCTTCGGGGAAGGGTTAGGTTTAGGGTTCGGGCTAGCGTTAGGGTTAGGGGACGGGGACGGTTTAGGGTCCAGGTGAGGGTACGAGAACGCTCTAGGGGGAGCGTACGTGTGAGGGCGTGGATTAGTGTCAGCGTATGGGTTAGGATTAGGGGACGGCTGAGGGTCAGGCTTCGGGGAAGGGTTAGGGTTAGGGTTCGGGCTAGGGTTAGGGTTAGGGGACGGGGACGGTTTAGGGTCCAGGTGAGGGTACGACAACGCTCTAGGGGGAGCGTACGTGTGAGGGCGCGGGTTAGTGTCAGCGTACGGGTTAGGATTAGGGGACGTCTGAGGGTCAGACTTTGGGGAAGGGTTAGGGTTAGGGTTCGGGCTAGGGTTAGGGTTAGGGGACGGGGACGGTTTAGGGTCCAGGTGAGGGTACGACAACGCTCTAGGGGGAGCGTACGTGTGAGGGCGCGGGTTAGTGTCAGCGTACGGGTTAGGATTAGGGGACGGCTGAGGGTCAGGCTTCGGGGAAGGGTTAGGGTTAGGGTTCGGGCTAGGGTTAGGGTTAGGGGACGGGGACGGTTTAGCGTCCAGATGAGGGTACGACAACGCTCTAGGGGGAGCGTACGTGTGAGGGCGCGGGTTAGTGTCAGCGTACGGGTTAGGATTAGGGGACGGGTGATGGTCAGGCTTCGGGGAAGGGTTAGGGTTAGGGTTCGGGCTAGGGTTAGGGTTAGGGGACGGGGACGGTTTAGGGTCCAGGTGAGGGTACGACAACGCTCTAGGGGGAGCGTACGTGTGAGGGCGCGGGTTAGTGTCAGCGTACGGGTTAGGATTAGGGGACGGCTGAGGGTCAGGCTTCGGGGAAGTGTTAGGGTTAGGGTTCGGGCTAGGGTTAGGGTTAGGGGACGGGGACGGTTTAGGGTCCAGGTGAGGGTACGACAACGCTCTACGGCGCGCGTACGTGTGAGGGCGCGGGTTAGTGTCAGCGTACGGGTTAGGATTAGGGGACGGCTGAGGGTCAGGCTTCGGGGAAGGGTTAGGGTTAGGGTTCGGGCTAGGGTTAGGGTTAGGGGACGGGCACGGTTTAGGGTCCAGGTGAGGGTACGACAACGCTCTAGGGGGAGCGTACGTGTGAGGGCGCGGGTTAGTGTCAGCGTACGGGTTAGGATTAGGGGACGGCTGAGGGTCAGGCTTCGGGGAAGGGTTAGTGTTAGAGTTCGGGCTAGGGTTAGGGTTAGGGGACGGGGACGGTTTAGGGTCCAGGTGAGGGTACGACAACGCTCTAGGGGGAGCGTACGTGTGAGGGCGCGGGTTAGTGTCAGCGTACGGGTTAGGATTAGGGGACGGGTGAGGGTCAGGCTTTGGGGAAGGGTTAGGGTTAGGGTTCGGGCTAGGGTTAGGGTTAGGGGACGGGGACGGTTTAGGGTCCAGGTGAGGGTACGACAACACTCTAGGGGGAGCGTACGTGTGAGGGCGCGGGTTAGTGTCAGCATACGGGTTAGGATTAGGGGACGGGTGAGGGTCAGGCTTCGGGGAAGGGTTAGGGTTAGGGTTCGGGCTAGGGTTAGGGTTAGGGGACGGGGACGGTTTAGCATCCAGGTGAGGGTACGACAACGCTCTAGGGGGAGCGTACGTGTGAGGGCGCGGGTTAGTGTCAGCGTACTGGTTAGGATTAGGGGACGGCTGAGGGTCAGGCTTCGGGGAAGGGTTAGGGTTAGGGTTCGGGCTAGGGTTAGGGTTAGGGGACGGGGACGGTTTAGGGTCCAGGTGAGGGTACGACAACGCTCTAGGGGGAGCGTACGTGTGAGGGCGCGGGTTAGTGTCAGCGTACGGGTTAGGATTAGGGGACGGGTGAGGGTCAGGCTTCGGGGAAGGGTTAGGGTTAGGGTTCGGGCTAGGGTTAGGGTTAGGGGACGGGGACGGTTTAGGGTCCAGGTGAGGGTACGACAACGCTCTAGGGGGAGCGTACGTGTGAGGGCGCGGGTTAGTGTCAGCGTACAGGTTAGGATTAGGGGACGGCTGAGGGTCAGGCTTCGGGGAAGTGTTAGGGTTAGGGTTCGGGCTAGGGTTAGGGTTAGGGGACGGGGACGGTTTAGGGTCCAGGTGAGGGTACGACAACGCTCTAGGGGGAGCGTACGTGTGAGGGCGCGGGTTAGTGTCAGCGTACGGGTTAGGATTAGGGGACGGGTGAGGGTCAGGCTTCGGGGAAGGGTTAGGGTTAGGGTTCGGGCTAGGGTTATGGTTAGGGGACGGGGACGGTTTAGGGTCCAGGTGAGGGTACGACAACGCTCTAGGGGGAGCGTACGTGTGAGGGCGCGGGTCAGTGTCAGCGTACGGGTTAGGATTAGGGGACGGCTGAGGGTCAGGCTTCGGGGAAGGGTTAGGTTTAGGGTTCGGGCTAGCGTTAGGGTTAGGGGACGGGGACGGTTTAGGGTCCAGGTGAGGGTACGACAACGCTCTAGGGGGAGTGTACGTGTGAGGGCGTGGATTAGTGTCAGCGTACGGGTTAGGATTAGGGGACGGGTGAGGGTCAGGCTTCGGGGAAGGGTTAGGGTTAGGGTTCGGGCTAGGGTTAGGGTTAGGGGACGGGGACGGTTTAGGGTCCAGGTGAGGGTACGACAACGCTCTAGGGGGAGCGTACGTGTGAGGGCGCGGGTTAGTGTCAGCGTACGGGTTAGGATTAGGGGACGTCTGAGGGTCAGACTTTGGGGAAGGGTTAGGGTTAGGGTTCGGGCTAGGGTTAGGGTTAGGGGACGGGGACGGTTTAGGGTCCAGGTGAGGGTACGACAACGCTCTAGGGGGAGCGTACGTGTGAGGGCGCGGGTTAGTGTCAGCGTACGGGTTAGGATTAGGGGACGGCTGAGGGTCAGGCTTCGGGGAAGTGTTAGGGTTAGGGTTCGGGCTAGGGTTAGGGTTAGGGGACGGGGACGGTTTAGCGTCCAGATGAGGGTACGACAACGCTCTAGGGGGAGCGTACGTGTGAGGGCGCGGGTTAGTGTCAGCGTACGGGTTAGGATTAGGGGACGGGTGAGGGTCAGGCTTCGGGGAAGGGTTAGGGTTAGGGTTCGGGCTAGGGTTAGGGTTATGGGACGGGGACGGTTTAGGGTCCAGGTGAGGGTACGACAACGCTCTAGGGGGAGCGTACGTGTGAGGGCGCGGGTTAGTGTCAGCGTACGGGTTAGGATTAGGGGACGGCTGAGGGTCAGGCTTCGGGGAAGGGTTAGGGTTAGGGTTCGGGCTAGGGTTAGGGTTAGGGGACGGGGACGGTTTAGGGTCCAGGTGAGGGTACGACAACGCTCTAGGGCGCGCGTACGTGTGAGGGCGCGGGTTAGTGTCAGCGTACGGGTTAGGATTAGGGGACGGCTGAGGGTCAGGCTTCGGGGAAGGGTTAGGGTTAGGGTTCGGGCTAGGGTTAGGGTTAGGGGACGGACACGGTTTAGGGTCCAGGTGAGGGTACGACAACGCTCTAGGGGGAGCGTACGTGTGAGGGCGCGGGTTAGTGTCAGCGTACGGGTTAGGATTAGGGGACGGCTGAGGGTCAGGCTTCGGGGAAGGGTTAGGGTTAGAGTTCGGGCTAGGGTTAGGGTTAGGGGACGGGGACGGTTTAGGGTCCAGGTGAGGGTACGACAACGCTCTAGGGGGAGCGTACGTGTGAGGGCGCGGGTTAGTGTCAGCGTACGGGTTAGGATTAGGGGACGGGTGAGGGTCAGGCTTTGGGGAAGGGTTAGGGTTAGGGTTCGGGCTAGGGTTAGGGTTAGGGGACGGGGACTGTTTAGGGTCCAGGTGAGGGTACGACAACACTCTAGGGGGAGCGTACGTGTGAGGGCGCGGGTTAGTGTCAGCGTACAGTTTAGGATTAGGGGACGGGTGAGGGTCAGGCTTCGGGGAAGGGTTAGGGTTAGGGTTCGGGCTAGGGTTAGGGTTAGGGGACGGGGACGGTTTAGCGTCCAGGTGAGGATACGACAACGCTCTAGGGGGAGCGTACGTGTGAGGGCGCGGGTTAGTGTCAGCGTACTGGTTAGGATTAGGGGACGGCTGAGGGTCAGGCTTCGGGGAAGGGTTAGGGTTAGGGTTCGGGCTAGGGTTAGGGTTAGGGGACGGGGACGGTTTAGGGTCCAGGTGAGGGTACGACAACGCTCTAGGGGGAGCGTACGTGTGAGGGCGCGGGTTAGTGTCAGCGTACGGGTTAGGATTAGGGGACGGGTGAGGGTTAGGCTTCGGGGAAGTGTTAGGGTTAGGGTTCGGGCTAGGGTTAGGGTTAGGGGACGGGGACGGTTTAGGGTCCAGGTGAGGGTACGACAACGCTCTAGGGGGAGAGTACGTGTGAGGGCGCGGGTTAGTGTCAGCGTACGGGTTAGGATTAGGGGACGGCTGAGGGTCAGGCTTCGGGGAAGGGTTAGGGTTAGGGTTCGGGCTAGGGTTAGGGTTAGGGGACGGGGACGGTTTAGGGTCCAGGTGAGGGTACGACAACGCTCTAGGGGGAGCGTACGTGTGAGGGCGCGGGTTAGTGTCAGCGTACGGGTTAGGATTAGGGGACGGCTGAGGGTCAGGCTTCGGGGAAGTGTTAGGGTTAGGGTTCGGGCTAGGGTTAGGGTTAGGGGACGGGGACGGTTTAGGGTCCAGGTGAGGGTACGACAACGCTCTAGGGGGAGCGTACGTGTGAGGGCGCGGGTTAGTGTCAGCGTACGGGTTAGGATTAGGGGACGGGTGAGGGTCAGGCTTCGGGGAAGGGTTAGGGTTAGGGTTCGGGCTAGGGTTAGGGTTAGGGGACGGGGACGGTTTAGGGTCCAGGTGAGGGTACGACAAAGCTCTAGGGGGAGCGTACGTGTGAGGGCACGGGTTAGTGTCAGCGTACGGGTTAGGATTAGGGGACGGGTGAGGGTCAGGCTTCGGGGAAGGGTTAGGGTTAGGGTTCGGGCTAGGGTTAGGGTTAGGGGATGGGGACGGTTTAGGGTCCAGGTGAGGGTACGACAACGCTCTAGGGGGAGCGTACGTGTGAGGGCGCGGGTTAGTGTCAGCGTACGGGTTAGGATTAGGGGACGGCTGAGGGTCAGGCTTCGGGGAAGGGTTAGGGTTAGGGTTCGGGCTAGGGTTAGGGTTAGGGGACGGGGACGGTTTAGGGTCCAGGTGAAGGTACGACAACGCTCTAGGGGGAGCGTACGTGTGAGGGCGCGGGTTAGTGTCAGCGTACGGGTTAGGATTAGGGGACGGGTGAGGGTCAGGCTTCGGGGAAGGGTTAGGGTTAGGGTTCGGGCTAGGGTTAGGGTTAGGGGACGGGGACGGTTTAGGGTCCAGGTGAGGGTACGACAACGCTCTAGGGGGAGCGTACGTGTGAGGGCGCGGGTTAGTGTCAGCGTACGGGTTAGGATTAGGGGACGGGTGAGGGTCAGGCTTCGGGGAAGGGTTAGGGTTAGGGTTCGGGCTAGGGTTAGGGTTACGGGACGGGGATGGTTTAGGGTCCAGGTGAGGGTACGACAACGCTCTAGGGGGAGCGTACGTGTGAGGGCGCGGGTTAGTGTCAGCGTACGGGTTAGGATTAGGGGACGGGTGAGGGTCAGGCTTCGGGGAAGGGTTAGGGTTAGGGTTCGGGCTAGGGTTAGGGTTAGGGGACCGGGACGGTTTAGGGTCCAGGTGAGGGTACGACAACGCTCTAGGGGGAGGGTACGTGTGAGGGCGCGGGTTAGTGTCAGCGTACGGGTTAGGATTAGGGGACGGCTGAGGGTCAGGCTTCGGGGAAGGGTTAAGGTTAGGATTCGGGCTAGGGTTAGGGTTAGGGGACGGGGACGGTTTAGGTTCCAGGTGAGGGTACGACAACGCTCTAGGGGGAGCGTACGTGTGAGGGCGCGGGTTAGTGTCAGCGTACGGGTTAGGATTAGGGGACGGCTGAGGGTCAGGCTTCGGGGAAGGGTTAGGTTTAGGGTTCGGGCTAGGGTTAGGGTTAGGGGACGGACACGGTTTAGGGTCCAGGTGAGGGTACGACAACGCTCTAGGGGGAGCGTACGTGTGAGGGCGCGGGTTAGTGTCAGCGTATGGGTTAGGATTAGGGGACGGCTGAGGGTCAGGCTTCGGGGAAGGGTTAGGGTTAGGGTTCGGGCTAGGGTTAGGGTTAGGGGACGGGGACGGTTTAGGGTCCAGGTGAGGGTACGACAACGCTCTAGGGGGAGCGTACGTGTGAGGGCGCGGGTTAGTGTCAGCGTACGGGTTAGGATTAGGGGACGGCTGAGGGTCAGGCTTCGGGGAAGGGTTAGGGTTAGGGTTCGGGCTAGGGTTAGGGTTAGGGGACGGGGACGGTTTAGGGTCCAGGTGAGGGTACGACAACGCTCTAGGGGGAGCGTACGTGTGAGGGCGCGGGTTAGTGTCAGCGTACGTGTTAGGATTAGGGGACGGGTGAGGGTCAGGCTTCGGGGAAGGGTTAGGGTTAGGGTTCGGGCTAGGGTTAGGGTTAGGGGACGGGGACGGTTTAGCGTCCAGATGAGGGTACGACAACGCTCTAGGGGGAGCGTACGTGTGAGGGCGCGGGTTAGTGTCAGCGTACGGGTTAGGATAAGGGGACGGCTGAGGGTCAGGCTTCGGTGAAGGGTTAGGGTTAGGGTTCGGGCTAGGGTTAGGGTTAGGGGACGGGGACGGTTTAGGGTCCAGGTGAGTGTACGACAACGCTCTAGGGCGAGCGTACGTGTGAGGGCGCGGGTTAGTGTCAGCGTACGGGTTAGGATTAGGGGACGGGTGAGGGTCAGGCTTCGGGGAAGGGTTAGGGTTAGGGTTCGGGCTAGGGTTAGGGTTAGGGGACGGGGATGGTTTAGGGTCCAGGTGAGGGTACGACAACGCTCTAGGGGGAGCGTACGTGTGAGGGCGCGGGTTAGTGTCAGCGTACGGGTTAGGATTAGGGGAAGGGTGAGGGTCAGGCTTTGGGTAAGGGTTAGGGTTAGGGTTCGGGCTAGGGTTAGGTTTAGGGGACGGGGACGGTTTAGGGTCCAGGTGAGGGTACGACAACACTCTAGGGGGAGCGTACGTGTGAGGGCGCGGGTTAGTGTCAGCATACGGGTTAGGATTAGGGGACGGGTGAGGGTCAGGCTTCGGGGAAGGGTTAGGGTTAGGGTTCGGGCTAGGGTTAGGGTTAGGGGACGGGGACGGTTTAGCATCCAGGTGAGGGTACGACAACGCTCTAGGGGGAGCGTACGTGTGAGGGCACGGGTTAGTGTCAGCGTACTGGTTAGGATTAGGGGACGGCTGAGGGTCAGGCTTCGGGGAAGTGTTAGGGTTAGGGTTCGGGCTAGGGTTAGGGTTAGGGGACGGGGACGGTTTAGGGTCCAGGTGAGGGTACGACAACGCTCTAGGGGGAGCGTACGTGTGAGGGCGCGGGTTAGTGTCAGCGTACGGGTTAGGATTAGGGGACGGGTGAGGGTCAGGCTTCGGGGAAGGGTTAGGGTTAGGGTTCGGGCTAGGGTTAGGGTTAGGGGACGGGGACGGTTTAGGGTCCAGGTGAGGGTACGACAACGCTCTAGGGGGAGCGTACGTGTGAGGGCGCGGGTTAGTGTCAGCGTACGGGTTAGGATTAGGGGACGGGTGAGGGTCAGGCTTCGGGGAAGGGTTAGGGTTAGGGTTCGGGCTAGGGTTAGGGTTACGGGACGGGGACGGTTTAGGGTCCAGGTGAGGGTACGACAACGCTCTAGGGGGAGCGTACGTGTGAGGGCGCGGGTTAGTGTCAGCGTACGGGTTAGGATTAGGGGACGGGTGAGGGTCAGGCTTCGGGGAAGGGTTAGGGTTAGGGTTCGGGCTAGGGTTAGGGTTAGGGGACCGGGACGGTTTGGGGTCCAGGTGAGGGTACGACTACGCTCTAGGGGGAGGGTACGTGTGAGGGCGCGGGTTAGTGTCAGCGTACGGGTTAGGATTAGGGGACGGCTGAGGGTCAGGCTTCGGGGAAGGGTTAGGTTTAGGGTTCGGGCTAGCGTTAGGGTTAGGGGACGGGGACGGTTTAGGGTCCAGGTGAGGGTACGAGAACGCTCTAGGGGGAGCGTACGTGTGAGGGCGTGGATTAGTGTCAGCGTATGGGTTAGGATTAGGGGACGGCTGAGGGTCAGGCTTCGGGGAAGGGTTAGGGTTAGGGTTCGGGCTAGGGTTAGGGTTAGGGGACGGGGACGGTTTAGGGTCCAGGTGAGGGTACGACAACGCTCTAGGGGGAGCGTACGTGTGAGGGCGCGGGTTAGTGTCAGCGTACGGGTTAGGATTAGGGGACGTCTGAGGGTCAGACTTTGGGGAAGGGTTAGGGTTAGGGTTCGGGCTAGGGTTAGGGTTAGGGGACGGGGACGGTTTAGGGTCCAGGTGAGGGTACGACAACGCTCTAGGGGGAGCGTACGTGTGAGGGCGCGGGTTAGTGTCAGCGTACGGGTTAGGATTAGGGGACGGCTGAGGGTCAGGCTTCGGGGAAGGGTTAGGGTTAGGGTTCGGGCTAGGGTTAGGGTTAGGGGACGGGGACGGTTTAGCGTCCAGATGAGGGTACGACAACGCTCTAGGGGGAGCGTACGTGTGAGGGCGCGGGTTAGTGTCAGCGTACGGGTTAGGATTAGGGGACGGGTGATGGTCAGGCTTCGGGGAAGGGTTAGGGTTAGGGTTCGGGCTAGGGTTAGGGTTAGGGGACGGGGACGGTTTAGGGTCCAGGTGAGGGTACGACAACGCTCTAGGGGGAGCGTACGTGTGAGGGCGCGGGTTAGTGTCAGCGTACGGGTTAGGATTAGGGGACGGCTGAGGGTCAGGCTTCGGGGAAGTGTTAGGGTTAGGGTTCGGGCTAGGGTTAGGGTTAGGGGACGGGGACGGTTTAGGGTCCAGGTGAGGGTACGACAACGCTCTAGGGCGCGCGTACGTGTGAGGGCGCGGGTTAGTGTCAGCGTACGGGTTAGGATTAGGGGACGGCTGAGGGTCAGGCTTCGGGGAAGGGTTAGGGTTAGGGTTCGGGCTAGGGTTAGGGTTAGGGGACGGGCACGGTTTAGGGTCCAGGTGAGGGTACGACAACGCTCTAGGGGGAGCGTACGTGTGAGGGCGCGGGTTAGTGTCAGCGTACGGGTTAGGATTAGGGGACGGCTGAGGGTCAGGCTTCGGGGAAGGGTTAGTGTTAGAGTTCGGGCTAGGGTTAGGGTTAGGGGACGGGGACGGTTTAGGGTCCAGGTGAGGGTACGACAACGCTCTAGGGGGAGCGTACGTGTGAGGGCGCGGGTTAGTGTCAGCGTACGGGTTAGGATTAGGGGACGGGTGAGGGTCAGGCTTTGGGGAAGGGTTAGGGTTAGGGTTCGGGCTAGGGTTAGGGTTAGGGGACGGGGACGGTTTAGGGTCCAGGTGAGGGTACGACAACACTCTAGGGGGAGCGTACGTGTGAGGGCGCGGGTTAGTGTCAGCATACGGGTTAGGATTAGGGGACGGGTGAGGGTCAGGCTTCGGGGAAGGGTTAGGGTTAGGGTTCGGGCTAGGGTTAGGGTTAGGGGACGGGGACGGTTTAGCATCCAGGTGAGGGTACGACAACGCTCTAGGGGGAGCGTACGTGTGAGGGCGCGGGTTAGTGTCAGCGTACTGGTTAGGATTAGGGGACGGCTGAGGGTCAGGCTTCGGGGAAGGGTTAGGGTTAGGGTTCGGGCTAGGGTTAGGGTTAGGGGACGGGGACGGTTTAGGGTCCAGGTGAGGGTACGACAACGCTCTAGGGGGAGCGTACGTGTGAGGGCGCGGGTTAGTGTCAGCGTACGGGTTAGGATTAGGGGACGGGTGAGGGTCAGGCTTCGGGGAAGGGTTAGGGTTAGGGTTCGGGCTAGGGTTAGGGTTAGGGGACGGGGACGGTTTAGGGTCCAGGTGAGGGTACGACAACGCTCTAGGGGGAGCGTACGTGTGAGGGCGCGGGTTAGTGTCAGCGTACAGGTTAGGATTAGGGGACGGCTGAGGGTCAGGCTTCGGGGAAGTGTTAGGGTTAGGGTTCGGGCTAGGGTTAGGGTTAGGGGACGGGGACGGTTTAGGGTCCAGGTGAGGGTACGACAACGCTCTAGGGGGAGCGTACGTGTGAGGGCGCGGGTTAGTGTCAGCGTACGGGTTAGGATTAGGGGACGGGTGAGGGTCAGGCTTCGGGGAAGGGTTAGGGTTAGGGTTCGGGCTAGGGTTATGGTTAGGGGACGGGGACGGTTTAGGGTCCAGGTGAGGGTACGACAACGCTCTAGGGGGAGCGTACGTGTGAGGGCGCGGGTCAGTGTCAGCGTACGGGTTAGGATTAGGGGACGGCTGAGGGTCAGGCTTCGGGGAAGGGTTAGGTTTAGGGTTCGGGCTAGCGTTAGGGTTAGGGGACGGGGACGGTTTAGGGTCCAGGTGAGGGTACGACAACGCTCTAGGGGGAGCGTACGTGTGAGGGCGTGGATTAGTGTCAGCGTACGGGTTAGGATTAGGGGACGGGTGAGGGTCAGGCTTCGGGGAAGGGTTAGGGTTAGGGTTCGGGCTAGGGTTAGGGTTAGGGGACGGGGACGGTTTAGGGTCCAGGTGAGGGTACGACAACGCTCTAGGGGGAGCGTACGTGTGAGGGCGCGGGTTAGTGTCAGCGTACGGGTTAGGATTAGGGGACGTCTGAGGGTCAGACTTTGGGGAAGGGTTAGGGTTAGGGTTCGGGCTAGGGTTAGGGTTAGGGGACGGGGACGGTTTAGGGTCCAGGTGAGGGTACGACAACGCTCTAGGGGGAGCGTACGTGTGAGGGCGCGGGTTAGTGTCAGCGTACGGGTTAGGATTAGGGGACGGCTGAGGGTCAGGCTTCGGGGAAGTGTTAGGGTTAGGGTTCGGGCTAGGGTTAGGGTTAGGGGACGGGGACGGTTTAGCGTCCAGATGAGGGTACGACAACGCTCTAGGGGGAGCGTACGTGTGAGGGCGCGGGTTAGTGTCAGCGTACGGGTTAGGATTAGGGGACGGGTGAGGGTCAGGCTTCGGGGAAGGGTTAGGGTTAGGGTTCGGGCTAGGGTTAGGGTTATGGGACGGGGACGGTTTAGGGTCCAGGTGAGGGTACGACAACGCTCTAGGGGGAGCGTACGTGTGAGGGCGCGGGTTAGTGTCAGCGTACGGGTTAGGATTAGGGGACGGCTGAGGGTCAGGCTTCGGGGAAGGGTTAGGGTTAGGGTTCGGGCTAGGGTTAGGGTTAGGGGACGGGGACGGTTTAGGGTCCAGGTGAGGGTACGACAACGCTCTAGGGCGCGCGTACGTGTGAGGGCGCGGGTTAGTGTCAGCGTACGGGTTAGGATTAGGGGACGGCTGAGGGTCAGGCTTCGGGGAAGGGTTAGGGTTAGGGTTCGGGCTAGGGTTAGGGTTAGGGGACGGACACGGTTTAGGGTCCAGGTGAGGGTACGACAACGCTCTAGGGGGAGCGTACGTGTGAGGGCGCGGGTTAGTGTCAGCGTACGGGTTAGGATTAGGGGACGGCTGAGGGTCAGGCTTCGGGGAAGGGTTAGGGTTAGAGTTCGGGCTAGGGTTAGGGTTAGGGGACGGGGACGGTTTAGGGTCCAGGTGAGGGTACGACAACGCTCTAGGGGGAGCGTACGTGTGAGGGCGCGGGTTAGTGTCAGCGTACGGGTTAGGATTAGGGGACGGGTGAGGGTCAGGCTTTGGGGAAGGGTTAGGGTTAGGGTTCGGGCTAGGGTTAGGGTTAGGGGACGGGGACTGTTTAGGGTCCAGGTGAGGGTACGACAACACTCTAGGGGGAGCGTACGTGCGAGGTCGCGGGTTAGTGTCAGCGTACAGTTTAGGATTAGGGGACGGGTGAGGGTCAGGCTTCGGGGAAGGGTTAGGGTTAGGGTTCGGGCTAGGGTTAGGGTTAGGGGACGGGGACGGTTTAGCGTCCAGGTGAGGATACGACAACGCTCTAGGGGGAGCGTACGTGTGAGGGCGCGGGTTAGTGTCAGCGTACTGGTTAGGATTAGGGGACGGCTGAGGGTCAGGCTTCGGGGAAGGGTTAGGGTTAGGGTTCGGGCTAGGGTTAGGGTTAGGGGACGGGGACGGTTTAGGGTCCAGGTGAGGGTACGACAACGCTCTAGGGGGAGCGTACGTGTGAGGGCGCGGGTTAGTGTCAGCGTACGGGTTAGGATTAGGGGACGGGTGAGGGTCAGGCTTCGGGGAAGTGTTAGGGTTAGGGTTCGGGCTAGGGTTAGGGTTAGGGGACGGGGACGGTTTAGGGTCCAGGTGAGGGTACGACAACGCTCTAGGGGGAGAGTACGTGTGAGGGCGCGGGTTAGTGTCAGCGTACGGGTTAGGATTAGGGGACGGCTGAGGGTCAGGCTTCGGGGAAGGGTTAGGGTTAGGGTTCGGGCTAGGGTTAGGGTTAGGGGACGGGGACGGTTTAGGGTCCAGGTGAGGGTACGACAACGCTCTAGGGGGAGCGTACGTGTGAGGGCGCGGGTTAGTGTCAGCGTACGGGTTAGGATTAGGGGACGGCTGAGGGTCAGGCTTCGGGGAAGTGTTAGGGTTAGGGTTCGGGCTAGGGTTAGGGTTAGGGGACGGGGACGGTTTAGGGTCCAGGTGAGGGTACGACAACGCTCTAGGGGGAGCGTACGTGTGAGGGCGCGGGTTAGTGTCAGCGTACGGGTTAGGATTAGGGGACGGGTGAGGGTCAGGCTTCGGGGAAGGGTTAGGGTTAGGGTTCGGGCTAGGGTTAGGGTTAGGGGACGGGGACGGTTTAGGGTCCAGGTGAGGGTACGACAACGCTCTAGGGGGAGCGTACGTGTGAGGGCACGGGTTAGTGTCAGCGTACGGGTTAGGATTAGGGGACGGGTGAGGGTCAGGCTTCGGGGAAGGGTTAGGGTTAGGGTTCGGGCTAGGGTTAGGGTTAGGGGATGGGGACGGTTTAGGGTCCAGGTGAGGGTACGACAACGCTCTAGGGGGAGCGTACGTGTGAGGGCGCGGGTTAGTGTCAGCGTACGGGTTAGGATTAGGGGACGGCTGAGGGTCAGGCTTCGGGGAAGGGTTAGGGTTAGGGTTCGGGCTAGGGTTAGGGTTAGGGGACGGGGACGGTTTAGGGTCCAGGTGAAGGTACGACAACGCTCTAGGGGGAGCGTACGTGTGAGGGCGCGGGTTAGTGTCAGCGTACGGGTTAGGATTAGGGGACGGGTGAGGGTCAGGCTTCGGGGAAGGGTTAGGGTTAGGGTTCGGGCTAGGGTTAGGGTTAGGGGACGGGGACGGTTTAGGGTCCAGGTGAGGGTACGACAACGCTCTAGGGGGAGCGTACGTGTGAGGGCGCGGGTTAGTGTCAGCGTACGGGTTAGGATTAGGGGACGGGTGAGGGTCAGGCTTCGGGGAAGGGTTAGGGTTAGGGTTCGGGCTAGGGTTAGGGTTACGGGACGGGGATGGTTTAGGGTCCAGGTGAGGGTACGACAACGCTCTAGGGGGAGCGTACGTGTGAGGGCGCGGGTTAGTGTCAGCGTACGGGTTAGGATTAGGGGACGGGTGAGGGTCAGGCTTCGGGGAAGGGTTAGGGTTAGGGTTCGGGCTAGGGTTAGGGTTAGGGGACCGGGACGGTTTAGGGTCCAGGTGAGGGTACGACAACGCTCTAGGGGGAGGGTACGTGTGAGGGCGCGGGTTAGTGTCAGCGTACGGGTTAGGATTAGGGGACGGCTGAGGGTCAGGCTTCGGGGAAGGGTTAAGGTTAGGATTCGGGCTAGGGTTAGGGTTAGGGGACGGGGACGGTTTAGGTTCCAGGTGAGGGTACGACAACGCTCTAGGGGGAGCGTACGTGTGAGGGCGCGGGTTAGTGTCAGCGTACGGGTTAGGATTAGGGGACGGCTGAGGGTCAGGCTTCGGGGAAGGGTTAGGTTTAGGGTTCGGGCTAGGGTTAGGGTTAGGGGACGGACACGGTTTAGGGTCCAGGTGAGGGTACGACAACGCTCTAGGGGGAGCGTACGTGTGAGGGCGCGGGTTAGTGTCAGCGTATGGGTTAGGATTAGGGGACGGCTGAGGGTCAGGCTTCGGGGAAGGGTTAGGGTTAGGGTTCGGGCTAGGGTTAGGGTTAGGGGACGGGGACGGTTTAGGGTCCAGGTGAGGGTACGACAACGCTCTAGGGGGAGCGTACGTGTGAGGGCGCGGGTTAGTGTCAGCGTACGGGTTAGGATTAGGGGACGGCTGAGGGTCAGGCTTCGGGGAAGGGTTAGGGTTAGGGTTCGGGCTAGGGTTAGGGTTAGGGGACGGGGACGGTTTAGGGTCCAGGTGAGGGTACGACAACGCTCTAGGGGGAGCGTACGTGTGAGGGCGCGGGTTAGTGTCAGCGTACGTGTTAGGATTAGGGGACGGGTGAGGGTCAGGCTTCGGGGAAGGGTTAGGGTTAGGGTTCGGGCTAGGGTTAGGGTTAGGGGACGGGGACGGTTTAGCGTCCAGATGAGGGTACGACAACGCTCTAGGGGGAGCGTACGTGTGAGGGCGCGGGTTAGTGTCAGCGTACGGGTTAGGATTAGGGGACGGCTGAGGGTCAGGCTTCGGGGAAGTGTTAGGGTTAGGGTTCGGGCTAGGGTTAGGGTTAGGGGACGGGGACGGTTTAGGGTCCAGGTGAGGGTACGACAACGCTCTAGGGGGAGCGTACGTGTGAGGGCGCGGGTTAGTGTCAGCGTACGGGTTAGGATTAGGGGACGGCTGAGGGTCAGGCTTCGGGGAAGTGTTAGGGTTAGGGTTCGGGCTAGGGTTAGGGTTAGGGGACGGGGACGGTTTAGGGTCCAGGTGAGGGTACGACAACGCTCTAGGGGGAGCGTACGTGTGAGGGCGCGGGTTAGTGTCAGCGTACGGGTTAGGATTAGGGGACGGCTGAGGGTCAGGCTTCGGGGAAGGGTTAGGGTTAGGGTTCGGGCTAGGGTTAGGGTTAGGGGACGGGGACGGTTTAGGGTCCAGGTGAGGGTACGACAACGCTCTAGGGGGAGCGTACGTGTGAGGGCGCGGGTTAGTGTCAGCGTACGGGTTAGGATTAGGGGACGGGTGAGGGTCAGGCTTCGGGGAAGGGTTAGGGTTAGGGTTCGGGCTAGGGTTAGGGTTAGGGGACGGGGACGGTTTAGGGTCCAGGTGAGGGTACGACAACGCTCTAGGGGGAGCGTACGTGTGAGGGCACGGGTTAGTGTCAGCGTACGGGTTAGGATTAGGGGATGGCTGAGGGTCAGGCTTCGGGGAAGGGTTAGGGTTAGGGTTCGGGCTAGGGTTAGGGTTAGGGGACGGGGACGGTTTAGGGTCCAGGTGAGGGTACGACAACGCTCTAGGGGGAGCGTACGTGTGAGGGCGCGGGTTAGTGTCAGCGTACGGGTTAGGATTAGGGGACGGCTGAGGGTCAGGCTTCGGGGAAGGGTTAGGGTTAGGGTTCGGGCTAGGGTTAGGGTTAGGGGACGGGGACGGTTTAGGGTCCAGGTGAGGGTACAACAACGCTCTAGGGGGAGCGTACGTGTGAGGGCGTGGGTTAGTGTCAGCGTACGGGTTAGGATTAGGGGACGGCTGAGGGTCAGGCTTCGGGGAAGGTTTAGGGTTAGGGTTCGGGCTAGGGTTAGGGTTAGGGGACGGGGACGGTTTAGGGTCCAGGTGAGGGTACGACAACGCTCTAGGGGGAGCGTACGTGTGAGGGCGCGGGTTAGTGTCAGCGTACGGGTTAGGATTAGGGGACGTCTGAGGGTCAGACTTTGGGGAAGGGTTAGGGTTAGGGTTCGGGCTAGGGTTAGGGTTAGGGGACGGGGACGGTTTAGGGTCCAGGTGAGGGTACGACAACGCTCTAGGGGGAGCGTACGTGTGAGGGCGCGGGTTAGTGTCAGCGTACGGGTTAGGATTAGGGGACGGCTGAGGGTCAGGCTTCGGGGAAGGGTTAGGGTTAGGGTTCGGGCTAGGGTTAGGGTTAGGGGACGGGGACGGTTTAGCGTCCAGATGAGGGTACGACAACGCTCTAGGGGGAGCGTACGTGTGAGGGCGCGGGTTAGTGTCAGCGTACGGGTTAGGATTAGGGGACGGGTGATGGTCAGGCTTCGGGGAAGGGTTAGGGTTAGGGTTCGGGCTAGGGTTAGGGTTAGGGGACGGGGACGGTTTAGGGTCCAGGTGAGGGTACGACAACGCTCTAGGGGGAGCGTACGTGTGAGGGCGCGGGTTAGTGTCAGCGTACGGGTTAAGATTAGGGGACGGCTGAGGGTCAGGCTTCGGGGAAGGGTTAGGGTTAGGGTTCGGGCTAGGGTTAGGGTTAGGGGACGGGGACGGTTTAGGGTCCAGGTGAGTGTACGACAACGCTCTAGGGCGAGCGTACGTGTGAGGGCGCGGGTTAGTGTCAGCGTACGGGTTAGGATTAGGGGACGGCTGAGGGTCAGGCTTCGGGGAAGGGTTAGGGTTAGGGTTCGGGCTAGGGTTAGGGTTAGGGGACGGGGACGGTTTAGGGTCCAGGTGAGGGTACGACAACGCTCTAGGGGGAGCGTACGTGTGAGGGCGCGGGTTAGTGTCAGCGTACGGGTTAGGATTAGGGGACGGGTGAGGGTCAGGCTTCGGGGAAGGGTTAGGGTTAGGGTTCGGGCTAGGGTTAGGGTTAGGGGACGGGGACGGTTTAGGGTCCAGGTGAGGGTACGACAACGCTCTAGGGGGAGCGTACGTGTGAGGGCGCGGGTTAGTGTCAGCGTACGGGTTAGGATTAGGGGACGTCTGAGGGTCAGACTTTGGGGAAGGGTTAGGGTTAGGGTTCGGGCTAGGGTTAGGGTTAGGGGACGGGGACGGTTTAGGGTCCAGGTGAGGGTACGACAACGCTCTAGGGGGAGCGTACGTGTGAGGGCGCGGGTTAGTGTCAGCGTACGGGTTAGGATTAGGGGACGGCTGAGGGTCAGGCTTCGGGGAAGGGTTAGGGTTAGGGTTCGGGCTAGGGTTAGGGTTAGGGGACGGGGACGGTTTAGCGTCCAGATGAGGGTACGACAACGCTCTAGGGGGAGCGTACGTGTGAGGGCGCGGGTTAGTGTCAGCGTACGGGTTAGGATTAGGGGACGGCTGAGGGTCAGGCTTCGGGGAAGGGTTAGGGTTAGGGTTCGGGCTAGGGTTAGGGTTAGGGGACGGGGACGGTTTAGGGTCCAGGTGAGGGTACGACAACGCTCTAGGGGGAGCGTACGTGTGAGGGCGCGGGTTAGTGTCAGCGTACGGGTTAGGATTAGGGGACGGCTGAGGGTCAGGCTTCGGTGAAGGGTTAGGGTTAAGGTTCGGGCTAGGGTTAGGGTTAGGGGACGGGGACGGTTTAGGGTCCAGGTGAGTGTACGACAACGCTCTAGGGCGAGCGTACGTGTGAGGGCGCGGGTTAGTGTCAGCGTACGGGTTAGGATTAGGGGACGGCTGAGGGTCAGGCTTCGGGGAAGGGTTAGGGTTAGGGTTCGGGCTAGGGTTAGGGTTAGGGGACGGGGACGGTTTAGGGTCCAGGTGAGGGTACGACAACGCTCTTGGGGGAGCGTACGTGTGAGGGCGCGGGTTAGTGTCAGCGTACGGGTTAGGATTAGGGGACGGCTGAGGGTCAGGCTTCGGGGAAGGGTTAGGGTTAGGGTTCGGGCTAGGGTTAGGGTTAGGGGACGGGGACGGTTTAGGGTCCAGGTGAGGGTACGACAACGCTCTTGGGGGAGCGTACGTGTGAGGGCGCGGGTTAGTGTCAGCGTACGGGTTAGGATTAGGGGACGGGTGAGGGTCAGGCTTCGGGGAAGGGTTAGGGTTAGGGTTCGGGCTAGGGTTAGGGTTAGGGGACGGGGACGGTTTAGGGTCCAGGTGAGGGTACGACAACGCTCTAGGGGGAGCGTACGTGTGAGGGCGCGGGTTAGTGTCAGCGTACGGGTTAGGATTAGGGGACGGCTGAGGGTCAGGCTTCGGGGAAGTGTTAGGGTTAGGGTTCGGGCTAGGGTTAGGTTTAGGGGACGGGGACGGTTTAGCGTCCAGATGAGGGTACGACAACGCTCTAGGGGGAGCGTACGTGTGAGGGCGCGGGTTAGTGTCAGCGTACGGGTTAGGATTAGGGGACGGGTGAGGGTCAGGCTTCGGGGAAGGGTTAGGGTTAGGGTTCGGGCTAGGGTTAGGGTTATGGGACGGGGACGGTTTAGGGTCCAGGTGAGGGTACGACAACGCTCTAGGGGGAGCGTACGTGTGAGGGCGCGGGTTAGTGTCAGCGTACGGGTTAGGATTAGGGGACGGCTGAGGGTCAGGCTTCGGGGAAGGGTTAGGGTTAGGGTTCGGGCTAGGGTTAGGGTTAGGGGACGGGGACGGTTTAGGGTCCAGGTGAGGGTACGACAACGCTCTAGGGCGCGCGTACGTGTGAGGGCGCGGGTTAGTGTCAGCGTACGGGTTAGGATTAGGGGACGGCTGAGGGTCAGGCTTCGGGGAAGGGTTAGGGTTAGGGTTCGGGCTAGGGTTAGGGTTAGGGGACGGGGAAGGTTTAGGGTCCAGGTGAGGGTACGACAACGCTCTAGGGGGAGCGTACGTGTGAGGGCGCGGGTTAGTGTCAGCGTACGGGTTAGGATTAGGGGACGGCTGAGGGTCAGGCTTCGGGGAAGGGTTAGGGTTAGAGTTCGGGCTAGGGTTAGGGTTAGGGGACGGGGACGGTTTAGGGTCCAGGTGAGGGTACGACAACGCTCTAGGGGGAGCGTACGTGTGAGGGCGCGGGTTAGTGTCAGCGTACGGGTTAGGATTAGGGGACGGGTGAGGGTCAGGCTTTGGGGAAGGGTTAGGGTTAGGGTTCGGGCTAGGGTTAGGGTTAGGGGACGGGGACTGTTTAGGGTCCAGGTGAGGGTACGACAACACTCTAGGGGGAGCGTACGTGTGAGGGCGCGGGTTAGTGTCAGCGTACAGTTTAGGATTAGGGGACGGGTGAGGGTCAGGCTTCGGGGAAGGGTTAGGGTTAGGGTTCGGGCTAGGGTTAGGGTTAGGGGACGGGGACGGTTTAGCGTCCAGGTGAGGATACGACAACGCTCTAGGGGGAGCGTACGTGTGAGGGCGCGGGTTAGTGTCAGCGTACTGGTTAGGATTAGGGGACGGCTGAGGGTCAGGCTTCGGGGAAGGGTTAGGGTTAGGGTTCGGGCTAGGGTTAGGGTTAGGGGACGGGGACGGTTTAGGGTCCAGGTGAGGGTACGACAACGCTCTAGGGGGAGCGTACGTGTGAGGGCGCGGGTTAGTGTCAGCGTACGGGTTAGGATTAGGGGACGGGTGAGGGTCAGGCTTCGGGGAAGTGTTAGGGTTAGGGTTCGGGCTAGGGTTAGGGTTAGGGGACGGGGACGGTTTAGGGTCCAGGTGAGGGTACGACAACGCTCTAGGGGGAGCGTACGTGTGAGGGCGCGGGTTAGTGTCAGCGTACGGGTTAGGATTAGGGGACGGCTGAGGGTCAGGCTTCGGGGAAGGGTTAGGGTTAGGGTTCGGGCTAGGGTTAGGGTTAGGGGACGGGGACGGTTTAGGGTCCAGGTGAGGGTACGACAACGCTCTAGGGGGAGCGTACGTGTGAGGGCGCGGGTTAGTGTCAGCGTACGGGTTAGGATTAGGGGACGGCTGAGGGTCAGGCTTCGGGGAAGGGTTAGGGTTAGGGTTCGGGCTAGGGTTAGGGTTAGGGGACGGGGACGGTTTAGGGTCCAGGTGAGGGTACGACAACGCTCTAGGGGGAGCGTACGTGTGAGGGCGCGGGTTAGTGTCAGCGTACGGGTTAGGATTAGGGGACGGGTGAGGGTCAGGCTTCGGGGAAGGGTTAGGGTTAGGGTTCGGGCTAGGGTTAGGGTTAGGGGACGGGGACGGTTTAGGGTCCAGGTGAGGGTACGACAACGCTCTAGGGGGAGCGTACGTGTGAGGGCACGGGTTAGTGTCAGCGTACGGGTTAGGATTAGGGGACGGGTGAGGGTCAGGCTTCGGGGAAGGGTTAGGGTTAGGGTTCGGGCTAGGGTTAGGGTTACGGGACGGGGACGGTTTAGGGTCCAGGTGAGGGTACGACAACGCTCTAGGGGGAGCGTACGTGTGAGGGCGCGGGTTAGTGTCAGCGTACGGGTTAGGATTAGGGGACGGCTGAGGGTCAGGCTTCGGGGAAGGGTTAGGGTTAGGGTTCGGGCTAGGGTTAGGGTTAGGGGACGGGGACGGTTTAGGGTCCAGGTGAAGGTACGACAACGCTCTAGGGGGAGCGTACGTGTGAGGGCGCGGGTTAGTGTCAGCGTACGGGTTAGGATTAGGGGACGGGTGAGGGTCAGGCTTCGGGGAAGGGTTAGGGTTAGGGTTCGGGCTAGGGTTAGGGTTAGGGGACGGGGACGGTTTAGGGTCCAGGTGAGGGTACGACAACGCTCTAGGGGGAGCGTACGTGTGAGGGCGCGGGTTAGTGTCAGCGTACGGGTTAGGATTACGGGACGGGTGAGGGTCAGGCTTCTGGGAAGGGTTAGGGTTAGGGTTCGGGCTAGGGTTAGGGTTACGGGACGGGGACGGTTTAGGGTCCAGGTGAGGGTACGACAACGCTCTAGGGGGAGCGTACGTGTGAGGGCGCGGGTTAGTGTCAGCGTACGGGTTAGGATTAGGGGACGGGTGAGGGTCAGGCTTCGGGGAAGGGTTAGGGTTAGGGTTCGGGCTAGGGTTAGGGTTAGGGGACGGGGACGGTTTAGGGTCCAGGTGAGGGTACGACAACGCTCTAGGGGGAGGGTACGTGTGAGGGCGCGGGTTAGTGTCAGCGTACGGGTTAGGATTAGGGGACGGCTGAGGGTCAGGCTTCGGGGAAGGGTTAAGGTTAGGATTCGGGCTAGGGTTAGGGTTAGGGGACGGGGACGGTTTAGGTTCCAGGTGAGGGTACGACAACGCTCTAGGGGGAGCGTACGTGTGAGGGCGCGGGTTAGTGTCAGCGTACGGGTTAGGATTAGGGGACGGCTGAGGGTCAGGCTTCGGGGAAGGGTTAGGTTTAGGGTTCGGGCTAGGGTTAGGGTTAGGGGACGGACACGGTTTAGGGTCCAGGTGAGGGTACGACAACGCTCTAGGGGGAGCGTACGTGTGAGGGCGCGGGTTAGTGTCAGCGTATGGGTTAGGATTAGGGGACGGCTGAGGGTCAGGCTTCGGGGAAGGGTTAGGGTTAGGGTTCGGGCTAGGGTTAGGGTTAGGGGACGGGGACGGTTTAGGGTCCAGGTGAGGGTACGACAACGCTCTAGGGGGAGCGTACGTGTGAGGGCGCGGGTTAGTGTCAGCGTACGGGTTAGGATTAGGGGACGGCTGAGGGTCAGGCTTCGGGGAAGGGTTAGGGTTAGGGTTCGGGCTAGGGTTAGGGTTAGGGGACGGGGACGGTTTAGGGTCCAGGTGAGGGTACGACAACGCTCTAGGGGGAGCGTACGTGTGAGGGCGCGGGTTAGTGTCAGCGTACGTGTTAGGATTAGGGGACGGGTGAGGGTCAGGCTTCGGGGAAGGGTTAGGGTTAGGGTTCGGGCTAGGGTTAGGGTTAGGGGACGGGGACGGTTTAGGGTCCAGGTGAGGGTACGACAACGCTCTAGGGGGAGCGTACGTGTGAGGGCGCGGGTTAGTGTCAGCGTACGGGTTAGGATTAGGGGACGGGTGAGGGTCAGGCTTCGGGGAAGGGTTAGGGTTAGGGTTCGGGCTAGGGTTAGGGTTAGGGGACGGGGACGGTTTAGGGTCCAGGTGAGGGTACGACAACGCTCTAGGGGGAGCGTACGTGTGAGGGCGCGGGTCAGTGTCAGCGTACGGGTTAGGATTAGGGGACGGCTGAGGGTCAGGCTTCGGGGAAGGGTTAGGTTTAGGGTTCGGGCTAGCGTTAGGGTTAGGGGACGGGGACGGTTTAGGGTCCAGGTGAGGGTATGACAACGCTCTAGGGGGAGCGTACGTGTGAGGGCGTGGATTAGTGTCAGCGTACGGGTTAGGATTAGGGGACGGCTGAGGGTCAGGCTTCGGGGAAGGGTTAGGGTTAGGGTTCGGGCTAGGGTTAGGTTTAGGGGACGGGGACGGTTTAGGGTCCAGGTGAGGGTACTACAACGCTCTAGGGGGAGCGTACGTGTGAGGGCGCGGGTTAGTGTCAGCGTACGGGTTAGGATTAGGGGACGTCTGAGGGTCAGACTTTGGGGAAGGGTTAGGGTTAGGGTTCGGGCTAGGGTTAGGGTTAGGGGACGGGGACGGTTTAGGGTCCAGGTGAGGGTACGACAACGCTCTAGGGGGAGCGTATGTGTGAGGGCGCGGGTTAGTGTCAGCGTACGGGTTAGGATTAGGGGACGGCTGAGGGTCAGGCTTCGGGGAAGTGTTAGGGTTAGGGTTCGGGCTAGGGTTAGGGTTAGGGGACGGGGACGGTTTAGCGTCCAGATGAGGGTACGACAACGCTCTAGGGGGAGCGTACGTGTGAGGGCGCGGGTTAGTGTCAGCGTACGGGTTAGGATAAGGGGACGGCTGAGGGTCAGGCTTCGGGGAAGGGTTAGGGTTAGGGTTCGGGCTAGGGTTAGGGTTAGGGGACGGGGACGGTTTAGGGTCCAGGTGAGGGTACGACAACGCTCTAGGGGGAGCGTACGTGTGAGGGCGCGGGTTAGTGTCAGCGTACGGGTTAGGATTAGGGGACGGCTGAGGGTCAGGCTTCGGGGAAGTGTTAGGGTTAGGGTTCGGGCTAGGGTTAGGGTTAGGGGACGGGGACGGTTTAGGGTCCAGGTGAGGGTACGACAACGCTCTAGGGCGCGCGTATGTGTGAGGGCGCGGGTTAGTGTCAGCGTACGGGTTAGGATTAGGGGACGGCTGAGGGTCAGGCTTCGGGGAAGGGTTAGGGTTAGGGTTCGGGCTAGGGTTAGGGTTAGGGGACGGGGACGGTTTAGGGTCCAGGTGAGGGTACGACAACGCTCTAGGGGGAGCGTACGTGTGAGGGCGCGGGTTAGTGTCAGCGTACGGGTTAGGATTAGGGGACGGCTGAGGGTCAGGCTTCGGGGAAGGGTTAGGGTTAGGGTTCGGGCTAGGGTTAGGGTTAGGGGACGGGGACGGTTTAGGGTCCAGGTGAGGGTACGACAACGCTCTAGGGGGAGCGTACGTGTGAGGGCGCGGGTTAGTGTCAGCGTACGGGTTAGGATTAGGGGACGGCTGAGGGTCAGGCTTCGGGGAAGGGTTAGGGTTAGGGTTCGGGCTAGGGTTAGGGTTAGGGGACGGGGACGGTTTAGGGTCCAGGTGAGGGTACGACAACGCTCTAGGGGGAGCGTACGTGTGAGGGCGCGGGTTAGTGTCAGCGTACGGGTTATGATTAGGGGACGGCTGAGGGTCAGGCTTCGGGGAAGGGTTAGGGTTAGGGTTCGGGCTAGGGTTAGGGTTAGGGGACGGGGACGGTTTAGGGTCCAGGTGAGGGTACGACAACGCTCTAGGGGGAGCGTACGTGTGAGGGCGCGGGTTAGTGTCAGCGTACGGGTTAGGATTAGGGGACGGCTGAGGGTCAGGCTTCGGGGAAGGGTTAGGGTTAGGGTTCGGGCTAGGGTTAGGGTTAGGGGACGGGGACGGTTTAGGGTCCAGGTGAGGGTACGACAACGCTCTAGGGGGAGCGTACGTGTGAGGGCGCGGGTTAGTGTCAGCGTACGGGTTAGGATTAGGGGACGGCTGAGGGTCAGGCTTCGGGGAAGGGTTAGGGTTAGGGTTCGGGCTAGGGTTAGGGTTAGGGGACGGGGACGGTTTAGGGTCCAGGTGAGGGTACGACAACGCTCTAGGGGGAGCGTACGTGTGAGGGCGCGGGTTAGTGTCAGCGTACGGGTTATGATTAGGGGACGGCTGAGGGTCAGGCTTCGGGGAAGGGTTAGGGTTAGGGTTCGGGCTAGGGTTAGGGTTAGGGGACGGGGACGGTTTAGCGTCCAGGTGAGGGTACGACAACGCTCTAGGGGGAGCGTACGTGTGAGGGCGCGGGTTAGTGTCAGCGTACGGGTTAGGATTAGGGGACGGCTGAGGGTCAGGCTTCGGGGAAGGGTTAGGGTTAGGGTTCGGGCTAGGGTTAGGGTTAGGGGACGGGGACGGTTTAGGGTCCAGGTGAGGGTACGACAACGCTCTAGGGGGAGCGTACGTGTGAGGGCGCGGGTTAGTGTCAGCGTACGGGTTAGGATTAGGGGACGGCTGAGGGTCAGGCTTCGGGGAAGGGTTAGGGTTAGGGTTCGGGCTAGGGTTAGGGTTAGGGGACGGGGACGGTTTAGGGTCCAGGTGAGGGTACGACAACGCTCTAGGGGGAGCGTACGTGTGAGGGCGCGGGTTAGTGTCAGCGTACAGTTTAGGATTAGGGGACGGGTGAGGGTCAGGCTTCAGGGAAGGGTTAGGGTTAGGGTTCGGGCTAGGGTTAGGGTTAGGGGACGGGGACGGTTTAGCGTCCAGGTGAGGGTACGACAACGCTCTAGGGGGAGCGTACGTGTGAGGGCGCGGGTTAGTGTCAGCGTACGGGTTAGGATTAGGGGACGGCTGAGGGTCAGGCTTCGGGGAAGGGTTAGGGTTAGGGTTCGGGCTAGGGTTAGGGTTAGGGGACGGGGACGGTTTAGGGTCCAGGTGAGGGTACGACAACGCTCTAGGGGGAGCGTACGTGTGAGGGCGCGGGTTAGTGTCAGCGTACGGGTTAGGATTAGGGGACGGCTGAGGGTCAGGCTTCGGGGAAGGGTTAGGGTTAGGGTTCGGGCTAGGGTTAGGGTTAGGGGACGGGGACGGTTTAGGGTCCAGGTGAGGGTACGACAACGCTCTAGGGGGAGCGTACGTGTGAGGGCGCGGGTTAGTGTCAGCGTACGGGTTATGATTAGGGGACGGCTGAGGGTCAGGCTTCGGGGAAGGGTTAGGGTTAGGGTTCGGGCTAGGGTTAGGGTTAGGGGACGGGGACGGTTTAGCGTCCAGGTGAGGGTACGACAACGCTCTAGGGGGAGCGTACGTGTGAGGGCGCGGGTTAGTGTCAGCGTACGGGTTAGGATTAGGGGACGGCTGAGGGTCAGGCTTCGGGGAAGGGTTAGGGTTAGGGTTCGGGCTAGGGTTAGGGTTAGGGGACGGGGACGGTTTAGGGTCCAGGTGAGGGTACGACAACGCTCTAGGGGGAGCGTACGTGTGAGGGCGCGGGTTAGTGTCAGCGTACGGGTTAGGATTAGGGGACGGCTGAGGGTCAGGCTTCGGGGAAGGGTTAGGGTTAGGGTTCGGGCTAGGGTTAGGGTTAGGGGACGGGGACGGTTTAGGGTCCAGGTGAGGGTACGACAACGCTCTAGGGGGAGCGTACGTGTGAGGGCGCGGGTTAGTGTCAGCGTACGGGTTATGATTAGGGGACGGCTGAGGGTCAGGCTTCGGGGAAGGGTTAGGGTTAGGGTTCGGGCTAGGGTTAGGGTTAGGGGACGGGGACGGTTTAGGGTCCAGGTGAGGGTACGACAACGCTCTAGGGGGAGCGTACGTGTGAGGGCGCGGGTTAGTGTCAGCGTACGGGTTAGGATTAGGGGACGGCTGAGGGTCAGGCTTCGGGGAAGGGTTAGGGTTAGGGTTCGGGCTAGGGTTAGGGTTAGGGGACGGGGACGGTTTAGGGTCCAGGTGAGGGTACGACAACGCTCTAGGGGGAGCGTACGTGTGAGGGCACGGGTTAGTGTCAGCGTACGGGTTAGGATTAGGGGATGGCTGAGGGTCAGGCTTCGGGGAAGGGTTAGGGTTAGGGTTCGGGCTAGGGTTAGGGTTAGGGGACGGGGACGGTTTAGGGTCCAGGTGAGGGTACGACAACGCTCTAGGGGGAGCGTACGTGTGAGGGCGCGGGTTAGTGTCAGCGTACGGGTTAGGATTAGGGGACGGCTGAGGGTCAGGCTTCGGGGAAGGGTTAGGGTTAGGGTTCGGGCTAGGGTTAGGGTTAGGGGACGGGGACGGTTTAGGGTCCAGGTGAGGGTACAACAACGCTCTAGGGGGAGCGTACGTGTGAGGGCGTGGGTTAGTGTCAGCGTACGGGTTAGGATTAGGGGACGGCTGAGGGTCAGGCTTCGGGGAAGGGTTAGGGTTAGGGTTCGGGCTAGGGTTAGGGTTAGGGGACGGGGACGGTTTAGGGTCCAGGTGAGGGTACGACAACGCTCTAGGGGGAGCGTACGTGTGAGGGCGCGGGTTAGTGTCAGCGTACGGGTTAGGATTAGGGGACGTCTGAGGGTCAGACTTTGGGGAAGGGTTAGGGTTAGGGTTCGGGCTAGGGTTAGGGTTAGGGGACGGGGACGGTTTAGGGTCCAGGTGAGGGTACGACAACGCTCTAGGGGGAGCGTACGTGTGAGGGCGCGGGTTAGTGTCAGCGTACGGGTTAGGATTAGGGGACGGCTGAGGGTCAGGCTTCGGGGAAGGGTTAGGGTTAGGGTTCGGGCTAGGGTTAGGGTTAGGGGACGGGGACGGTTTAGCGTCCAGATGAGGGTACGACAACGCTCTAGGGGGAGCGTACGTGTGAGGGCGCGGGTTAGTGTCAGCGTACGGGTTAGGATTAGGGGACGGGTGATGGTCAGGCTTCGGGGAAGGGTTAGGGTTAGGGTTCGGGCTAGGGTTAGGGTTAGGGGACGGGGACGGTTTAGGGTCCAGGTGAGGGTACGACAACGCTCTAGGGGGAGCGTACGTGTGAGGGCGCGGGTTAGTGTCAGCGTACGGGTTAGGATTAGGGGACGGCTGAGGGTCAGGCTTCGGGGAAGGGTTAGGGTTAGGGTTCGGGCTAGGGTTAGGGTTAGGGGACGGGGACGGTTTAGGGTCCAGGTGAGTGTACGACAACGCTGTAGGGCGAGCGTACGTGTGAGGGCGCGGGTTAGTGTCAGCGTACGGGTTAGGATTAGGGGACGGCTGAGGGTCAGGCTTCGGGGAAGGGTTAGGGTTAGGGTTCGGGCTAGGGTTAGGGTTAGGGGACGGGGACGGTTTAGGGTCCAGGTGAGGGTACGACAACGCTCTAGGGGGAGCGTACGTGTGAGGGCGCGGGTTAGTGTCAGCGTACGGGTTAGGATTAGGGGACGGGTGAGGGTCAGGCTTCGGGGAAGGGTTAGGGTTAGGGTTCGGGCTAGGGTTAGGGTTAGGGGACGGGGACGGTTTAGGGTCCAGGTGAGGGTACGACAACGCTCTAGGGGGAGCGTACGTGTGAGGGCGCGGGTTAGTGTCAGCGTACGGGTTAGGATTAGGGGACGTCTGAGGGTCAGACTTTGGGGAAGGGTTAGGGTTAGGGTTCGGGCTAGGGTTAGGGTTAGGGGACGGGGACGGTTTAGGGTCCAGGTGAGGGTACGACAACGCTCTAGGGGGAGCGTACGTGTGAGGGCGCGGGTTAGTGTCAGCGTACGGGTTAGGATTAGGGGACGGCTGAGGGTCAGGCTTCGGGGAAGGGTTAGGGTTAGGGTTCGGGCTAGGGTTAGGGTTAGGGGACGGGGACGGTTTAGCGTCCAGATGAGGGTACGACAACGCTCTAGGGGGAGCGTACGTGTGAGGGCGCGGGTTAGTGTCAGCGTACGGGTTAGGATTAGGGGACGGCTGAGGGTCAGGCTTCGGGGAAGGGTTAGGGTTAGGGTTCGGGCTAGGGTTAGGGTTAGGGGACGGGGACGGTTTAGGGTCCAGGTGAGGGTACGACAACGCTCTAGGGGGAGCGTACGTGTGAGGGCGCGGGTTAGTGTCAGCGTACGGGTTAGGATTAGGGGACGGCTGAGGGTCAGGCTTCGGTGAAGGGTTAGGGTTAAGGTTCGGGCTAGGGTTAGGGTTAGGGGACGGGGACGGTTTAGGGTCCAGGTGAGTGTACGACAACGCTCTAGGGCGAGCGTACGTGTGAGGGCGCGGGTTAGTGTCAGCGTACGGGTTAGGATTAGGGGACGGCTGAGGGTCAGGCTTCGGGGAAGGGTTAGGGTTAGGGTTCGGGCTAGGGTTAGGGTTAGGGGACGGGGACGGTTTAGGGTCCAGGTGAGGGTACGACAACGCTCTTGGGGGAGCGTACGTGTGAGGGCGCGGGTTAGTGTCAGCGTACGGGTTAGGATTAGGGGACGGGTGAGGGTCAGGCTTCGGGGAAGGGTTAGGGTTAGGGTTCGGGCTAGGGTTAGGGTTAGGGGACGGGGACGGTTTAGGGTCCAGGTGAGGGTACGACAACGCTCTAGGGGGAGCGTACGTGTGAGGGCGCGGGTTAGTGTCAGCGTACGGGTTAGGATTAGGGGACGGGTGAGGGTCAGGCTTCGGGGAAGGGTTAGGGTTAGGGTTCGGGCTAGGGTTAGGGTTAGGGGACGGGGACGGTTTAGGGTCCAGGTGAGGGTACGACAACACTCTAGGGGGAGCGTACGTGTGAGGACGCGGGTTAGTGTCAGCGTACGGGTTAGGATTAGGGGACGGCTGAGGGTCAGGCTTCGGGGAAGGGTTAGGGTTAGGGTTCGGGCTAGGGTTAGGGTTAGGGGACGGGGACGGTTTAGGGTCCAGGTGAGGGTACGACAACGCTCTAGGGGGAGCGTACGTGTGAGGGCGCGGGTTAGTGTCAGCGTACGGGTTAGGATTAGGGGACGGCTGAGGGTCAGGGTTCGGGGAAGGGTTAGGGTTAAGGTTCGGGCTAGGGTTAGGGTTAGGGGACGGGGACGGTTTAGGGTCCAGGTGAGTGTACGACAACGCTCTAGGGCGAGCGTACGTGTGAGGGCGCGGGTTAGTGTCAGCGTACGGGTTAGGATTAGGGGACGGCTGAGGGTCAGGCTTCGGGGAAGAGTTAGGGTTAGGGTTCGGGCTAGGGTTAGGGTTAGGGGACGGGGACGGTTTAGGGTCCAGGTGAGTGTACGACAACGCTCTAGGGCGAGCGTAGGTGTGAGGGCGCGGGTTAGTGTCAGCGTACGGGTTAGGATTAGGGGACGGGTGAGGGTCAGGCTTCGGGGAAGGGTTAGGGTTAGGGTTCGGGCTAGGGTTAGGGTTAGGGGACGGGGACGGTTTAGGGTCCAGGTGAGGGTACGACAACGCTCTAGGGGGAGCGTACGTGTGAGGGCGCGGATTAGTGTCAGCGTACGGGTTAGGATTAGGGGACGGGTGAGGGTCAGGCTTCGGGGAAGGGTTAGGGTTAGGGTTCGGGCTAGGGTTAGGGTTAGGGGACGGGGACGGTTTAGGGTCCAGGTGAGGGTACGACAACGCTCTAGGGGGAGCGTACGTGTGAGGGCGCGGGTTAGTGTCAGCGTACGGGTTAGGATTAGGGGACGGGTGAGGGTCAGGCTTCGGGGAAGGGTTAGGGTTAGGGTTCGGGCTAGGGTTAGGGGACGGGGACGGTTTAGGGTCCAGGTGAGGGTACGACAACGCTCTAGGGCGAGCGTACGTGTGAGGGCGCGGGTTAGTGTCAGCGTACGGGTTAGGATTAGGGGACGGCTGAGGGTCAGGCTTCGGGGAAGGGTTAGGGTTAGGGTTCGGGCTAGGGTTAGGGTTAGGGGACGGGGACGGTTTAGGGTCCAGGTGAGGGTACGACAACGCTCTAGGGGGAGCGTACGTATGAGGGCGCGGGTTAGTGTCAGCGTACGGGTTAGGATTAGGGGACGGCTGAGGGTCAGGCTTCGGGGAAGGGTTAGGGTTAGGGTTCGGGCTAGGGTTAGGGTTAGGGGACGGGGACGGTTTAGGGTCCAGGTGAGGGTACGACAACGCTCTAGGGGGAGCGTACGTGTGAGGGCGCGGGTTAGTGTCAGCGTACGGGTTAGGATTAGGGGACGGGTGAGGGTCAGGCTTCGGGGAAGGGTTAGGGTTAGGGTTCGGGCTAGGGTTAGGGTTAGGGGACGGGGACGGTTTAGGGTCCAGGTGAGGGTACGACAACGCTCTAGGGGGAGCGTACGTGTGAGGGCGCGGGTTAGTGTCAGCGTACGGGTTAGGATTAGGGGACGGCTGAGGGTCAGGCTTCGGGGAAGGGTTAGGGTTAGGGTTCGGGCTAGGGTTAGGGTTAGGGGACGGGGACGGTTTAGGGTCCAGGTGAGGGTACGACAACGCTCTAGGGGGAGCGTACGTGTGAGGGCGCGGGTTAGTGTCAGCGTACGGGTTAGGATTAGGGGACGGCTGAGGGTCAGGCTTCGGTGAAGGGTTAGGGTTAAGGTTCGGGCTAGGGTTAGGGTTAGGGGACGGGGACGGTTTAGGGTCCAGGTGAGTGTACGACAACGCTCTAGGGCGAGCGTACGTGTGAGGGCGCGGGTTAGTGTCAGCGTACGGGTTAGGATTAGGGGACGGCTGAGGGTCAGGCTTCGGGGAAGGGTTAGGGTTAGGGTTCGGGCTAGGGTTAGGGTTAGGGGACGGGGACGGTTTAGGGTCCAGGTGAGGGTACGACAACGCTCTTGGGGGAGCGTACGTGTGAGGGCGCGGGTTAGTGTCAGCGTACGGGTTAGGATTAGGGGACGGGTGAGGGTCAGGCTTCGGGGAAGGGTTAGGGTTAGGGTTCGGGCTAGGGTTAGGGTTAGGGGACGGGGACGGTTTAGGGTCCAGGTGAGGGTACGACAACGCTCTAGGGGGAGCGTACGTGTGAGGGCGCGGGTTAGTGTCAGCGTACGGGTTAGTATTAGGGGACGGGTGAGGGTCAGGCTTCGGGGAAGGGTTAGGGTTAGGGTTCGGGCTAGGGTTAGGGTTAGGGGACGGGGACGGTTTAGGGTCCAGGTGAGGGTACGACAACACTCTAGGGGGAGCGTACGTGTGAGGACGCGGGTTAGTGTCAGCGTACGGGTTAGGATTAGGGGACGGGTGAGGGTCAGGCTTCGGGGAAGGGTTAGGGTTAGGGTTCGGGCTAGGGTTAGGGTTAGGGGACGGGGACGGTTTAGGGTCCAGGTGAGGGTACGACAACGCTCTAGGGGGAGCGTACGTGTGAGGGCGCGGGTTAGTGTCAGCGTACGGGTTAGGATTAGGGGACGGCTGAGGGTCAGGGTTCGGGGAAGGGTTAGGGTTAAGGTTCGGGCTAGGGTTAGGGTTAGGGGACGGGGACGGTTTAGGGTCCAGGTGAGTGTACGACAACGCTCTAGGGCGAGCGTACGTGTGAGGGCGCGGGTTAGTGTCAGCGTACGGGTTAGGATTAGGGAACGGCTGAGGGTCAGGCTTCGGGGAAGAGTTAGGGTTAGGGTTCGGGCTAGGGTTAGGGTTAGGGGACGGGGACGGTTTAGGGTCCAGGTGAGTGTACGACAACGCTCTAGGGCGAGCGTAGGTGTGAGGGCGCGGGTTAGTGTCAGCGTACGGGTTAGGATTAGGGGACGGGTGAGGGTCAGGCTTCGGGGAAGGGTTAGGGTTAGGGTTCGGGCTAGGGTTAGGGTTAGGGGACGGGGACGGTTTAGGGTCCAGGTGAGGGTACGACAACGCTCTAGGGGGAGCGTACGTGTGAGGGCGCGGATTAGTGTCAGCGTACGGGTTAGGATTAGGGGACGGGTGAGGGTCAGGCTTCGGGGAAGGGTTAGGGTTAGGGTTCGGGCTAGGGTTAGGGTTAGGGGACGGGGACGGTTTAGGGTCCAGGTGAGGGTACGACAACGCTCTAGGGGGAGCGTACGTGTGAGGGCGCGGGTTAGTGTCAGCGTACGGGTTAGGATTAGGGGACGGGTGAGGGTCAGGCTTCGGGGAAGGGTTAGGGTTAGGGTTCGGGCTAGGGT
Source organism: Globicephala melas (assembly GCF_963455315.2). Taxonomy (NCBI): domain Eukaryota; kingdom Metazoa; phylum Chordata; class Mammalia; order Artiodactyla; family Delphinidae; genus Globicephala; species Globicephala melas. The sequence continues at coordinate 64,378,792 of NC_083314.1, forward strand.
TAGGGTTAGGGGACGGGGACGGTTTAGGGTCCAGGTGAGGGTACGACAACGCTCTAGGGGGAGCGTACGTGTGAGGGCGCGGGTTAGTGTCAGCGTACGGGTTAGGATTAGGGGACGGGTGAGGGTCAGGCTTCGGGGAAGGGTTAGGGTTAGGGTTCGGGCTAGGGTTAGGGTTAGGGGACGGGGACGGTTTAGGGTCCAGGTGAGTGTACGACAACGCTCTAGGGCGAGCGTACGTGTGAGGGCGCGGGTTAGTGTCAGCGTACGGGTTAGGATTAGGGGACGGCTGAGGGTCAGGCTTCGGGGAAGGGTTAGGGTTAGGGTTCGGGCTAGGGTTAGGGTTAGGGGACGGGGACGGTTTAGGGTCCAGGTGAGGGTACGACAACGCTCTAGGGGGAGCGTACGTATGAGGGCGCGGGTTAGTGTCAGCGTACGGGTTAGGATTAGGGGACGGCTGAGGGTCAGGCTTCGGGGAAGGGTTAGGGTTAGGGTTCGGGCTAGGGTTAGGGTTAGGGGACGGGGACGGTTTAGGGTCCAGGTGAGGGTACGACAACGCTCTAGGGGGAGCGTACGTGTGAGGGCGCGGGTTAGTGTCAGCGTACGGGTTAGGATTAGGGGACGGGTGAGGGTCAGGCTTCGGGGAAGGGTTAGGGTTAGGGTTCGGGCTAGGGTTAGGGTTAGGGGACGGGGACGGTTTAGGGTCCAGGTGAGGGTACGACAACGCTCTAGGGGGAGCGTACGTGTGAGGGCGCGGGTTAGTGTCAGCGTACGGGTTAGGATTAGGGGACGGCTGAGGGTCAGGCTTCGGGGAAGGGTTAGGGTTAGGGTTCGGGCTAGGGTTAGGGTTAGGGGACGGGGACGGTTTAGGGTCCAGGTGAGGGTACGACAACGCTCTAGGGGGAGCGTACGTGTGAGGGCGCGGGTTAGTGTCAGCGTACGGGTTAGGATTAGGGGACGGCTGAGGGTCAGGCTTCGGGGAAGGGTTAGGGTTAGGGTTCGGGCTAGGGTTAGGGTTAGGGGACGGGGACGGTTTAGGGTCCAGGTGAGGGTACGACAACGCTCTAGGGGGAGCGTACGTGTGAGGGCGCGGGTTAGTGTCAGCGTACGGGTTAGGATTAGGGGACGGCTGAGGGTTAGGCTTCGGGGAAGGGTTAGGGTTAGGGTTCGGGCTAGGGTTAGAGTTAGGGGACGGGGACGGTTTAGCGTCCAGGTGAGGGTACGACAACGCTCTAGGGGGAGCGTACGTGTGAGGGCACGGGTTAGTGTCAGCGTACGGGTTAGGATTAGGGGACGGCTGAGGGTCAGGCTTCGGGGAAGTGTTAGGGTTAGGGTTCGGGCTAGGGTTAGGGTTAGGGGACGGGGACGGTTTAGGGTCCAGGTGAGGGTACGACAACGCTCTAGGGGGAGCGTACGTGTGAGGGCGCGGGTTAGTGTCAGCGTACGGGTTAGGATTAGGGGACGGCTGAGGGTCAGGCTTCGGGGAAGGGTTAGGGTTAGGGTTCGGGCTAGGGTTAGGGTTAGGGGACGGGGATGGTTTAGGGTCCAGGTGAGGGTACGACAACGCTCTAGGGGGAGCGTACGTGTGAGGGCGCGGGTTAGTGTCAGCGTACGGGTTAGGATTAGGGGACGGGTGAGGGTCAGGCTTCGGGGAAGGGTTAGGGTTAGGGTTCGGGCTAGGGTTAGTGTTAGGGGACGGGGACGGTTTAGGGTCCAGGTGAGGGTACGACAATGCTCTAGGGGGAGCGTACGTGTGAGGACGCGGGTTAGTGTCAGCGTACGGGTTAGGATTAGGGGACGGGTGAGGGTCAGGCTTCGGGGAAGGGTTAGGGTTAGGGTTCGGGCTAGGGTTAGGGTTAGGGGACGGGGACGGTTTAGGGTCCAGGTGAGGGTACGACAACGCTCTAGGGGGAGCGTACGTGTGAGGGCGCGGGTTAGTGTCAGCGTACGGGTTAGGATTAGGGGACGGGTGAGGGTCAGGCTTCGGGAAAGGGTTAGGGTTAGGGTTCGGGCTAGGGTTAGGGTTAGGGGACGGGGACGGTTTAGGGTCCAGTTGAGGGTACGACAACGCTCTAGGGGGAGCGTACGTGTGAGGGCGCGGGTTAGTGTCAGCGTACGGGTTAGGATTAGGGGACGGCTGAGGGTCAGGCTTCGGGGAAGGGTTAGGGTTAGGGTTCGGGCTAGGGTTAGGGTTAGGGGACGGGGACGGTTTAGGGTCCAGGTGAGGGTACGACAACGCTCTAGGGGGAGCGTACGTGTGAGGGCGCGGGTTAGTGTCAGCGTACGGGTTAGGATTAGGGGACGGCTGAGGGTCAGGCTTCGGGGAAGGGTTAGGGTTAGGGTTCGGGCTAGGGTTAGGGTTAGGGGACGGGGACGGTTTAGGGTCCAGGTGAGGGTACGACAACGCTCTAGGGGGAGCGTACTTGTGAGGGCTCGGGTTAGTGTCAGCGTACGGGTTAGGATTAGGGGACGGCTGAGGGTCAGGCTTCGGGGAAGGGTTAGGGTTAGGGTTCGGGCTAGGGTTAGAGTTAGGGGACGGGGACGGTTTAGCGTCCAGGTGAGGGTACGACAACGCTCTAGGGGGAGCGTACGTGTGAGGGCACGGGTTAGTGTCAGCGTACGGGTTAGGATTAGGGGACGGCTGAGGGTCAGGCTTCGGGGAAGTGTTAGGGTTAGGGTTCGGGCTAGGGTTAGGGTTAGGGGACGGGGACGGTTTAGGGTCCAGGTGAGGGTACGACAACGCTCTAGGGGGAGCGTACGTGTGAGGGCGCGGGTTAGTGTCAGCGTACGGGTTAGGATTAGGGGACGGCTGAGGGTCAGGCTTCGGGGAAGGGTTAGGGTTAGGGTTCGGGCTAGGGTTAGGGTTAGGGGACGGGGACGGTTTAGGGTCCAGGTGAGGGTACGACAAAACTCTAGGGGGAGCGTACGTGTGAGGGCGCGGGTTAGTGTCAGCGTACGGGTTAGGATTAGGGGACGGGTGAGGGTCAGACTTCGGGGAAGGGTTAGGGTTAGGGTTCGGGCTAGGGTTAGGGTTAGGGGACGGGGACGGTTTAGGGTCCAGGTGAGGGTACGACAACGCTCTAGGGGGAGCGTACGTGTGAGGGCGTGTGTTAGTGTCAGCGTACGGGTTAGGATTAGGGGACGGGTGAGGGTCAGGCTTCGGGGAAGGGTTAGGGTTAGGGTTCGGGCTAGGGTTAGGGTTAGGGGACGGGGACGGTTTAGGGTCCAGGTGAGGGTACGACAACGCTCTAGGGGGAGCGTACCTGTGAGGGCGCGGGTTAGTGTCAGCGTACGGGTTAGGATTAGGGGACGGCTGAGGGTCAGGCTTCGGGGAAGGGTTAGGGTTAGGGTTCGGGCTAGGGTTAGGGTTAGGGGACGGGGACGGTTTAGGGTCCAGGTGAGGGTACGACAACGCTCTAGGGGGAGCGTACGTGTGAGGGCGCGGGTTAGTGTCAGCGTACGGGTTAGGATTAGGGGACGTCTGAGGGTCAGACTTTGGGGAAGGGTTAGGGTTAGGGTTCGGGCTAGGGTTAGGGTTAGGGGACGGGGACGGTTTAGGGTCCAGGTGAGGGTACGACAACGCTCTAGGGGGAGCGTACGTGTGAGGGCGCGGGTTAGTGTCAGCGTACGGGTTAGGATTAGGGGACGGCTGAGGGTCAGGCTTCGGGGAAGGGTTAGGGTTAGGGTTCGGGCTAGGGTTAGGGTTAGGGGACGGGGACGGTTTAGCGTCCAGATGAGGGTACGACAACGCTCTAGGGGGAGCGTACGTGTGAGGGCGCGGGTTAGTGTCAGCGTACGGGTTAGGATTAGGGGACGGGTGATGGTCAGGCTTCGGGGAAGGGTTAGGGTTAGGGTTCGGGCTAGGGTTAGGGTTAGGGGACGGGGACGGTTTAGGGTCCAGGTGAGGGTACGACAACGCTCTAGGGGGAGCGTACGTGTGAGGGCGCGGGTTAGTGTCAGCGTACGGGTTAGGGTTAGGGGACGGCTGAGGGTCAGGCTTCGGGGAAGGGTTAGGGTTAGGGTTCGGGCTAGGGTTAGGGTTAGGGGACGGGGACGGTTTAGGGTCCAGGTGATTGTACGACAACGCTCTAGGACGAGCGTACGTGTGAGGGCGCGGGTTAGTGTCAGCGTACGGGTTAGGATTAGGGGACAGCTGAGGGTCAGGCTTCGGGGAAGGGTTAGGGTTAGGGTTCGGGCTAGGGTTAGGGTTAGGGGACGGGGACGGTTTAGGGTCCAGGTGAGGGTACGACAACGCTCTAGGGGGAGCGTACGTGTGAGGGCGCGGGTTAGTGTCAGCGTACGGGTTAGGATTAGGGGACGGGTGAGGGTCAGGCTTCGGGGAAGGGTTAGGGTTAGGGTTCGGGCTAGGGTTAGGGTTAGGGGACGGGGACGGTTTAGGGTCCAGGTGAGGGTACGACAACGCTCTAGGGGGAGCGTACGTGTGAGGGCGCGGGTTAGTGTCAGCGTACGGGTTAGGATTAGGGGACGGGTGAGGGTCAGGCTTCGGGGAAGGTTTAGGGTTAGGGTTCGGGCTAGGGTTAGGGTTAGGGGACGGGGACGGTTTAGGGTCCAGGTGAGGGTACGACAATGCTCTAGGGGGAGCGTATGTGTGAGGACGCGGGTTAGTGTCAGCGTACGGGTTAGGATTAGGGGACGGGTGAGGGTCATGCTTCGGGGAAGGGTTAGGGTTAGGGTTCGGGCTAGGGTTAGGGTTAGGGGACGGGGACGGTTTAGGGTCCAGGTGAGGGTACGACAACGCTCTAGGGGGAGCGTACGTGTGAGGGCGCGGGTTAGTGTCAGCGTACGGGTTAGGATTAGGGGACGGCTGAGGGTCAGGCTTCGGGGAAGGGTTAGGGTTAGGGTTTGGGCTAGGGTTAGGGTTAGGGGACGGGGACGGTTTAGGGTCCAGGTGAGGGTACGACAACGCCCTAGGAGGAGCGTACGTGTGAGGGCGCGGGTTAGTGTCAGCGTATGGGTTAGGATTAGGGGACGGCTGAGGGTCTGGCTTCGGGGAAGGGTTAGGGTTAGGGTACGGGCTAGGGTTAGGGTTAGGGGACGGGGATGGTTTAGGGTCCAGGTGAGGGTACGACAACGCTCTAGGGGGAGCGTACGTGTGAGGGCGTGCGTTAGTGTCAGCGTACGGGTTAGGATTAGGGGACGGGTGAGAGTCAGGCTTCGGGGAAGTGTTAGGGTTAGGGTTCGGGCTAGGGTTAGGGTTAGGGGACGGGGACGGTTTAGCGTCCAGGTGAGGGTACAACAACGCTCTAGGGGGAGCGTACGTGTGAGGGCGCGGGTTAGTGTCAGCGTACGGGTTAGGATTAGGGGACGGCTGAGGGTCAGGCTTCGGGGAAGGGTTAGGGTTAGGGTTCGGGCTAGGGTTAGGGTTAGGGGACGGGGACGGTTTAGGGTCCAGGTGAGGGTACGACAACGCTCTACGGGGAGCGTACGTGTGAGGGCGCGGGTTAGTGTCAGCGTACGGGTTAGGATTAGGGGACGGCTGAGGGTCAGGCTTCGGGGAAGGGTTAGGGTTAGGGTTCGGGCTAGGGTTAGGGTTAGGGTTAGGGGACAGGGACGGTTTAGGGTCCAGGTGAGGGTACGACAACGCTCTAGGGGGAGCGTACGTGTGAGGGTGCGGGTTAGTGTCAGCGTACGGGTCAGGATTAGGGGACGGCTGAGGGTCAGGCTTCGGGGAAGGGTTAGCTTTAGGGTTCGGTCTAGGGTTAGGGTTAGGGGACGGGGACGGTTTAGCGTCCAGGTGAGGGTACGACAACGCTCTAGGGGGAGCGTACGTGTGAGGGCGCGGGTTAGTGTCAGCGTACGGGTTAGGATTAGGGGACGGCTGAGGGTCAGGCTTCGGGGAAGGGTTAGGGTTAGGGTTCGGGCTAGGGTTAGGGTTAGGGGACGGGGACGGTTTAGGGTCCAGGTGAGGGTACGACAACGCTCTAGGGGGAGCGTACGTGTGAGGGCGCGGGTTAGTGTCAGCGTACGGGTTAGGATTAGGGGACGGGTGAGGGTCAGGCTTCGGGGAAGAGTTAGGGTTAGGGTTCGGGCTAGGGTTAGGGTTAGGGGACGGGGACGGTTCAGGGTCCAGGTGAGGGTACGACAACGCTCTAGGGGGAGCGTACGTGTTAGGGCGCGGGTTAGTGTCAGCGTACGGGTTAGGATTAGGGGACGTGTGAGGGTCAGGCTTCGGGGAAGGGTTAGGGTTAGGGTTCGGGCTAGGGTTAGGGTTAGGGGACGGGGACGGTTCAGGGTCCAGGTGAGGGTACGACAACGCTCTAGGGGGAGCGTACGTGTGAGGGCGCACGTTAGTGTCAGCGTACGGGTTAGGATTAGGGGACGGCTGAGGGTCAGGCTTCGGGGAAGGGTTAGGGTTAGGGTTCGGGCTAGGGTTAGGGTTAGGGGACGGGGACGGTTCAGGGTCCAGGTGAGGGTACGACAACGCTCTAGGGGGAGCGTACGTGTGAGGGCGCACGTTAGTGTCAGCGTACGGGTTAGGATTAGGGGACGGCTGAGGGTCAGGCTTCGGGGAAGGGTTAGGGTTAGGGTTCGGGCTAGGGTTAGGGTTAGGGGACGGGGACGGTTTAGGGTCCAGGTGAGGGTACGACAACGCTCTAGGGGGAGCGTACCTGTGAGGGCGCGGGTTAGTGTCAGCGTACGGGTTAGGATTAGGGGACGGCTGAGGGTCAGGCTTCGGGGAAGGGTTAGGGTTAGGGTTCGGGCTAGGGTTAGGGTTAGGGGACGGGGACGGTTTAGGGTCCAGGTGAGGGTACGACAACGCTCTAGGGGGAGCGTACGTGTGAGGGCGCGGGTTAGTGTCAGCGTACGGGTTAGGATTAGGGGACGTCTGAGGGTCAGACTTTGGGGAAGGGTTAGGGTTAGGGTTCGGGCTAGGGTTAGGGTTAGGGGACGGGGACGGTTTAGGGTCCAGGTGAGGGTACGACAACGCTCTAGGGGGAGCGTACGTGTGAGGGCGCGGGTTAGTGTCAGCGTACGGGTTAGGATTAGGGGACGGCTGAGGGTCAGGCTTCGGGGAAGGGTTAGGGTTAGGGTTCGGGCTAGGGTTAGGGTTAGGGGACGGGGACGGTTTAGCGTCCAGGTGAGGGTACGACAACGCTCTAGGGGGAGCGTACGTGTGAGGGCGCGGGTTAGTGTCAGCGTACGGGTTAGGATTAGGGGACGGCTGAGGGTCAGGCTTCGGGGAAGGGTTAGGGTTAGGGTTCGGGCTAGGGTTAGGGTTAGGGGACGGGGACGGTTTAGGGTCCAGGTGAGGGTACGACAAAGCTCTAGGGGGAGCGTACGTGTGAGGGCGCGGGTTAGTGTCAGCGTACGGGTTAGGATTAGGGGACGGCTGAGGGTCAGGCTTCGGGGAAGTGTTAGGGTTGGGGTTCGGGCTAGGGTTAGAGTTAGGGAACGGGGACGGTTCAGGGTCCAGGTGAGGGTACGACACGCTCTAGGGGGAGCGTACGTATGAGGGCGCGGGTTAGTGTCAGCGTACGGGTTAGGATTAGGGGACGGGTGAGGGTCAGGCTTCGGGGAAGGGTTAGGGTTAGGGTTCGGGCTAGGGTTAGGGTTAGGGGACGGGGACGGTTCAGGGTCCAGGTGAGGGTACGACAACGCTCTAGGGGGAGCGTACGTGTGAGGGCGCGGGTTAGTGTCAGCGTACGGGTTAGGATTAGGGGACGGCTGAGGGTCAGGCTTCGGGGAAGGGTTAGGGTTAGGTTTCGGGCTAGGGTTAGGGTTAGGGGACGGGGACGGTTTAGCGTCCAGGTGAGGGTACGACAACGCTCTAGGGGGAGCGTACGTGTGAGGGCGCGGGTTAGTGTCAGCGTACGGGTTAGGATTAGGGGACGGCTGAGGGTCAGGCTTCGGGGAAGGGTTAGGGTTAGGGTTCGGGCTAGGGTTAGGGTTAGGGGACGGGGACGGTTCAGGGTCCAGGTGAGGGTACGACAACGCTCTAGGGGGAGCGTACGTGTGAGGGCGCGGGTTAGTGTCAGCGTACGGGTTAGGATTAGGGGACGGGTGAGGGTCAGGCTTCGGGGAAGGGTTAGGGTTAGGGTTCGGGCTAGGCTTAGGGTTAGGGGACGGGGACGGTTCAGGGTCCAGGTGAGGGTACGACAACGCTCTAGGGGGAGCGTACGTGTGAGGGCGCGGGTTAGTGTCAGCGTAAGGGTTAGGATTACGGGTCGGGTGAGGGTCAGGCTTCGGGGAAGGGTTAGGGTTAGGGTTCGGGCTAGGGTTAGTGTTAGGGGACGGGGACGGTTCAGGGTCCAGGTGAGGGTACGACAACACTCTAGGGGGAGCGTACGTGTGAGGGCGCGCGTTAGTGTCAACGTACGGGTTAGGATTAGGAGACGGCTGAGGGTCAGGCTTCGGGGAAGGGTTAGGGTTAGGGTTCGGGCTAGGGTTAGGGTTAGGGTTCGGGGACGGTTCAGGATCCAGGTGAGGGTACGACATAGCTCTAGGGGGAGCGTACGTGTGAGGGCGCGGGTTAGTGTTAGCGTACGGGTTACGATTAGGGGACGGGTGAGGGTCAGGCTTCGGGGAAGGGTTAGGGTTAGAGTTTGGGCTAGGGTTAGGGTTAGGGGACGGGGACGGTTTAGGGTCCAGGTGAGGGTACGACAACGCTCTAGGGGGAGCGTACGTGTGAGGGCGCGAGTTAGTGTCAGCGTACGGGTTAGGATTAGGGGACGGCTGAGGGTCAGGCTTCGGGGAAGGGTTAGGGTTAGGGTTCGGGCTAGGGTTAGGGTTAGGGGACGGGGACGGTTTAGGGTCCAGGTGAGGGTACGACAACGCTCTACGGGGAGCGTACGTGTGAGGGCGCGGGTTAGTGTCAGCGTACGGGTTAGGATTAGGGGACGGCTGAGGGTCAGGCTTCGGGGAAGGGTTAGGGTTAGGGTTCGGGCTAGGGTTAGGGTTAGGGGACGGGTACGGTTTAGGGTCCAGGTGAGGGTACGACAACGCTCTAGGGGGAGCGTACGTGTGAGGGCGCGGGTTAGTGTCAGCGTACGGGTTAGGATTAGGGGACGGCTGAGGGTCAGGCTTCGGGGAAGGGTTAGGGTTAGGGTTTGGGCTAGGGTTAGGGTTAGGGGACGGGGACGGTTTAGGGTCCAGGTGAGGGTACGACAACGCTCTAGGGGGAGCGTACGTGTGAGGGCGCGGGTTAGTGTCAGCGTACGGGTTAGGATTAGGGGACGGCTGAGGGTCAGGCTTCGGGGAAGGGTTAGGGTTAGGGTTCGGGCTAGGGTTAGGGTTAGGGGACGGGGACGGTTTAGGGTCCAGGTGAGGGTACGACAACGCTCTAGGGGGAGCGTACGTGTGAGGGCGCGGGTTAGTGTCAGCGTACGTGTTAGGATTAGGGGACGGCTGAGGGTCAGGCTTCGGGGAAGGGTTAGGGTTAGGGTTTGGGCTAGGGTTAGGGTTAGGGGACGGGGACGGTTTAGGGTCCAGGTGAGGGTACGACAACGCTCTAGGGGGAGCGTACGTGTGAGGGCGCGGGTTAGTGTCAGCGTACGGGTTAGGATTAGGGGACGGGTGAGGGTCAGGCTTCGGGGAAGGGTTAGGGTTAGGGTTCGGGCTAGGGTTAGGGTTAGGGGACGGGGACGGTTTAGGGTCCAGGTGAGGGTACGACAACGCTCTAGGGGGAGCGTACGTGTGAGGGTGCGGGTTAGTGTCAGCGTACGGGTTAGGATTAGGGGACGGCTGAGGGTCAGGCTTCGGGGAAGGGTTAGGGTTAGGGTTCGGGCTAGGGTTAGGGTTAGGGGACGGGGACGGTTTAGGGTCCAGGTGAGGGTACGACAATGCTCTAGGGGGAGCGTACGTGTGAGGGCGCGGGTTAGTGTCAGCGTACGGGTTAGGATTAGGGGACGGCTGAGGGTCAGGCTTCGGGGAAGGGTTAGGGTTAGGGTTCGGGCTAGGGTTAGGTTTAGGGGACGGGGACGGTTTAGGGTCCAGGTGAGGGTACGACAACGCTCTAGGGGGAGCGTACGTGTGAGGGCGCGGGTTAGTGTCAGCGTACGGGTTAGGATTAGGGGACGGGTGAGGGTCAGGCTTCGGGGAAGGGTTAGGGTTAGGGTTCGGGCTAGGGTTAGGGTTAGGGGACGGGGACGGTTTAGGGTCCAGGTGAGGGTACGACAACGCTCTAGGGGGAGCGTACGTGTGAGGGCGTGGGTTAGTGTCAGCGTACGGGTTAGGATTAGGGGACGGCTGAGGGTCAGGCTTCGGGGAAGGGTTAGGGTTAGGGTTCGGGCTAGGGTTAGGGTTAGGGGACGGGGACGGTTTAGGGTCCAGGTGAGGGTACGACAACGCTCTAGGGGGAGCGTACGTGTGAGGGCGCGGGTTAGTGTCAGCGTATGGGTTAGGATTAGGGGACGGCTGAGGGTCAGGCTTCGGGGAAGGGTTAGGGTTAGGGTTCGGGCTAGGGTTAGGGTTAGGGGACGGGGACGGTTTAGGGTCCAGGTGAGGGTACGACAACGCTCTAGGGGGAGCGTACGTGTGAGGGCGCGGGTTAGTGTCAGCGTACGGGTTAGGATTAGGGGACGTCTGAGGGTCAGACTTTGGGGAAGGGTTAGGGTTAGGGTTCGGGCTAGGGTTAGGGTTAGGGGACGGGGACGGTTTAGCGTCCAGATGAGGGTACGACAACGCTCTAGGGGGAGCGTACGTGTGAGGGCGCGGGTTAGTGTCAGCGTACGGGTTAGGATTAGGGGACGGGTGATGGTCAGGCTTCGGGGAAGGGTTAGGGTTAGGGTTCGGGCTAGGGTTAGGGTTATGGGACGGGGACGGTTTAGGGTCCAGGTGAGGGTACGACAACGCTCTAGGGGGAGCGTACGTGTGAGGGCGCGGGTTAGTGTCAGCGTACGGGTTAGGATTAGGGGACGGCTGAGGGTCAGGCTTCGGGGAAGGGTTAGGGTTAGGGTTCGGGCTAGGGTTAGGGTTAGGGGACGGGGACGGTTTAGGGTCCAGGTGAGTGTACGACAACGCTCTAGGGCGAGCGTACGTGTGAGGGCGCGGGTTAGTGTCAGCGTACGGGTTAGGATTAGGGGACGGCTGAGGGTCAGGCTTCGGGGAAGGGTTAGGGTTAGGGTTCGGGCTAGGGTTAGGGTTAGGGGACGGGGACGGTTTAGGGTCCAGGTGAGGGTACGACAACGCTCTAGGGGGAGCGTACGTGTGAGGGCGCGGGTTAGTGTCAGCGTACGGGTTAGGATTAGGGGACGTCTGAGGGTCAGACTTTGGGGAAGGGTTAGGGTTAGGGTTCTGGCTAGGGTTAGGGTTAGGGGACGGGGACGGTTTAGGGTCCAGGTGAGGGTACGACAACGCTCTAGGGGGAGCGTACGTGTGAGGGCGCGGGTTAGTGTCAGCGTACGGGTTAGGATTAGGGGACGGGTGATGGTCAGGCTTCGGGGAAGGGTTAGGGTTAGGGTTCGGGCTAGGGTTAGGGTTAGGGGACGGGGACGGTTTAGGGTCCAGGTGAGTGTACGACAACGCTCTAGGGCGAGCGTACGTGTGAGGGCGCGGGTTAGTGTCAGCGTACGGGTTAGGATTAGGGGACGGCTGAGGGTCAGGCTTCGGGGAAGTGTTAGGGTTAGGGTTCGGGCTAGTGTTAGGGTTAGGGGACGGGGACGGTTTAGGGTCCAGTTGAGGGTACGACAACGCTCTAGGGGGAGCGTACGTGTGAGGGCGCGGGTTAGTGTCAGCGTACGGGTTAGGATTAGGGGACGGGTGAGGGTCAGGCTTCGGGGAAGGGTTAGGGTTAGGGTTCGGGCTAGGGTTAGGGTTAGGGGACGGGGACGGTTTAGGTTCCAGGTGAGGGTACGACAACGCTCTAGGGGGAGCGTACGTGTGAGGGCGCGGGTTAGTGTCAGCGTACGGGTTAGGATTAGGGGACGGGTGAGGGTCAGGCTTCGGGGAATGTTTAGGGTTAGGGTTCGGGCTAGGGTTAGGGTTAGGGGACGGGGACGGTTTAGGGTCCAGGTGAGGGTACGACAACGCTCTACGGGGAGCGTACGTGTGAGGGCGCGGGTTAGTGTCAGCGTACGGGTTAGGATTAGGGGACGGCTGAGGGTCAGGCTTCGGGGAAGGGTTAGGGTTAGGGTTCGGGCTAGGGTGAGGGTTAGGGTTAGGGGACAGGGACGGTTTAGGGTCCAGGTGAGGGTACGACAACGCTCTAGGGGGAGCGTACGTGTGAGGGTGCGGGTTAGTGTCAGCGTACGGGTTAGGATTAGGGGACGGCTGAGGGTCAGGCTTCGGGGAAGGGTTAGCTTTAGGGTTCGGTCTAGGGTTAGGGTTAGGGGACGGGGACGGTTTAGGGTCCAGGTGAGGGTACGACAACGCTCTAGGGGGAGCGTACGTGTGAGGGCGCGGGTTAGTGTCAGCGTACGGGTTAGGATTAGGGGACGGCTGAGGGTCAGGCTTCGGGGAAGGGTTAGGGTTAGGGTTCGGGCTAGGGTTAGGGTTAGGGGACGGGGACGGTTTAGTGTCCAGGTGAGGGTACGACAACGCTCTAGGGGGAGCGTACGTGTGAGGGCGCGGGTTAGTGTCAGCGTACGGGTTAGGAATAGGGGACGGCTGAGGGTCAGGCTTCGGGGAAGGTTTAGGGTTGGGGTTCGGGCTAGGGTTAGGGTTAGGGAACGGGGACGGTTCAGGGTCCAGGTGAGGGTACGACAACGCTCTAGGGGGAGCGTACGTGTGAGGGCGCGGGTTAGTGTCAGTGTACGGGTTAGGATTAGGGGACGGGTGAGGGTCAGGCTTCGGGGAAGGGTTAGGGTTAGGGTTCGGGCTAGGGTTAGGGTTAGGGGCCAGGGACGGTACAGGGTCCAGGTGAGGGTACGACAACGCTCTAGGGGGAGCGTACGTGTGAGGGTGCGGGTTAGTGTCAGCGTACGGGTTAGGATTAGGGGACGGGTGAGGGTCAGGCTTCGGGGAAGGGTTAGGGTTAGGGTTCGGGCTAGGGTTAGGGTTAGGGGACGGGGACGGTTTAGGGTCCAGGTGAGGGTACGACAACGCTCTAGGGGGAGCGTACTTGTGAGGGCACGGGTTAGTGTCAGCGTACGGGTTAGGATTAGGGGACGGGTGAGGGTCAGGCTTCGGGGAAGGGTTAGGGTTAGGGTTCGGGCTAGGGTTAGGGGACGGGGACGGGGACTGTTTAGGGTCCAGGTGAGGGTACGACAACGCTCTAGGGGGAGCGTACGTGTGAGGGCGCGGGTTAGTGTCAGCGTACGGGTTAGGATTAGGGGACGGGTGAGGGTCAGGCTTCGGGGAAGGGTTAGGGTTAGGGTTCGGGCTAGGGTTAGGGTTACGGGACGGGGACGGTTCAGGGTCCAGGTGAGGGTACGACAACGCTCTATGAGGATCGTACGTGTGAGGGCGCGGGTTAGTGTCAGCGTACGGGTTAGGATTAGGGGACGGGTGAGGGTCAGGCTTCGGGGAAGGGTTAGGGTTAGGGTTCGGGCTAGGGTTAGGGTTAGGGGACGGGGACGGTTTAGGGTCCAGGTGAGGGTACGACAACGCTCTAGGGGGAGCGTACGTGTGAGGGTGCGGGTTAGTGTCAGCGTACGGGTTAGGATTAGGGGACGGGTGAGGGTCAGGCTTCGGGGAAGTGTTAGGGTTAGGGTTCGGGCTAGGGTTAGGGTTAGGGGACGGGGACGGTTTAGGGTCCAGGTGAGGGTACGACAACGCTCTAGGGGGAGCGTACGTGTGAGGGCGCGGGTTAGTGTCAGCGTACGGGTTAGGATTAGGGGACGGGTGAGGGTCAGGCTTCGGGGAAGGGTTAGGGTTAGGGTTCGGGCTAGGGTTAGGGTTAGGGGACGGGGACGGTTTAGGGTCCAGGTGAGGGTACGACAACGCTCTAGGGGGAGCGTACGTGTGAGGGCGCGGGTTAGTGTCAGCGTACGGGTTAGGATTAGGGGACGGCTGAGGGTCAGGCTTCGGGGAAGGGTTAGGGTTAGGGTTCGGGCTAGGGTTAGGGTTAGGGGACGGGGACGGTTTAGGGTCCAGGTGAGTGTACGACAACGCTCTAGGGCGAGCGTACGTGTGAGGGCGCGGGTTAGTGTCAGCGTACGGGTTAGGATTAGGGGACGGCTGAGGGTCAGGCTTCGGGGAAGGGTTAGGGTTAGGGTTCGGGCTAGGGTTAGGGTTAGGGGACGGGGACGGTTTAGGGTCCAGGTGAGGGTACGACAACGCTCTAGGGGGAGCGTACGTGTGAGGGCGCGGGTTAGTGTCAGCGTACGGGTTAGGATTAGGGGACGGCTGAGGGTCAGGCTTCGGGGAAGGGTTAGGGTTAGGGTTCGGGCTAGGGTTAGGGTTAGGGGACGGGGACGGTTTAGGGTCCAGGTGAGGGTACGACAACGCTCTAGGGGGAGCGTACGTGTGAGGGCGCGGGTTAGTGTCAGCGTACGGGTTAGGATTAGGGGACGGCTGAGGGTCAGGCTTCGGGGAAGGGTTAGGGTTAGGGTTCGGGCTAGGGTTAGGGTTAGGGGACGGGGACGGTTTAGGGTCCAGGTGAGGGTACGACAACGCTCTAGGGGGAGCGTACGTGTGAGGGCGCGGGTTAGTGTCAGCGTACGGGTTAGGATTAGGGGACGGCTGAGGGTCAGGCTTCGGGGAAGGGTTAGGGTTAGGGTTCGGGCTAGGGTTAGGTTTAGGGGACGGGGACGGTTTAGCGTCCAGATGAGGGTACGACAACGCTCTAGGGGGAGCGTACGTGTGAGGGCGCGGGTTAGTGTCAGCGTACGGGTTAGGATTAGGGGACGGGTGATGGTCAGGCTTCGGGGAAGGGTTAGGGTTAGGGTTCGGGCTAGGGTTAGGGTTAGGGGACGGGGACGGTTTAGGGTCCAGGTGAGGGTACGACAACGCTCTAGGGGGAGCGTACGTGTGAGGGCGCGGGTTAGTGTCAGCGTACGGGTTAGGTTTAGGGGACGGCTGAGGGTCAGGCTTCGGGGAAGTGTTAGGGTTAAGGTTCGGGCTAGGGTTAGGGTTAGGGGACGGGGACGGTTTAGGGTCCAGGTGAGGGTACGACAACGCTCTAGGGGGAGCGTACGTGTGAGGGCGCGGGTTAGTGTCAGCGTACGGGTTAGGATTAGGGGACGGGTGAGGGTCAGGCTTCGGGGAAGGGTTAGGGTTAGGGTTCGGGCTAGGGTTAGAGTTAGGGGACGGGGACGGTTTAGCGTCCAGGTGAGGGTACGACAACGCTCTAGGGGGAGCGTACGTGTGAGGGCACGGGTTAGTGTCAGCGTACGGGTTAGGATTAGGGGACGGCTGAGGGTCAGGCTTCGGGGAAGTGTTAGGGTTAGGGTTCGGGCTAGGGTTAGGGTTAGGGGACGGGGACGGTTTAGGGTCCAGGTGAGGGTACGACAACGCTCTAGGGGGAGCGTACGTGTGAGGGCGCGGGTTAGTGTCAGCGTACGGGTTAGGATTAGGGGACGGCTGAGGGTCAGGCTTCGGGGAAGGGTTAGGGTTAGGGTTCGGGCTAGGGTTAGGGTTAGGGGACGGGGACGGTTTAGGGTCCAGGTGAGGGTACGACAAAACTCTAGGGGGAGCGTACGTGTGAGGGCGCGGGTTAGTGTCAGCGTACGGGTTAGGATTAGGGGACGGGTGAGGGTCAGACTTCGGGGAAGGGTTAGGGTTAGGGTTCGGGCTAGGGTTAGGGTTAGGGGACGGGGACGGTTTAGGGTCCAGGTGAGGGTACGACAACGCTCTAGGGGGAGCGTACGTGTGAGGGCGTGTGTTAGTGTCAGCGTACGGGTTAGGATTAGGGGACGGGTGAGGGTCAGGCTTCGGGGAAGGGTTAGGGTTAGGGTTCGGGCTAGGGTTAGGGTTAGGGGACGGGGACGGTTTAGGGTCCAGGTGAGGGTACGACAACGCTCTAGGGGGAGCGTACCTGTGAGGGCGCGGGTTAGTGTCAGCGTACGGGTTAGGATTAGGGGACGGCTGAGGGTCAGGCTTCGGGGAAGGGTTAGGGTTAGGGTTCGGGCTAGGGTTAGGGTTAGGGGACGGGGACGGTTTAGGGTCCAGGTGAGGGTACGACAACGCTCTAGGGGGAGCGTACGTGTGAGGGCGCGGGTTAGTGTCAGCGTACGGGTTAGGATTAGGGGACGTCTGAGGGTCAGACTTTGGGGAAGGGTTAGGGTTAGGGTTCGGGCTAGGGTTAGGGTTAGGGGACGGGGACGGTTTAGGGTCCAGGTGAGGGTACGACAACGCTCTAGGGGGAGCGTACGTGTGAGGGCGCGGGTTAGTGTCAGCGTACGGGTTAGGATTAGGGGACGGCTGAGGGTCAGGCTTCGGGGAAGGGTTAGGGTTAGGGTTCGGGCTAGGGTTAGGGTTAGGGGACGGGGACGGTTTAGCGTCCAGATGAGGGTACGACAACGCTCTAGGGGGAGCGTACGTGTGAGGGCGCGGGTTAGTGTCAGCGTACGGGTTAGGATTAGGGGACGGGTGATGGTCAGGCTTCGGGGAAGGGTTAGGGTTAGGGTTCGGGCTAGGGTTAGGGTTAGGGGACGGGGACGGTTTAGGGTCCAGGTGAGGGTACGACAACGCTCTAGGGGGAGCGTACGTGTGAGGGCGCGGGTTAGTGTCAGCGTACGGGTTAGGGTTAGGGGACGGCTGAGGGTCAGGCTTCGGGGAAGGGTTAGGGTTAGGGTTCGGGCTAGGGTTAGGGTTAGGGGACGGGGACGGTTTAGGGTCCAGGTGATTGTACGACAACGCTCTAGGACGAGCGTACGTGTGAGGGCGCGGGTTAGTGTCAGCGTACGGGTTAGGATTAGGGGACAGCTGAGGGTCAGGCTTCGGGGAAGGGTTAGGGTTAGGGTTCGGGCTAGGGTTAGGGTTAGGGGACGGGGACGGTTTAGGGTCCAGGTGAGGGTACGACAACGCTCTAGGGGGAGCGTACGTGTGAGGGCGCGGGTTAGTGTCAGCGTACGGGTTAGGATTAGGGGACGGGTGAGGGTCAGGCTTCGGGGAAGGGTTAGGGTTAGGGTTCGGGCTAGGGTTAGGGTTAGGGGACGGGGACGGTTTAGGGTCCAGGTGAGGGTACGACAACGCTCTAGGGGGAGCGTACGTGTGAGGGCGCGGGTTAGTGTCAGCGTACGGGTTAGGATTAGGGGACGGGTGAGGGTCAGGCTTCGGGGAAGGTTTAGGGTTAGGGTTCGGGCTAGGGTTAGGGTTAGGGGACGGGGACGGTTTAGGGTCCAGGTGAGGGTACGACAATGCTCTAGGGGGAGCGTATGTGTGAGGACGCGGGTTAGTGTCAGCGTACGGGTTAGGATTAGGGGACGGGTGAGGGTCATGCTTCGGGGAAGGGTTAGGGTTAGGGTTCGGGCTAGGGTTAGGGTTAGGGGACGGGGACGGTTTAGGGTCCAGGTGAGGGTACGACAACGCTCTAGGGGGAGCGTACGTGTGAGGGCGCGGGTTAGTGTCAGCGTACGGGTTAGGATTAGGGGACGGCTGAGGGTCAGGCTTCGGGGAAGGGTTAGGGTTAGGGTTTGGGCTAGGGTTAGGGTTAGGGGACGGGGACGGTTTAGGGTCCAGGTGAGGGTACGACAACGCCCTAGGAGGAGCGTACGTGTGAGGGCGCGGGTTAGTGTCAGCGTATGGGTTAGGATTAGGGGACGGCTGAGGGTCTGGCTTCGGGGAAGGGTTAGGGTTAGGGTACGGGCTAGGGTTAGGGTTAGGGGACGGGGATGGTTTAGGGTCCAGGTGAGGGTACGACAACGCTCTAGGGGGAGCGTACGTGTGAGGGCGTGCGTTAGTGTCAGCGTACGGGTTAGGATTAGGGGACGGGTGAGAGTCAGGCTTCGGGGAAGTGTTAGGGTTAGGGTTCGGGCTAGGGTTAGGGTTAGGGGACGGGGACGGTTTAGCGTCCAGGTGAGGGTACAACAACGCTCTAGGGGGAGCGTACGTGTGAGGGCGCGGGTTAGTGTCAGCGTACGGGTTAGGATTAGGGGACGGCTGAGGGTCAGGCTTCGGGGAAGGGTTAGGGTTAGGGTTCGGGCTAGGGTTAGGGTTAGGGGACGGGGACGGTTTAGGGTCCAGGTGAGGGTACGACAACGCTCTACGGGGAGCGTACGTGTGAGGGCGCGGGTTAGTGTCAGCGTACGGGTTAGGATTAGGGGACGGCTGAGGGTCAGGCTTCGGGGAAGGGTTAGGGTTAGGGTTCGGGCTAGGGTTAGGGTTAGGGTTAGGGGACAGGGACGGTTTAGGGTCCAGGTGAGGGTACGACAACGCTCTAGGGGGAGCGTACGTGTGAGGGTGCGGGTTAGTGTCAGCGTACGGGTCAGGATTAGGGGACGGCTGAGGGTCAGGCTTCGGGGAAGGGTTAGCTTTAGGGTTCGGTCTAGGGTTAGGGTTAGGGGACGGGGACGGTTTAGCGTCCAGGTGAGGGTACGACAACGCTCTAGGGGGAGCGTACGTGTGAGGGCGCGGGTTAGTGTCAGCGTACGGGTTAGGATTAGGGGACGGCTGAGGGTCAGGCTTCGGGGAAGGGTTAGGGTTAGGGTTCGGGCTAGGGTTAGGGTTAGGGGACGGGGACGGTTTAGGGTCCAGGTGAGGGTACGACAACGCTCTAGGGGGAGCGTACGTGTGAGGGCGCGGGTTAGTGTCAGCGTACGGGTTAGGATTAGGGGACGGGTGAGGGTCAGGCTTCGGGGAAGAGTTAGGGTTAGGGTTCGGGCTAGGGTTAGGGTTAGGGGACGGGGACGGTTCAGGGTCCAGGTGAGGGTACGACAACGCTCTAGGGGGAGCGTACGTGTTAGGGCGCGGGTTAGTGTCAGCGTACGGGTTAGGATTAGGGGACGTGTGAGGGTCAGGCTTCGGGGAAGGGTTAGGGTTAGGGTTCGGGCTAGGGTTAGGGTTAGGGGACGGGGACGGTTCAGGGTCCAGGTGAGGGTACGACAACGCTCTAGGGGGAGCGTACGTGTGAGGGCGCACGTTAGTGTCAGCGTACGGGTTAGGATTAGGGGACGGCTGAGGGTCAGGCTTCGGGGAAGGGTTAGGGTTAGGGTTCGGGCTAGGGTTAGGGTTAGGGGACGGGGACGGTTCAGGGTCCAGGTGAGGGTACGACAACGCTCTAGGGGGAGCGTACGTGTGAGGGCGCACGTTAGTGTCAGCGTACGGGTTAGGATTAGGGGACGGCTGAGGGTCAGGCTTCGGGGAAGGGTTAGGGTTAGGGTTCGGGCTAGGGTTAGGGTTAGGGGACGGGGACGGTTTAGGGTCCAGGTGAGGGTACGACAACGCTCTAGGGGGAGCGTACCTGTGAGGGCGCGGGTTAGTGTCAGCGTACGGGTTAGGATTAGGGGACGGCTGAGGGTCAGGCTTCGGGGAAGGGTTAGGGTTAGGGTTCGGGCTAGGGTTAGGGTTAGGGGACGGGGACGGTTTAGGGTCCAGGTGAGGGTACGACAACGCTCTAGGGGGAGCGTACGTGTGAGGGCGCGGGTTAGTGTCAGCGTACGGGTTAGGATTAGGGGACGTCTGAGGGTCAGACTTTGGGGAAGGGTTAGGGTTAGGGTTCGGGCTAGGGTTAGGGTTAGGGGACGGGGACGGTTTAGGGTCCAGGTGAGGGTACGACAACGCTCTAGGGGGAGCGTACGTGTGAGGGCGCGGGTTAGTGTCAGCGTACGGGTTAGGATTAGGGGACGGCTGAGGGTCAGGCTTCGGGGAAGGGTTAGGGTTAGGGTTCGGGCTAGGGTTAGGGTTAGGGGACGGGGACGGTTTAGCGTCCAGGTGAGGGTACGACAACGCTCTAGGGGGAGCGTACGTGTGAGGGCGCGGGTTAGTGTCAGCGTACGGGTTAGGATTAGGGGACGGCTGAGGGTCAGGCTTCGGGGAAGGGTTAGGGTTAGGGTTCGGGCTAGGGTTAGGGTTAGGGGACGGGGACGGTTTAGGGTCCAGGTGAGGGTACGACAAAGCTCTAGGGGGAGCGTACGTGTGAGGGCGCGGGTTAGTGTCAGCGTACGGGTTAGGATTAGGGGACGGCTGAGGGTCAGGCTTCGGGGAAGTGTTAGGGTTGGGGTTCGGGCTAGGGTTAGAGTTAGGGAACGGGGACGGTTCAGGGTCCAGGTGAGGGTACGACACGCTCTAGGGGGAGCGTACGTATGAGGGCGCGGGTTAGTGTCAGCGTACGGGTTAGGATTAGGGGACGGGTGAGGGTCAGGCTTCGGGGAAGGGTTAGGGTTAGGGTTCGGGCTAGGGTTAGGGTTAGGGGACGGGGACGGTTCAGGGTCCAGGTGAGGGTACGACAACGCTCTAGGGGGAGCGTACGTGTGAGGGCGCGGGTTAGTGTCAGCGTACGGGTTAGGATTAGGGGACGGCTGAGGGTCAGGCTTCGGGGAAGGGTTAGGGTTAGGTTTCGGGCTAGGGTTAGGGTTAGGGGACGGGGACGGTTTAGCGTCCAGGTGAGGGTACGACAACGCTCTAGGGGGAGCGTACGTGTGAGGGCGCGGGTTAGTGTCAGCGTACGGGTTAGGATTAGGGGACGGCTGAGGGTCAGGCTTCGGGGAAGGGTTAGGGTTAGGGTTCGGGCTAGGGTTAGGGTTAGGGGACGGGGACGGTTCAGGGTCCAGGTGAGGGTACGACAACGCTCTAGGGGGAGCGTACGTGTGAGGGCGCGGGTTAGTGTCAGCGTACGGGTTAGGATTAGGGGACGGGTGAGGGTCAGGCTTCGGGGAAGGGTTAGGGTTAGGGTTCGGGCTAGGCTTAGGGTTAGGGGACGGGGACGGTTCAGGGTCCAGGTGAGGGTACGACAACGCTCTAGGGGGAGCGTACGTGTGAGGGCGCGGGTTAGTGTCAGCGTAAGGGTTAGGATTACGGGTCGGGTGAGGGTCAGGCTTCGGGGAAGGGTTAGGGTTAGGGTTCGGGCTAGGGTTAGTGTTAGGGGACGGGGACGGTTCAGGGTCCAGGTGAGGGTACGACAACACTCTAGGGGGAGCGTACGTGTGAGGGCGCGCGTTAGTGTCAACGTACGGGTTAGGATTAGGAGACGGCTGAGGGTCAGGCTTCGGGGAAGGGTTAGGGTTAGGGTTCGGGCTAGGGTTAGGGTTAGGGTTCGGGGACGGTTCAGGATCCAGGTGAGGGTACGACATAGCTCTAGGGGGAGCGTACGTGTGAGGGCGCGGGTTAGTGTTAGCGTACGGGTTACGATTAGGGGACGGGTGAGGGTCAGGCTTCGGGGAAGGGTTAGGGTTAGAGTTTGGGCTAGGGTTAGGGTTAGGGGACGGGGACGGTTTAGGGTCCAGGTGAGGGTACGACAACGCTCTAGGGGGAGCGTACGTGTGAGGGCGCGAGTTAGTGTCAGCGTACGGGTTAGGATTAGGGGACGGCTGAGGGTCAGGCTTCGGGGAAGGGTTAGGGTTAGGGTTCGGGCTAGGGTTAGGGTTAGGGGACGGGGACGGTTTAGGGTCCAGGTGAGGGTACGACAACGCTCTACGGGGAGCGTACGTGTGAGGGCGCGGGTTAGTGTCAGCGTACGGGTTAGGATTAGGGGACGGCTGAGGGTCAGGCTTCGGGGAAGGGTTAGGGTTAGGGTTCGGGCTAGGGTTAGGGTTAGGGGACGGGTACGGTTTAGGGTCCAGGTGAGGGTACGACAACGCTCTAGGGGGAGCGTACGTGTGAGGGCGCGGGTTAGTGTCAGCGTACGGGTTAGGATTAGGGGACGGCTGAGGGTCAGGCTTCGGGGAAGGGTTAGGGTTAGGGTTTGGGCTAGGGTTAGGGTTAGGGGACGGGGACGGTTTAGGGTCCAGGTGAGGGTACGACAACGCTCTAGGGGGAGCGTACGTGTGAGGGCGCGGGTTAGTGTCAGCGTACGGGTTAGGATTAGGGGACGGCTGAGGGTCAGGCTTCGGGGAAGGGTTAGGGTTAGGGTTCGGGCTAGGGTTAGGGTTAGGGGACGGGGACGGTTTAGGGTCCAGGTGAGGGTACGACAACGCTCTAGGGGGAGCGTACGTGTGAGGGCGCGGGTTAGTGTCAGCGTACGTGTTAGGATTAGGGGACGGCTGAGGGTCAGGCTTCGGGGAAGGGTTAGGGTTAGGGTTTGGGCTAGGGTTAGGGTTAGGGGACGGGGACGGTTTAGGGTCCAGGTGAGGGTACGACAACGCTCTAGGGGGAGCGTACGTGTGAGGGCGCGGGTTAGTGTCAGCGTACGGGTTAGGATTAGGGGACGGGTGAGGGTCAGGCTTCGGGGAAGGGTTAGGGTTAGGGTTCGGGCTAGGGTTAGGGTTAGGGGACGGGGACGGTTTAGGGTCCAGGTGAGGGTACGACAACGCTCTAGGGGGAGCGTACGTGTGAGGGTGCGGGTTAGTGTCAGCGTACGGGTTAGGATTAGGGGACGGCTGAGGGTCAGGCTTCGGGGAAGGGTTAGGGTTAGGGTTCGGGCTAGGGTTAGGGTTAGGGGACGGGGACGGTTTAGGGTCCAGGTGAGGGTACGACAATGCTCTAGGGGGAGCGTACGTGTGAGGGCGCGGGTTAGTGTCAGCGTACGGGTTAGGATTAGGGGACGGCTGAGGGTCAGGCTTCGGGGAAGGGTTAGGGTTAGGGTTCGGGCTAGGGTTAGGTTTAGGGGACGGGGACGGTTTAGGGTCCAGGTGAGGGTACGACAACGCTCTAGGGGGAGCGTACGTGTGAGGGCGCGGGTTAGTGTCAGCGTACGGGTTAGGATTAGGGGACGGGTGAGGGTCAGGCTTCGGGGAAGGGTTAGGGTTAGGGTTCGGGCTAGGGTTAGGGTTAGGGGACGGGGACGGTTTAGGGTCCAGGTGAGGGTACGACAACGCTCTAGGGGGAGCGTACGTGTGAGGGCGTGGGTTAGTGTCAGCGTACGGGTTAGGATTAGGGGACGGCTGAGGGTCAGGCTTCGGGGAAGGGTTAGGGTTAGGGTTCGGGCTAGGGTTAGGGTTAGGGGACGGGGACGGTTTAGGGTCCAGGTGAGGGTACGACAACGCTCTAGGGGGAGCGTACGTGTGAGGGCGCGGGTTAGTGTCAGCGTATGGGTTAGGATTAGGGGACGGCTGAGGGTCAGGCTTCGGGGAAGGGTTAGGGTTAGGGTTCGGGCTAGGGTTAGGGTTAGGGGACGGGGACGGTTTAGGGTCCAGGTGAGGGTACGACAACGCTCTAGGGGGAGCGTACGTGTGAGGGCGCGGGTTAGTGTCAGCGTACGGGTTAGGATTAGGGGACGTCTGAGGGTCAGACTTTGGGGAAGGGTTAGGGTTAGGGTTCGGGCTAGGGTTAGGGTTAGGGGACGGGGACGGTTTAGCGTCCAGATGAGGGTACGACAACGCTCTAGGGGGAGCGTACGTGTGAGGGCGCGGGTTAGTGTCAGCGTACGGGTTAGGATTAGGGGACGGGTGATGGTCAGGCTTCGGGGAAGGGTTAGGGTTAGGGTTCGGGCTAGGGTTAGGGTTATGGGACGGGGACGGTTTAGGGTCCAGGTGAGGGTACGACAACGCTCTAGGGGGAGCGTACGTGTGAGGGCGCGGGTTAGTGTCAGCGTACGGGTTAGGATTAGGGGACGGCTGAGGGTCAGGCTTCGGGGAAGGGTTAGGGTTAGGGTTCGGGCTAGGGTTAGGGTTAGGGGACGGGGACGGTTTAGGGTCCAGGTGAGTGTACGACAACGCTCTAGGGCGAGCGTACGTGTGAGGGCGCGGGTTAGTGTCAGCGTACGGGTTAGGATTAGGGGACGGCTGAGGGTCAGGCTTCGGGGAAGGGTTAGGGTTAGGGTTCGGGCTAGGGTTAGGGTTAGGGGACGGGGACGGTTTAGGGTCCAGGTGAGGGTACGACAACGCTCTAGGGGGAGCGTACGTGTGAGGGCGCGGGTTAGTGTCAGCGTACGGGTTAGGATTAGGGGACGTCTGAGGGTCAGACTTTGGGGAAGGGTTAGGGTTAGGGTTCTGGCTAGGGTTAGGGTTAGGGGACGGGGACGGTTTAGGGTCCAGGTGAGGGTACGACAACGCTCTAGGGGGAGCGTACGTGTGAGGGCGCGGGTTAGTGTCAGCGTACGGGTTAGGATTAGGGGACGGGTGATGGTCAGGCTTCGGGGAAGGGTTAGGGTTAGGGTTCGGGCTAGGGTTAGGGTTAGGGGACGGGGACGGTTTAGGGTCCAGGTGAGTGTACGACAACGCTCTAGGGCGAGCGTACGTGTGAGGGCGCGGGTTAGTGTCAGCGTACGGGTTAGGATTAGGGGACGGCTGAGGGTCAGGCTTCGGGGAAGTGTTAGGGTTAGGGTTCGGGCTAGTGTTAGGGTTAGGGGACGGGGACGGTTTAGGGTCCAGTTGAGGGTACGACAACGCTCTAGGGGGAGCGTACGTGTGAGGGCGCGGGTTAGTGTCAGCGTACGGGTTAGGATTAGGGGACGGGTGAGGGTCAGGCTTCGGGGAAGGGTTAGGGTTAGGGTTCGGGCTAGGGTTAGGGTTAGGGGACGGGGACGGTTTAGGTTCCAGGTGAGGGTACGACAACGCTCTAGGGGGAGCGTACGTGTGAGGGCGCGGGTTAGTGTCAGCGTACGGGTTAGGATTAGGGGACGGGTGAGGGTCAGGCTTCGGGGAATGTTTAGGGTTAGGGTTCGGGCTAGGGTTAGGGTTAGGGGACGGGGACGGTTTAGGGTCCAGGTGAGGGTACGACAACGCTCTACGGGGAGCGTACGTGTGAGGGCGCGGGTTAGTGTCAGCGTACGGGTTAGGATTAGGGGACGGCTGAGGGTCAGGCTTCGGGGAAGGGTTAGGGTTAGGGTTCGGGCTAGGGTGAGGGTTAGGGTTAGGGGACAGGGACGGTTTAGGGTCCAGGTGAGGGTACGACAACGCTCTAGGGGGAGCGTACGTGTGAGGGTGCGGGTTAGTGTCAGCGTACGGGTTAGGATTAGGGGACGGCTGAGGGTCAGGCTTCGGGGAAGGGTTAGCTTTAGGGTTCGGTCTAGGGTTAGGGTTAGGGGACGGGGACGGTTTAGGGTCCAGGTGAGGGTACGACAACGCTCTAGGGGGAGCGTACGTGTGAGGGCGCGGGTTAGTGTCAGCGTACGGGTTAGGATTAGGGGACGGCTGAGGGTCAGGCTTCGGGGAAGGGTTAGGGTTAGGGTTCGGGCTAGGGTTAGGGTTAGGGGACGGGGACGGTTTAGTGTCCAGGTGAGGGTACGACAACGCTCTAGGGGGAGCGTACGTGTGAGGGCGCGGGTTAGTGTCAGCGTACGGGTTAGGAATAGGGGACGGCTGAGGGTCAGGCTTCGGGGAAGGTTTAGGGTTGGGGTTCGGGCTAGGGTTAGGGTTAGGGAACGGGGACGGTTCAGGGTCCAGGTGAGGGTACGACAACGCTCTAGGGGGAGCGTACGTGTGAGGGCGCGGGTTAGTGTCAGTGTACGGGTTAGGATTAGGGGACGGGTGAGGGTCAGGCTTCGGGGAAGGGTTAGGGTTAGGGTTCGGGCTAGGGTTAGGGTTAGGGGCCAGGGACGGTACAGGGTCCAGGTGAGGGTACGACAACGCTCTAGGGGGAGCGTACGTGTGAGGGTGCGGGTTAGTGTCAGCGTACGGGTTAGGATTAGGGGACGGGTGAGGGTCAGGCTTCGGGGAAGGGTTAGGGTTAGGGTTCGGGCTAGGGTTAGGGTTAGGGGACGGGGACGGTTTAGGGTCCAGGTGAGGGTACGACAACGCTCTAGGGGGAGCGTACTTGTGAGGGCACGGGTTAGTGTCAGCGTACGGGTTAGGATTAGGGGACGGGTGAGGGTCAGGCTTCGGGGAAGGGTTAGGGTTAGGGTTCGGGCTAGGGTTAGGGGACGGGGACGGGGACTGTTTAGGGTCCAGGTGAGGGTACGACAACGCTCTAGGGGGAGCGTACGTGTGAGGGCGCGGGTTAGTGTCAGCGTACGGGTTAGGATTAGGGGACGGGTGAGGGTCAGGCTTCGGGGAAGGGTTAGGGTTAGGGTTCGGGCTAGGGTTAGGGTTACGGGACGGGGACGGTTCAGGGTCCAGGTGAGGGTACGACAACGCTCTATGAGGATCGTACGTGTGAGGGCGCGGGTTAGTGTCAGC
Organism: Globicephala melas; assembly: GCF_963455315.2. Classification (NCBI taxonomy): domain Eukaryota; kingdom Metazoa; phylum Chordata; class Mammalia; order Artiodactyla; family Delphinidae; genus Globicephala; species Globicephala melas. The sequence continues at coordinate 64,404,780 of NC_083314.1, forward strand.
GTACGGGTTAGGATTAGGGGACGGGTGAGGGTCAGGCTTCGGGGAAGGGTTAGGGTTAGGGTTCGGGCTAGGGTTAGGGTTAGGGGACGGGGACGGTTTAGGGTCCAGGTGAGGGTACGACAACGCTCTAGGGGGAGCGTACGTGTGAGGGTGCGGGTTAGTGTCAGCGTACGGGTTAGGATTAGGGGACGGGTGAGGGTCAGGCTTCGGGGAAGTGTTAGGGTTAGGGTTCGGGCTAGGGTTAGGGTTAGGGGACGGGGACGGTTTAGGGTCCAGGTGAGGGTACGACAACGCTCTAGGGGGAGCGTACGTGTGAGGGCGCGGGTTAGTGTCAGCGTACGGGTTAGGATTAGGGGACGGGTGAGGGTCAGGCTTCGGGGAAGGGTTAGGGTTAGGGTTCGGGCTAGGGTTAGGGTTAGGGGACGGGGACGGTTTAGGGTCCAGGTGAGGGTACGACAACGCTCTAGGGGGAGCGTACGTGTGAGGGCGCGGGTTAGTGTCAGCGTACGGGTTAGGATTAGGGGACGGCTGAGGGTCAGGCTTCGGGGAAGGGTTAGGGTTAGGGTTCGGGCTAGGGTTAGGGTTAGGGGACGGGGACGGTTTAGGGTCCAGGTGAGTGTACGACAACGCTCTAGGGCGAGCGTACGTGTGAGGGCGCGGGTTAGTGTCAGCGTACGGGTTAGGATTAGGGGACGGCTGAGGGTCAGGCTTCGGGGAAGGGTTAGGGTTAGGGTTCGGGCTAGGGTTAGGGTTAGGGGACGGGGACGGTTTAGGGTCCAGGTGAGGGTACGACAACGCTCTAGGGGGAGCGTACGTGTGAGGGCGCGGGTTAGTGTCAGCGTACGGGTTAGGATTAGGGGACGGCTGAGGGTCAGGCTTCGGGGAAGGGTTAGGGTTAGGGTTCGGGCTAGGGTTAGGGTTAGGGGACGGGGACGGTTTAGGGTCCAGGTGAGGGTACGACAACGCTCTAGGGGGAGCGTACGTGTGAGGGCGCGGGTTAGTGTCAGCGTACGGGTTAGGATTAGGGGACGGCTGAGGGTCAGGCTTCGGGGAAGGGTTAGGGTTAGGGTTCGGGCTAGGGTTAGGGTTAGGGGACGGGGACGGTTTAGGGTCCAGGTGAGGGTACGACAACGCTCTAGGGGGAGCGTACGTGTGAGGGCGCGGGTTAGTGTCAGCGTACGGGTTAGGATTAGGGGACGGCTGAGGGTCAGGCTTCGGGGAAGGGTTAGGGTTAGGGTTCGGGCTAGGGTTAGGTTTAGGGGACGGGGACGGTTTAGCGTCCAGATGAGGGTACGACAACGCTCTAGGGGGAGCGTACGTGTGAGGGCGCGGGTTAGTGTCAGCGTACGGGTTAGGATTAGGGGACGGGTGATGGTCAGGCTTCGGGGAAGGGTTAGGGTTAGGGTTCGGGCTAGGGTTAGGGTTAGGGGACGGGGACGGTTTAGGGTCCAGGTGAGGGTACGACAACGCTCTAGGGGGAGCGTACGTGTGAGGGCGCGGGTTAGTGTCAGCGTACGGGTTAGGTTTAGGGGACGGCTGAGGGTCAGGCTTCGGGGAAGTGTTAGGGTTAAGGTTCGGGCTAGGGTTAGGGTTAGGGGACGGGGACGGTTTAGGGTCCAGGTGAGGGTACGACAACGCTCTAGGGGGAGCGTACGTGTGAGGGCGCGGGTTAGTGTCAGCGTACGGGTTAGGATTAGGGGACGGGTGAGGGTCAGGCTTCGGGGAAGGGTTAGGGTTAGGGTTCGGGCTAGGGTTAGGGTTAGGGGACGGGGACGGTTTAGGGTCCAGGTGAGGGTACGACAACGCTCTAGGGGGAGCGTACGTGTGAGGGCGCGGGTTAGTGTCAGCGTACGGGTTAGGATTAGGGGACGGGTGAGGGTCAGGCTTCGGGGAAGGGTTAGGGTTAGGGTTCGGGCTAGGGTTAGGGTTAGGGGACGGGGACGGTTTAGGGTCCAGGTGAGGGTACGACAATGCTCTAGGGGGAGCGTACGTGTGAGGACGCGGGTTAGTGTCAGCGTACGGGTTAGGATTAGGGGACGGGTGAGGGTCAGGCTTCGGGGAAGGGTTAGGGTTAGGGTTCGGGCTAGGGTTAGGGTTAGGGGACGGGGACGGTTTAGGGTCCAGGTGAGGGTACGACAACGCTCTAGGGGGAGCGTACGTGTGAGGGCGCGGGTTAGTGTCAGCGTACGGGTTAGGATTAGGGCACGGGTGAGGGTCAGGCTTCGGGGAAGGGTTAGGGTTAGGGTTCGGGCTAGGGTTAGGGTTAGGGGACGGGGACGGTTTAGGGTCCAGGTGAGGGTACGACAACGCTCTAGGGGGAGCGTACGTGTGAGGGCGCGGGTTAGTGTCAGCGTACGGGTTAGGATTAGGGGACGGCTGAGGGTCAGGCTTCGGGGAAGGGTTAGGGTTAGGGTTCGGGCTAGGGTTAGGGTTAGGGGACGGGGACGGTTTAGGGTCCAGGTGAGGGTACGACAACGCTCTAGGGGGAGCGTACGTGTGAGGGCGCGGGTTAGTGTCAGCGTACGGGTTAGGATTAGGGGACGGCTGAGGGTCAGGCTTCGGGGAAGGGTTAGGGTTAGGGTTCGGGCTAGGGTTAGGGTTAGGGGACGGAGTCGGTTTAGGGTCCAGGTGAGGGTACGACAACGCTCTAGGGGGAGCGTACGTGTGAGGGCGCGGGTTAGTGTCAGCGTACGGGTTAGGATTAGGGGACGGCTGAGGGTCAGGCTTCGGGGAAGGGTTAGGGTTAGGGTTCGGGCTAGGGTTAGGGTTAGGGGACGGGGACGGTTTAGGGTCCAGGTGAGTGTACGACAACGCTCTAGGGCGAGCGTACGTGTGAGGGCGCGGGTTAGTGTCAGCGTACGGGTTAGGATTAGGGGACGGCTGAGGGTCAGGCTTCGGGGAAGGGTTAGGGTTAGGGTTCGGGCTAGGGTTAGGGTTAGGGGACGGGGACGGTTTAGGGTCCAGGTGAGGGTACGACAACGCTCTAGGGGGAGCGTACGTGTGAGGGCGCGGGTTAGTGTCAGCGTACGGGTTAGGATTAGGGGACGTCTGAGGGTCAGACTTTGGGGAAGGGTTAGGGTTAGGGTTCGGGCTAGGGTTAGGGTTAGGGGACGGGGACGGTTTAGGGTCCAGGTGAGGGTACGACAACGCTCTAGGGGGAGCGTACGTGTGAGGGCGCGGGTTAGTGTCAGCGTACGGGTTAGGATTAGGGGACGGCTGAGGGTCAGGCTTCGGGGAAGGGTTAGGGTTAGGGTTCGGGCTAGGGTTAGGGTTAGGGGACGGGGACGGTTTAGCGTCCAGATGAGGGTACGACAACGCTCTAGGGGGAGCGTACGTGTGAGGGCGCGGGTTAGTGTCAGCGTACGGGTTAGGATTAGGGGACGGGTGATGGTCAGGCTTCGGGGAAGGGTTAGGGTTAGGGTTCGGGCTAGGGTTAGGGTTAGGGGACGGGGACGGTTTAGGGTCCAGGTGAGTGTACGACAACGCTCTAGGGCGAGCGTACGTGTGAGGGCGCGGGTTAGTGTCAGCGTACGGGTTAGGATTAGGGGACGGCTGAGGGTCAGGCTTCGGGGAAGTGTTAGGGTTAGGGTTCGGGCTAGTGTTAGGGTTAGGGGACGGGGATGGTTTAGGGTCCAGTTGAGGGTACGACAACGCTCTAGGGGGAGCGTACGTGTGAGGGCGCGGGTTAGTGTCAGCGTACGGGTTAGGATTAGGGGACGGGTGAGGGTCAGGCTTCGGGGAAGGGTTAGGGTTAGGGTTCGGGCTAGGGTTAGGGTTAGGGGACGGGGACGGTTTAGGTTCCAGGTGAGGGTACGACAACGCTCTAGGGGGAGCGTACGTGTGAGGGCGCGGGTTAGTGTCAGCGTACGGGTTAGGATTAGGGGACGGGTGAGGGTCAGGCTTCGGGGAATGTTTAGGGTTAGGGTTCGGGCTAGGGTTAGGGTTAGGGGACGGGGACGGTTTAGGGTCCAGGTGAGGGTACGACAACGCTCTACGGGGAGCGTACGTGTGAGGGCGCGGGTTAGTGTCAGCGTACGGGTTAGGATTAGGGGACGGCTGAGGGTCAGGCTTCGGGGAAGGGTTAGGGTTAGGGTTCGGGCTAGGGTTAGGGTTAGGGTTAGGGGACAGGGACGGTTTAGGGTCCAGGTGAGGGTACGACAACGCTCTAGGGGGAGCGTACGTGTGAGGGTGCGGGTTAGTGTCAGCGTACGGGTTAGGATTAGGGGACGGGTGATGGTCAGGCTTCGGGGAAGGGTTAGGGTTAGGGTTCGGGCTAGGGTTAGGGTTAGGGGACGGGGACGGTTTAGGGTCCAGGTGAGTGTACGACAACGCTCTAGGGCGAGCGTACGTGTGAGGGCGCGGGTTAGTGTCAGCGTACGGGTTAGGATTAGGGGACGGCTGAGGGTCAGGCTTCGGGGAAGTGTTAGGGTTAGGGTTCGGGCTAGTGTTAGGGTTAGGGGACGGGGACGGTTTAGGGTCCAGTTGAGGGTACGACAACGCTCTAGGGGGAGCGTACGTGTGAGGGCGCGGGTTAGTGTCAGCGTACGGGTTAGGATTAGGGGACGGGTGAGGGTCAGGCTTCGGGGAAGGGTTAGGGTTAGGGTTCGGGCTAGGGTTAGGGTTAGGGGACGGGGACGGTTTAGGTTCCAGGTGAGGGTACGACAACGCTCTAGGGGGAGCGTACGTGTGAGGGCGCGGGTTAGTGTCAGCGTACGGGTTAGGATTAGGGGACGGGTGAGGGTCAGGCTTCGGGGAATGTTTAGGGTTAGGGTTCGGGCTAGGGTTAGGGTTAGGGGACGGGGACGGTTTAGGGTCCAGGTGAGGGTACGACAACGCTCTACGGGGAGCGTACGTGTGAGGGCGCGGGTTAGTGTCAGCGTACGGGTTAGGATTAGGGGACGGCTGAGGGTCAGGCTTCGGGGAAGGGTTAGGGTTAGGGTTCGGGCTAGGGTTAGGGTTAGGGTTAGGGGACAGGGACGGTTTAGGGTCCAGGTGAGGGTACGACAACGCTCTAGGGGGAGCGTACGTGTGAGGGTGCGGGTTAGTGTCAGCGTACGGGTTAGGATTAGGGGACGGCTGAGGGTCAGGCTTCGGGGAAGGGTTAGCTTTAGGGTTCGGTCTAGGGTTAGGGTTAGGGGACGGGGACGGTTTAGCGTCCAGGTGAGGGTACGACAACGCTCTAGGGGGAGCGTACGTGTGAGGGCGCGGGTTAGTGTCAGCGTACGGGTTAGGATTAGGGGACGGCTGAGGGTCAGGCTTCGGGGAAGGGTTAGGGTTAGGGTTCGGGCTAGGGTTAGGGTTAGGGGACGGGGACGGTTTAGTGTCCAGGTGAGGGTACGACAACGCTCTAGGGGGAGCGTACGTGTGAGGGCGCGGGTTAGTGTCAGCGTACGGGTTAGGAATAGGGGACGGCTGAGGGTCAGGCTTCGGGGAAGGGTTAGGGTTGGGGTTCGGGCTAGGGTTAGGGTTAGGGAACGGGGACGGTTCAGGGTCCAGGTGAGGGTACGACAACGCTCTAGGGGGAGCGTACGTGTGAGGGCGCGGGTTAGTGTCAGTGTACGGGTTAGGATTAGGGGACGGGTGAGGGTCAGGCTTCGGGGAAGGGTTAGGGTTAGGGTTCGGGCTAGGGTTAGGGTTAGGGGCCAGGGACGGTACAGGGTCCAGGTGAGGGTACGACAACGCTCTAGGGGGAGCGTACGTGTGAGGGTGCGGGTTAGTGTCAGCGTACGGGTTAGGATTAGGGGACGGGTGAGGGTCAGGCTTCGGGGAAGGGTTAGGGTTAGGGTTCGGGCTAGGGTTAGGGTTAGGGGACGGGGACGGTTTAGGGTCCAGGTGAGGGTACGACAACGCTCTAGGGGGAGCGTACTTGTGAGGGCACGGGTTAGTGTCAGCGTACGGGTTAGGATTAGGGGACGGGTGAGGGTCAGGCTTCGGGGAAGGGTTAGGGTTAGGGTTCGGGCTAGGGTTAGGGGACGGGGACGGGGACGGTTTAGGGTCCAGGTGAGGGTACGACAACGCTCTAGGGGGAGCGTACGTGTGAGGGCGCGGGTTAGTGTCAGCGTACGGGTTAGGATTAGGGGACGGGTGAGGGTCAGGCTTCGGGGAAGGGTTAGGGTTAGGGTTCGGGCTAGGGTTAGGGTTACGGGACGGGGACGGTTCAGGGTCCAGGTGAGGGTACGACAACGCTCTATGAGGATCGTACGTGTGAGGGCGCGGGTTAGTGTCAGCGTACGGGTTAGGATTAGGGGACGGGTGAGGGTCAGGCTTCGGGGAAGGGTTAGGGTTAGGGTTCGGGCTAGGGTTAGGGTTAGGGGACGGGGACGGTTTAGGGTCCAGGTGAGGGTACGACAACGCTCTAGGGGGAGCGTACGTGTGAGGGTGCGGGTTAGTGTCAGCGTACGGGTTAGGATTAGGGGACGGGTGAGGGTCAGGCTTCGGGGAAGTGTTAGGGTTAGGGTTCGGGCTAGGGTTAGGGTTAGGGGACGGGGACGGTTTAGGGTCCAGGTGAGGGTACGACAACGCTCTAGGGGGAGCGTACGTGTGAGGGCGCGGGTTAGTGTCAGCGTACGGGTTAGGATTAGGGGACGGGTGAGGGTCAGGCTTCGGGGAAGGGTTAGGGTTAGGGTTCGGGCTAGGGTTAGGGTTAGGGGACGGGGACGGTTTAGGGTCCAGGTGAGGGTACGACAACGCTCTAGGGGGAGCGTACGTGTGAGGGCGCGGGTTAGTGTCAGCGTACGGGTTAGGATTAGGGGACGGCTGAGGGTCAGGCTTCGGGGAAGGGTTAGGGTTAGGGTTCGGGCTAGGGTTAGGGTTAGGGGACGGGGACGGTTTAGGGTCCAGGTGAGTGTACGACAACGCTCTAGGGCGAGCGTACGTGTGAGGGCGCGGGTTAGTGTCAGCGTACGGGTTAGGATTAGGGGACGGCTGAGGGTCAGGCTTCGGGGAAGGGTTAGGGTTAGGGTTCGGGCTAGGGTTAGGGTTAGGGGACGGGGACGGTTTAGGGTCCAGGTGAGGGTACGACAACGCTCTAGGGGGAGCGTACGTGTGAGGGCGCGGGTTAGTGTCAGCGTACGGGTTAGGATTAGGGGACGGCTGAGGGTCAGGCTTCGGGGAAGGGTTAGGGTTAGGGTTCGGGCTAGGGTTAGGGTTAGGGGACGGGGACGGTTTAGGGTCCAGGTGAGGGTACGACAACGCTCTAGGGGGAGCGTACGTGTGAGGGCGCGGGTTAGTGTCAGCGTACGGGTTAGGATTAGGGGACGGCTGAGGGTCAGGCTTCGGGGAAGGGTTAGGGTTAGGGTTCGGGCTAGGGTTAGGGTTAGGGGACGGGGACGGTTTAGGGTCCAGGTGAGGGTACGACAACGCTCTAGGGGGAGCGTACGTGTGAGGGCGCGGGTTAGTGTCAGCGTACGGGTTAGGATTAGGGGACGGCTGAGGGTCAGGCTTCGGGGAAGGGTTAGGGTTAGGGTTCGGGCTAGGGTTAGGTTTAGGGGACGGGGACGGTTTAGCGTCCAGATGAGGGTACGACAACGCTCTAGGGGGAGCGTACGTGTGAGGGCGCGGGTTAGTGTCAGCGTACGGGTTAGGATTAGGGGACGGGTGATGGTCAGGCTTCGGGGAAGGGTTAGGGTTAGGGTTCGGGCTAGGGTTAGGGTTAGGGGACGGGGACGGTTTAGGGTCCAGGTGAGGGTACGACAACGCTCTAGGGGGAGCGTACGTGTGAGGGCGCGGGTTAGTGTCAGCGTACGGGTTAGGTTTAGGGGACGGCTGAGGGTCAGGCTTCGGGGAAGGGTTAGGGTTAAGGTTCGGGCTAGGGTTAGGGTTAGGGGACGGGGACGGTTTAGGGTCCAGGTGAGGGTACGACAACGCTCTAGGGGGAGCGTACGTGTGAGGGCGCGGGTTAGTGTCAGCGTACGGGTTAGGATTAGGGGACGGGTGAGGGTCAGGCTTCGGGGAAGGGTTAGGGTTAGGGTTCGGGCTAGGGTTAGGGTTAGGGGACGGGGACGGTTTAGGGTCCAGGTGAGGGTACGACAACGCTCTAGGGGGAGCGTACGTGTGAGGGCGCGGGTTAGTGTCAGCGTACGGGTTAGGATTAGGGGACGGGTGAGGGTCAGGCTTCGGGGAAGGGTTAGGGTTAGGGTTCGGGCTAGGGTTAGGGTTAGGGGACGGGGACGGTTTAGGGTCCAGGTGAGGGTACGACAATGCTCTAGGGGGAGCGTACGTGTGAGGACGCGGGTTAGTGTCAGCGTACGGGTTAGGATTAGGGGACGGGTGAGGGTCAGGCTTCGGGGAAGGGTTAGGGTTAGGGTTCGGGCTAGGGTTAGGGTTAGGGGACGGGGACGGTTTAGGGTCCAGGTGAGGGTACGACAACGCTCTAGGGGGAGCGTACGTGTGAGGGCGCGGGTTAGTGTCAGCGTACGGGTTAGGATTAGGGGACGGGTGAGGGTCAGGCTTCGGGGAAGGGTTAGGGTTAGGGTTCGGGCTAGGGTTAGGGTTAGGGGACGGGGACGGTTTAGGGTCCAGGTGAGGGTACGACAACGCTCTAGGGGGAGCGTACGTGTGAGGGCGCGGGTTAGTGTCAGCGTACGGGTTAGGATTAGGGGACGGCTGAGGGTCAGGCTTCGGGGAAGGGTTAGGGTTAGGGTTCGGGCTAGGGTTAGGGTTAGGGGACGGGGACGGTTTAGGGTCCAGGTGAGGGTACGACAACGCTCTAGGGGGAGCGTACGTGTGAGGGCGCGGGTTAGTGTCAGCGTACGGGTTAGGATTAGGGGACGGCTGAGGGTCAGGCTTCGGGGAAGGGTTAGGGTTAGGGTTCGGGCTAGGGTTAGGGTTAGGGGACGGGGTCGGTTTAGGGTCCAGGTGAGGGTACGACAACGCTCTAGGGGGAGCGTACGTGTGAGGGCGCGGGTTAGTGTCAGCGTACGGGTTAGGATTAGGGGACGGCTGAGGGTCAGGCTTCGGGGAAGGGTTAGGGTTAGGGTTCGGGCTAGGGTTAGGGTTAGGGGACGGGGACGGTTTAGGGTCCAGGTGAGTGTACGACAACGCTCTAGGGCGAGCGTACGTGTGAGGGCGCGGGTTAGTGTCAGCGTACGGGTTAGGATTAGGGGACGGCTGAGGGTCAGGCTTCGGGGAAGGTTTAGGGTTAGGGTTCGGGCTAGGGTTAGGGTTAGGGGACGGGGACGGTTTAGGGTCCAGGTGAGGGTACGACAACGCTCTAGGGGGAGCGTACGTGTGAGGGCGCGGGTTAGTGTCAGCGTACGGGTTAGGATTAGGGGACGTCTGAGGGTCAGACTTTGGGGAAGGGTTAGGGTTAGGGTTCGGGCTAGGGTTAGGGTTAGGGGACGGGGACGGTTTAGGGTCCAGGTGAGGGTACGACAACGCTCTAGGGGGAGCGTACGTGTGAGGGCGCGGGTTAGTGTCAGCGTACGGGTTAGGATTAGGGGACGGCTGAGGGTCAGGCTTCGGGGAAGGGTTAGGGTTAGGGTTCGGGCTAGGGTTAGGGTTAGGGGACGGGGACGGTTTAGCGTCCAGATGAGGGTACGACAACGCTCTAGGGGGAGCGTACGTGTGAGGGCGCGGGTTAGTGTCAGCGTACGGGTTAGGATTAGGGGACGGGTGATGGTCAGGCTTCGGGGAAGGGTTAGGGTTAGGGTTCGGGCTAGGGTTAGGGTTAGGGGACGGGGACGGTTTAGGGTCCAGGTGAGTGTACGACAACGCTCTAGGGCGAGCGTACGTGTGAGGGCGCGGGTTAGTGTCAGCGTACGGGTTAGGATTAGGGGACGGCTGAGGGTCAGGCTTCGGGGAAGTGTTAGGGTTAGGGTTCGGGCTAGTGTTAGGGTTAGGGGACGGGGATGGTTTAGGGTCCAGTTGAGGGTACGACAACGCTCTAGGGGGAGCGTACGTGTGAGGGCGCGGGTTAGTGTCAGCGTACGGGTTAGGATTAGGGGACGGGTGAGGGTCAGGCTTCGGGGAAGGGTTAGGGTTAGGGTTCGGGCTAGGGTTAGGGTTAGGGGACGGGGACGGTTTAGGTTCCAGGTGAGGGTACGACAACGCTCTAGGGGGAGCGTACGTGTGAGGGCGCGGGTTAGTGTCAGCGTACGGGTTAGGATTAGGGGACGGGTGAGGGTCAGGCTTCGGGGAATGTTTAGGGTTAGGGTTCGGGCTAGGGTTAGGGTTAGGGGACGGGGACGGTTTAGGGTCCAGGTGAGGGTACGACAACGCTCTATGGGGAGCGTACGTGTGAGGGCGCGGGTTAGTGTCAGCGTACGGGTTAGGATTAGGGGACGGCTGAGGGTCAGGCTTCGGGGAAGGGTTAGGGTTAGGGTTCGGGCTAGGGTTAGGGTTAGGGTTAGGGGACAGGGACGGTTTAGGGTCCAGGTGAGGGTACGACAACGCTCTAGGGGGAGCGTACGTGTGAGGGTGCGGGTTAGTGTCAGCGTACGGGTTAGGATTAGGGGACGGCTGAGGGTCAGGCTTCGGGGAAGGGTTAGCTTTAGGGTTCGGTCTAGGGTTAGGGTTAGGGGACGGGGACGGTTTAGCGTCCAGGTGAGGGTACGACAACGCTCTAGGGGGAGCGTACGTGTGAGGGCGCGGGTTAGTGTCAGCGTACGGGTTAGGATTAGGGGACGGCTGAGGGTCAGGCTTCGGGGAAGGGTTAGGGTTAGGGTTCGGGCTAGGGTTAGGGTTAGGGGCCGGGGACGGTTTAGTGTCCAGGTGAGGGTACGACAACGCTCTAGGGGGAGCGTACGTGTGAGGGCGCGGGTTAGTGTCAGCGTACGTGTTAGGAATAGGGGACGGCTGAGGGTCAGGCTTCGGGGAAGGTTTAGGGTTGGGGTTCGGGCTAGGGTTAGGGTTAGGGAACGGGGACGGTTCAGGGTCCAGGTGAGGGTACGACAACGCTCTAGGGGGAGCGTACGTGTGAGGGCGCGGGTTAGTGTCAGTGTACGGGTTAGGATTAGGGGACGGGTGAGGGTCAGGCTTCGGGGAAGGGTTAGGGTTAGGGTTCGGGCTAGGGTTAGGGTTAGGGGCCAGGGACGGTACAGGGTCCAGGTGAGGGTACGACAACGCTCTAGGGGGAGCGTACGTGTGAGGGTGCGGGTTAGTGTCAGCGTACGGGTTAGGATTAGGGGACGGGTGAAGGTCAGGCTTCGGGGAAGGGTTAGGGTTAGGGTTCGGGCTAGGGTTAGGGTTAGGGGACGGGGACGGTTTAGGGTCCAGGTGAGGGTACGACAACGCTCTAGGGGGAGCGTACTTGTGAGGGCACGGGTTAGTGTCAGCGTACGGGTTAGGATTAGGGGACGGGTGAGGGTCAGGCTTCGGGGAAGGGTTAGGGTTAGGGTTCGGGCTAGGGTTAGGGGACGGGGACGGGGACGGTTTAGGGTCCAGGTGAGGGTACGACAACGCTCTAGGGGGAGCGTACGTGTGAGGGCGCGGGTTAGTGTCAGCGTACGGGTTAGGATTAGGGGACGGGTGAGGGTCAGGCTTCGGGGAAGGGTTAGGGTTAGGGTTCGGGCTAGGGTTAGGGTTACGGGACGGGGACGGTTCAGGGTCCAGGTGAGGGTACGACAACGCTCTATGAGGATCGTACGTGTGAGGGCGCGGGTTAGTGTCAGCGTACGGGTTAGGATTAGGGGACGGGTGAGGGTCAGGCTTCGGGGAAGGGTTAGGGTTAGGGTTCGGGCTAGGGTTAGGGTTAGGGGACGGGGACGGTTTAGGGTCCAGGTGAGGGTACGACAACGCTCTAGGGGGAGCGTACGTGTGAGGGTGCGGGTTAGTGTCAGCGTACGGGTTAGGATTAGGGGACGGGTGAGGGTCAGGCTTCGGGGAAGTGTTAGGGTTAGGGTTCGGGCTAGGGTTAGGGTTAGGGGACGGGGACGGTTTAGGGTCCAGGTGAGGGTACGACAACGCTCTAGGGGGAGCGTACGTGTGAGGGCGCGGGTTAGTGTCAGCGTACGGGTTAGGATTAGGGGACGGGTGAGGGTCAGGCTTCGGGGAAGGGTTAGGGTTAGGGTTCGGGCTAGGGTTAGGGTTAGGGGACGGGGACGGTTTAGGGTCCAGGTGAGGGTACGACAACGCTCTAGGGGGAGCGTACGTGTGAGGGCGCGGGTTAGTGTCAGCGTACGGGTTAGGATTAGGGGACGGCTGAGGGTCAGGCTTCGGGGAAGGGTTAGGGTTAGGGTTCGGGCTAGGGTTAGGGTTAGGGGACGGGGACGGTTTAGGGTCCAGGTGAGTGTACGACAACGCTCTAGGGCGAGCGTACGTGTGAGGGCGCGGGTTAGTGTCAGCGTACGGGTTAGGATTAGGGGACGGCTGAGGGTCAGGCTTCGGGGAAGGGTTAGGGTTAGGGTTCGGGCTAGGGTTAGGGTTAGGGGACGGGGACGGTTTAGGGTCCAGGTGAGGGTACGACAACGCTCTAGGGGGAGCGTACGTGTGAGGGCGCGGGTTAGTGTCAGCGTACGGGTTAGGATTAGGGGACGGCTGAGGGTCAGGCTTCGGGGAAGGGTTAGGGTTAGGGTTCGGGCTAGGGTTAGGGTTAGGGGACGGGGACGGTTTAGGGTCCAGGTGAGGGTACGACAACGCTCTAGGGGGAGCGTACGTGTGAGGGCGCGGGTTAGTGTCAGCGTACGGGTTAGGATTAGGGGACGGCTGAGGGTCAGGCTTCGGGGAAGGGTTAGGGTTAGGGTTCGGGCTAGGGTTAGGGTTAGGGGACGGGGACGGTTTAGGGTCCAGGTGAGGGTACGACAACGCTCTAGGGGGAGCGTACGTGTGAGGGCGCGGGTTAGTGTCAGCGTACGGGTTAGGATTAGGGGACGGCTGAGGGTCAGGCTTCGGGGAAGGGTTAGGGTTAGGGTTCGGGCTAGGGTTAGGTTTAGGGGACGGGGACGGTTTAGCGTCCAGATGAGGGTACGACAACGCTCTAGGGGGAGCGTACGTGTGAGGGCGCGGGTTAGTGTCAGCGTACGGGTTAGGATTAGGGGACGGGTGATGGTCAGGCTTCGGGGAAGGGTTAGGGTTAGGGTTCGGGCTAGGGTTAGGGTTAGGGGACGGGGACGGTTTAGGGTCCAGGTGAGGGTACGACAACGCTCTAGGGGGAGCGTACGTGTGAGGGCGCGGGTTAGTGTCAGCGTACGGGTTAGGTTTAGGGGACGGCTGAGGGTCAGGCTTCGGGGAAGGGTTAGGGTTAAGGTTCGGGCTAGGGTTAGGGTTAGGGGACGGGGACGGTTTAGGGTCCAGGTGAGGGTACGACAACGCTCTAGGGGGAGCGTACGTGTGAGGGCGCGGGTTAGTGTCAGCGTACGGGTTAGGATTAGGGGACGGGTGAGGGTCAGGCTTCGGGGAAGGGTTAGGGTTAGGGTTCGGGCTAGGGTTAGGGTTAGGGGACGGGGACGGTTTAGGGTCCAGGTGAGGGTACGACAACGCTCTAGGGGGAGCGTACGTGTGAGGGCGCGGGTTAGTGTCAGCGTACGGGTTAGGATTAGGGGACGGGTGAGGGTCAGGCTTCGGGGAAGGGTTAGGGTTAGGGTTCGGGCTAGGGTTAGGGTTAGGGGACGGGGACGGTTTAGGGTCCAGGTGAGGGTACGACAATGCTCTAGGGGGAGCGTACGTGTGAGGACGCGGGTTAGTGTCAGCGTACGGGTTAGGATTAGGGGACGGGTGAGGGTCAGGCTTCGGGGAAGGGTTAGGGTTAGGGTTCGGGCTAGGGTTAGGGTTAGGGGACGGGGACGGTTTAGGGTCCAGGTGAGGGTACGACAACGCTCTAGGGGGAGCGTACGTGTGAGGGCGCGGGTTAGTGTCAGCGTACGGGTTAGGATTAGGGGACGGGTGAGGGTCAGGCTTCGGGGAAGGGTTAGGGTTAGGGTTCGGGCTAGGGTTAGGGTTAGGGGACGGGGACGGTTTAGGGTCCAGGTGAGGGTACGACAACGCTCTAGGGGGAGCGTACGTGTGAGGGCGCGGGTTAGTGTCAGCGTACGGGTTAGGATTAGGGGACGGCTGAGGGTCAGGCTTCGGGGAAGGGTTAGGGTTAGGGTTCGGGCTAGGGTTAGGGTTAGGGGACGGGGACGGTTTAGGGTCCAGGTGAGGGTACGACAACGCTCTAGGGGGAGCGTACGTGTGAGGGCGCGGGTTAGTGTCAGCGTACGGGTTAGGATTAGGGGACGGCTGAGGGTCAGGCTTCGGGGAAGGGTTAGGGTTAGGGTTCGGGCTAGGGTTTGGGTTAGCGGACGGGGTCGGTTTAGGGTCCAGGTGAGGGTACGACAACGCTCTAGGGGGAGCGTACGTGTGAGGGCGCGGGTTAGTGTCAGCGTACGGGTTAGGATTAGGGGACGGCTGAGGGTCAGGCTTCGGGGAAGGGTTAGGGTTAGGGTTCGGGCTAGGGTTAGAGTTAGGGGACGGGGACGGTTTAGCGTCCAGGTGAGGGTACGACAACGCTCTAGGGGGAGCGTACGTGTGAGGGCACGGGTTAGTGTCAGCGTACGGGTTAGGATTAGGGGACGGCTGAGGGTCAGGCTTCGGGGAAGGGTTAGGGTTAGGGTTCGGGCTAGGGTTAGGGTTAGGGGACGGGGACGGTTTAGGGTCCAGGTGAGGGTACGACAACGCTCTAGGGGGAGCGTACCTGTGAGGGCGCGGGTTAGTGTCAGCGTACGGGTTAGGATTAGGGGACGGCTGAGGGTCAGGCTTCGGGGAAGGGTTAGGGTTAGGGTTCGGGCTAGGGTTAGGGTTAGGGGACGGGGACGGTTTAGGGTCCAGGTGAGGGTACGACAACGCTCTAGGGGGAGCGTACCTGTGAGGGCGCGGGTTAGTGTCAGCGTACGGGTTAGGATTAGGGGACGGCTGAGGGTCAGGCTTCGGGGAAGGGTTAGGGTTAGGGTTCGGGCTAGGGTTAGGGTTAGGGGACGGGGACGGTTTAGGGTCCAGGTGAGGGTACGACAACGCTCTAGGGGGAGCGTACGTGTGAGGGCGCGGGTTAGTGTCAGCGTACGGGTTAGGATTAGGGGACGTCTGAGGGTCAGACTTTGGGGAAGGGTTAGGGTTAGGGTTCGGGCTAGGGTTAGGGTTAGGGGACGGGGACGGTTTAGGGTCCAGGTGAGGGTACGACAACGCTCTAGGGGGAGCGTACGTGTGAGGGCGCGGGTTAGTGTCAGCGTACGGGTTAGGATTAGGGGACGGCTGAGGGTCAGGCTTCGGGGAAGGGTTAGGGTTAGGGTTCGGGCTAGGGTTAGGGTTAGGGGACGGGGACGGTTTAGCGTCCAGATGAGGGTACGACAACGCTCTAGGGGGAGCGTACGTGTGAGGGCGCGGGTTAGTGTCAGCGTACGGGTTAGGATTAGGGGACGGGTGATGGTCAGGCTTCGGGGAAGGGTTAGGGTTAGGGTTCGGGCTAGGGTTAGGGTTAGGGGACGGGGACGGTTTAGGGTCCAGGTGAGGGTACGACAACGCTCTAGGGGGAGCGTACGTGTGAGGGCGCGGGTTAATGTCAGCGTACGGGTTAGGATTAGGGGACGGCTGAGGGTCAGGCTTCGGGGAAGGGTTAGGGTTAGGGTTCGGGCTAGGGTTAGGGTTAGGGGACGGGGACGGTTTAGGGTCCAGGTTATTGTACGACAACGCTCTAGGGCGAGCGTACGTGTGAGTGCGCGGGTTAGTGTCAGCGTACGGGTTAGGATTAGGGGACAGCTGAGGGTCAGGCTTCGGGGAAGGGTTAGGGTTAGGGTTCGGGCTAGGGTTAGGGTTAGGGGACGGGGACGGTTTAGGGTCCAGGTGAGGGTACGACAACGCTCTAGGGGGAGCGTACGTGTGAGGGCGCGGGTTAGTGTCAGCGTACGGGTTAGGATTAGGGGACGGGTGAGGGTGAGGCTTCGGGGAAGGGTTAGGGTTAGGGTTCGGGCTAGGGTTAGGGTTAGGGGACGGGGACGGTTTAGGGTCCAGGTGAGGGTACGACAACGCTCTAGGGGGAGCGTACGTGTGAGGGCGCGGGTTAGTGTCAGCGTACGGGTTAGGATTAGGGGACGGGTGAGGGTCAGGCTTCGGGGAAGGTTTAGGGTTAGGGTTCGGGCTAGGGTTAGGGTTAGGGGACGGGGACGGTTTAGGGTCCAGGTGAGGGTACGACAATGCTCTAGGGGGAGCGTACGTGTGAGGACGCGGGTTAGTGTAAGCGTACGGGTTAGGATTAGGGGACGGGTGAGGGTCATGCTTCGGGGAAGGGTTAGGGTTAGGGTTCTGGCTAGGGTTAGGGTTAGGGGACGGGGACGGTTTAGGGTCCAGGTGAGGGTACGACAACGCTCTAGGGGGAGCGTACGTGTGAGGGCGCGGGTTAGTGTCAGCGTACGGGTTAGGATTAGGGGACGGCTGAGGGTCAGGCTTCGGGGAAGTGTTAGGGTTAGGGTTTGGGCTAGGGTTAGGGTTAGGGTACGGGGACGGTTTAGGGTCCAGGTGAGGGTACGACAACGCTCTAGGGGGAGCGTACGTGTGAGGGCGCGGGTTAGTGTCAGCGTATGGGTTAGGATTAGGGGACGGCTGAGGGTCAGGCTTCGGGGAAGGGTTAGGGTTAGGGTACGGGCTAGGGTTAGGGTTAGGGGACGGGGATGGTTTAGGGTCCAGGTGAGGGTACGACAACGCTCTAGGGTGAGCGTACGTGTGAGGGCGTGCGTTAGTGTCAGCGTACGGGTTAGGATTAGGGGACGGGTGAGGGTCAGGCTTCGGGGAAAGGTTAGGGTTAGGGTTCGGGCTAGGGTTAGGGTTAGGGGACGGGGACGGTTTAGCGTCCAGGTGAGGGTACAACAACGCTCTAGGGGGAGCGTACGTGTGAGGGCGCGGGTTAGTGTCAGCGTACGGGTTAGGATTAGGGGACGGCTGAGGGTCAGGCTTCGGGGAAGGGTTAGGGTTAGGGTTCGGGCTAGGGTTAGGGTTAGGGGACGGGGACGGTTTAGGGTCCAGGTGAGGGTACGACAACGCTCTACGGAGAGCGTACGTGTGAGGGCGCAGGTTAGTGTCAGCGTACGGGTTAGGATTAGGGGACGGCTGAGGGTCAGGCTTCGGGGAAGGGTTAGGGTTAGGGTTCGGGCTAGGGTTAGGGTTAGGGTTAGGGGACAGGGACGGTTTAGGGTCCAGGTGAGGGTACAACAACGCTCTAGGGGGAGCGTACGTGTGAGGGTGCGGGTTAGTGTCAGCGTACGGGTTAGGATTAGGGGACGGCTGAGGGTCAGGCTTCGGGGAAGGTGTAGCTTTAGGGTTCGGTCTAGGGTTAGGGTTAGGGGACGGGGACGGTTTAGCGTCCAGGTGAGGGTACGACAACGCTCTAGGGGGAGCGTACGTGTGAGGGCGCGGGTTAGTGTCAGCGTACGGGTTAGGATTAGGGGACGGCTGAGGGTCAGGCTTCGGGGAAGGGTTAGGGTTAGGGTTCGGGCTAGGGTTAGGGTTAGGGGACGGGGACGGTTTAGGGTCCAGGTGAGGGTACGACAACGCTCTAGGGGGAGCGTACGTGTGAGGGCGCGGGTTAGTGTCAGCGTACGGGTTAGGATTAGGGGACGGGTGAGGGTCAGGCTTCGGGGAAGGGTTAGGGTTAGGGTTCGGGCTAGGGTTAGGGTTAGGGGACGGGGACGGTTCAGGGTCCAGGTGAGGGTACGACAACGCTCTAGGGGGAGCGTACGTGTTAGGGCGCGGGTTAGTGTCAGCGTACGGGTTAGGATTAGGGGACGTGTGAGGGTCAGGCTTCGGGGAAGGGTTAGGGTTAGGGTTCGGGCTAGGGTTAGGGTTAGGGGACGGGGACGGTTCAGGGTCCAGGTGAGGGTACGACAACGCTCTAGGGGGAGCGTACGTGTGAGGGCGCGGGTTAGTGTCAGCGTACGGGTTAGGATTAGGGGACGGCTGAGGGTCAGGCTTCGGGGAAGGGTTAGGGTTAGGGTTCGGGCTAGGGTTAGGGTTAGGGGACGGGGACGGTTTAGGGTCCAGGTGAGGGTACGACAACGCTCTAGGGGGAGCGTACGTGTGAGGGCGTGGATTAGTGTCAGCGTACGGGTTAGGATTAGGGGACGGGTGTGGGTCAGGCTTCGGGGAAGGGTTAGGGTTAGGTTTCGGGCTAGGGTTAGGGTTAGGGGACGGGGACGGTTTAGCGTCCAGGTGAGGGTACGACAACGCTCTAGGGGGAGCGTACGTGTGAGGGCGCGGGTTAGTGTCAGCGTACGGGTTAGGATTAGGGGACGGCTGAGGGTCAGGCTTCGGGGAAGGGTTAGGGTTAGGGTTCGGGCTAGGGTTAGGGTTAGGGGACGGGGACGGTTTAGGGTCCAGGTGAGGGTACGACAAAGCTCTAGGGGGAGCGTACGTGTGAGGGCGCGGGTTAGTGTCAGCGTACGGGTTAGGATTAGGGGACGGCTGAGGGTCAGGCTTCGGGGAAGTGTTAGGGTTGGGGTTCGGGCTAGGGTTAGAGTTAGGGAACGGGGACGGTTCAGGGTCCAGGTGAGGGTACGACAACGCTCTAGGGGGAGCGTACGTGTGAGGGCGCGGGTTAGTGTCAGCGTACGGGTTAGGATTAGGGGACGGGTGAGGGTCAGGCTTCGGGGAAGGGTTAGGGTTAGGGTTCGGGCTAGGGTTAGGGTTAGGGGACGGGGACGGTTCAGGGTCCAGGTGAGGGTACGACAACGCTCTAGGGGGAGCGTACGTGTGAGGGCGCGGGTTAGTGTCAGCGTACGGGTTAGGATTAGGGGACGGCTGAGGGTCAGGCTTCGGGGAAGGGTTAGGGTTAGGTTTCGGGCTAGGGTTAGGGTTAGGGGACGGGGACGGTTTAGCGTCCAGATGAGGGTACGACAACGCTCTAGGGGGAGCGTACGTGTGAGGGCGCGGGTTAGTGTCAGCGTACGGGTTAGGATTAGGGGACGGCTGAGGGTCAGGCTTCGGGGAAGGGTTAGGGTTAGGGTTCGGGCTAGGGTTAGGGTTAGGGGACGGGGACGGTTCAGGGTCCAGGTGAGGGTACGACAACGCTCTAGGGGGAGCGTACGTGTGAGGGCGCGGGTTAGTGTCAGCGTACGGGTTAGGATTAGGGGACGGGTGAGGGTCAGGCTTCGGGGAAGGGTTAGGGTTAGGGTTCGGGCTAGGGTTAGGGTTAGGGGACGGGGACGGTTCAGGGTCCAGGTGAGGGTACGACAACGCTCTAGGGGGAGCGTACGTGTGAGGGCGCGGGTTAGTGTCAGCGTAAGGGTTAGGATTACGGGTCGGGTGAGGGTCAGGCTTCGGGGAAGGGTTAGGGTTAGGGTTCGGGCTAGGGTTAGGGTTAGGGGACGGGGACGGTTCAGGGTCCAGGTGAGGGTACGACAACACTCTAGGGGGAGCGTACGTGTGAGGGCGCGCGTTAGTGTCAACGTACGGGTTAGGATTAGGAGACGGCTGAGGGTCAGGCTTCGGGGAAGGGTTAGGGTTAGGGTTCGGGCTAGGGTTAGGGTTAGGGTTCGGGGACGGTTCAGGGTCCAGGTGAGGGTACGACATAGCTCTAGGGGGAGCGTACGTGTGAGGGCGCGGGTTAGTGTTAGCGTACGGGTTACGATTAGGGGACGGGTGAGGGTCAGGCTTCGGGGAAGGGTTAGGGTTAGAGTTTGGGCTAGGGTTAGGGTTAGGGGACGGGGACGGTTTAGGGTCCAGGTGAGGGTACGACAACGCTCTAGTGGGAGCGTACGTGTGAGGGCGCGAGTTAGTGTCAGCGTACGGGTTAGGATTAGGGGACGGCTGAGGGTCAGGCTTCGGGGAAGGGTTAGGGTTAGGGTTCGGGCTAGGGTTAGGGTTAGGGGACGGGGACGGTTTAGGGTCCAGGTGAGGGTACGACAACGCTGTACGGGGAGCGTACGTGTGAGGGCGCCGGTTAGTGTCAGCGTACGGGTTAGGATTAGGGGACGGCTGAGGGTCAGGCTTCGGGGAAGGGTTAGGGTTAGGGTTCGGGCTAGGGTTAGGGTTAGGGGACGGGTACGCTTTAGGGTCCAGGTGAGGGTACGACAACGCTCTAGGGGGAGCGTACGTGTGAGGGCGCGGGTTAGTGTCAGCGTACGGGTTAGGATTAGGGGACGGCTGAGTGTCAGGCTTCGGGGAAGGGTTAGGGTTAGGGTTTGGGCTAGGGTTAGGGTTAGGGGACGGGGACGGTTTAGGGTCCAGGTGAGGGTACGACAACGCTCTAGGGGGAGCGTACGTGTGAGGGCGCGGGTTAGTGTCAGCGTACGGGTTAGGATTAGGGGACGGGTGAGGGTCAGGCTTCGGGGAAGGGTTAGGGTTAGGGTTCGGGCTAGGGTTAGGGTTAGGGGACGGGGACGGTTTAGGGTCCAGGTGAGGGTACGACAACGCTCTAGGGGGAGCGTACGTGTGAGGGCGCGGGTTAGTGTCAGCGTACGGGTTAGGATTAGGGGACGGCTGAGGGTCAGGCTTCGGGGAAGGGTTAGGGTTAGGGTTTGGGCTAGGGTTAGGGTTAGGGGACGGGGACGGTTTAGGGTCCAGGTGAGGGTACGACAACGCTCTAGGGGGAGCGTACGTGTGAGGGCGCGGGTTAGTGTCAGCGTACGGGTTAGGATTAGGGGACGGGTGAGGGTCAGGCTTCGGGGAAGGGTTAGGGTTAGGGTTCGGGCTAGGGTTAGGGTTAGGGGACGGGGACGGTTTAGGGTCCAGGTGAGGCTACGACAACGCTCTAGGGGGAGCGTACGTGTGAGGGCGCGGGTTAGTGTCAGCGTACGGGTTAGGATTAGGGGACGGCTGAGTGTCAGGCTTCGGGGAAGGGTTAGGGTTAGGGTTCGGGCTAGGGTTAGGGTTAGGGGACGGGGACGGTTTAGGGTCCAGGTGAGGGTACGACAATGCTCTAGGGGGAGCGTACGTGTGAGGGCGCGGGTTAGTGTCAGCGTACGGGTTAGGATTAGGGGACAGCTGAGGGTCAGGCTTCGGGGAAGGGTTAGGGTTAGGGTTCGGGCTAGGGTTAGGGTTAGGGGACGGGGACGGTTTAGGGTCCAGGTGAGGGTACGACAACGCTCTAGGGGGAGCGTACGTGTGAGGGCGCGGGTTAGTGTCAGCGTACGGGTTAGGATTAGGGGACGGGTGAGGGTCAGGCTTCGGGGAAGGGTTAGGGTTAGGGTTCGGGCTAGGGTTAGGGTTAGGGGACGGGGACGGTTTAGGGTCCAGGTGAGGGTACGACAACGCTCTAGGGGGAGCGTACGTGTGAGGGCGCGGGTTAGTGTCAGCGTACGGGTTAGGATTAGGGGACGGGTGAGGGTCAGGCTTCGGGGAAGGTTTAGGGTTAGGGTTCGGGCTAGGGTTAGGGTTAGGGGACGGGGACGGTTTAGGGTCCAGGTGAGGGTACGACAATGCTCTAGGGGGAGCGTACGTGTGAGGACGCGGGTTAGTGTCAGCGTACGGGTTAGGATTAGGGGACGGGTGAGGGTCATGCTTCGGGGAAGGGTTAGGGTTAGGGTTCGGGCTAGGGTTAGGGTTAGGGGACGGGGACGGTTTAGGGTCCAGGTGAGGGTACGACAACGCTCTAGGGGGAGCGTACGTGTGAGGGCGCGGGTTAGTGTCAGCGTACGGGTTAGGATTAGGGGACGGCTGAGGGTCAGGCTTCGGGGAAGGGTTAGGGTTAGGGTTTGGGCTAGGGTTAGGGTTAGGGTACGGGGACGGTTTAGGGTCCAGGTGAGGGTACGACAACGCTCTAGGGGGAGCGTACGTGTGAGGGCGCGGGTTAGTGTCAGCGTATGGGTTAGGATTAGGGGACGGCTGAGGGTCAGGCTTCGGGGAAGGGTTAGGGTTAGGGTACGGGCTAGGGTTAGGGTTAGGGGACGGGGATGGTTTAGGGTCCAGGTGAGGGTACGACAACGCTCTAGGGGGAGCGTACGTGTGAGGGCGTGCGTTAGTGTCAGCGTACGGGTTAGGATTAGGGGACGGGTGAGGGTCAGGCTTCGGGGAAAGGTTAGGGTTAGGGTTCGGGCTAGGGTTAGGGTTAGGGGACGGGGACGGTTTAGCGTCCAGGTGAGGGTACAACAACGCTCTAGGGGGAGCGTACGTGTGAGGGCGCGGGTTAGTGTCAGCGTACGGGTTAGGATTAGGGGACGGCTGAGGGTCAGGCTTCGGGGAAGGGTTAGGGTTAGGGTTCGGGCTAGGGTTAGGGTTAGGGGACGGGGACGGTTTAGGGTCCAGGTGAGGGTACGACAACGCTCTACGGAGAGCGTACGTGTGAGGGCGCAGGTTAGTGTCAGCGTACGGGTTAGGATTAGGGGACGGCTGAGGGTCAGGCTTCGGGGAAGGGTTAGGGTTAGGGTTCGGGCTAGGGTTAGGGTTAGGGGACGGGGACGGTTCAGGGTCCAGGTGAGGGTACGACAACGCTCTAGGGGGAGCGTACGTGTGAGGGCGCGCGTTAGTGTCAGCGTACGGGTTAGGATTAGGGGACGGCTGAGGGTCAGGCTTCGGGGAAGGGTTAGGTTTAGGGTTCGGGCTAGGGTTAGGGTTAGGGGACGGGGAAGGTTCAGGGTCCAGGTGAGGGTACGACATAGCTCTAGGGGGAGCGTACGTGTGAGGGCGCGGGTTAGTGTCAGCGTACGGGTTAGGATTAGGGGACGGGTGAGGGTCAGGCTTCGGGGAAGGGTTAGGGTTAGAGTTCGGGCTAGGGTTAGGGTTAGGGGACGGGGACGGTTTAGGGTCCAGGTGAGAGTACGATAACGCTCTAGGGGGAGCGTACGTGTGAGGGCGCGGGTTAGTGTCAGCGTACGGGTTAGGATTAGGGGACGGCTGAGGGTCAGGCTTCGGGGAAGGGTTAGGGTTAGGGTTCGGGCTAGGGTTAGGGTTAGGGGACGGGGACGGTTTAGGGTCCAGGTGAGGGTACGACAACGCTCTAGGGGGAGCGTACGTGTGAGGGCGTGGATTAGTGTCAGCGTACGGGTTAGGATTAGGGGACGGGTGTGGGTCAGGCTTCGGGGAAGGGTTAGGGTTAGGTTTCGGGCTAGGGTTAGGGTTAGGGGACGGGGACGGTTTAGCGTCCAGGTGAGGGTACGACAACGCTCTAGGGGGAGCGTACGTGTGAGGGCGCGGGTTAGTGTCAGCGTACGGGTTAGGATTAGGGGACGGCTGAGGGTCAGGCTTCGGGGAAGGGTTAGGGTTAGGGTTCGGGCTAGGGTTAGGGTTAGGGGACGGGGACGGTTTAGGGTCCAGGTGAGGGTACGACAAAGCTCTAGGGGGAGCGTACGTGTGAGGGCGCGGGTTAGTGTCAGCGTACGGGTTAGGATTAGGGGACGGCTGAGGGTCAGGCTTCGGGGAAGTGTTAGGGTTGGGGTTCGGGCTAGGGTTAGAGTTAGGGAACGGGGACGGTTCAGGGTCCAGGTGAGGGTACGACAACGCTCTAGGGGGAGCGTACGTGTGAGGGCGCGGGTTAGTGTCAGCGTACGGGTTAGGATTACGGGACGGGTGAGGGTCAGGCTTCGGGGAAGGGTTAGGGTTAGGGTTCGGGCTAGGGTTAGGGTTAGGGGACGGGGACGGTTCAGGGTCCAGGTGAGGGTACGACAACGCTCTAGGGGGAGCGTACGTGTGAGGGCGCGGGTTAGTGTCAGCGTACGGGTTAGGATTAGGGGACGGCTGAGGGTCAGGCTTCGGGGAAGGGTTAGGGTTAGGTTTCGGGCTAGGGTTAGGGTTAGGGGACGGGGACGGTTTAGCGTCCAGATGAGGGTACGACAACGCTCTAGGGGGAGCGTACGTGTGAGGGCGCGGGTTAGTGTCAGCGTACGGGTTAGGATTAGGGGACGGCTGAGGGTCAGGCTTCGGGGAAGGGTTAGGGTTAGGGTTCGGGCTAGGGTTAGGGTTAGGGGACGGGGACGGTTCAGGGTCCAGGTGAGGGTACGACAACGCTCTAGGGGGAGCGTACGTGTGAGGGCGCGGGTTAGTGTCAGCGTACGGGTTAGGATTAGGGGACGGGTGAGGGTCAGGCTTCGGGGAAGGGTTAGGGTTAGGGTTCGGGCTAGGGTTAGGGTTAGGGGACGGGGACGGTTCAGGGTCCAGGTGAGGGTACGACAACGCTCTAGGGGGAGCGTACGTGTGAGGGCGCGGGTTAGTGTCAGCGTAAGGGTTAGGATTACGGGTCGGGTGAGGGTCAGGCTTCGGGGAAGGGTTAGGGTTAGGGTTCGGGCTAGGGTTAGGGTTAGGGGACGGGGACGGTTCAGGGTCCAGGTGAGGGTACGACAACACTCTAGGGGTAGCGTACGTGTGAGGGCGCGCGTTAGTGTCAACGTACGGGTTAGGATTAGGAGACGGCTGAGGGTCAGGCTTCGGGGAAGGGTTAGGGTTAGGGTTCGGGCTAGGGTTAGGGTTAGGGTTCGGGGACGGTTCAGGGTCCAGGTGAGGGTACGACATAGCTCTAGGGGGAGCGTACGTGTGAGGGCGCGGGTTGGTGTTAGCGTACGGGTTACGATTAGGGGACGGGTGAGGGTCAGGCTTCGGGGAAGGGTTAGGGTTAGAGTTTGGGCTAGGGTTAGGGTTAGGGGACGGGGACGGTTTAGGGTCCAGGTGAGGGTACGACAACGCTCTAGTGGGAGCGTACGTGTGAGGGCGCGAGTTAGTGTCAGCGTACGGGTTAGGATTAGGGGACGGCTGAGGGTCAGGCTTCGGGGAAGGGTTAGGGTTAGGGTTCGGGCTAGGGTTAGGGTTAGGGGACGGGGACGGTTTAGCGTCCAGATGAGGGTACGACAACGCTCTAGGGGGAGCGTACGTGTGAGGGCGCGGGTTACTGTCAGCGTACGGGTTAGGATTAGGGGACGGGTGAGGGTCAGGCTTCGGGGAAGGGTTAGGGTTAGGGTTCGGGCTAGGGTTAGGGTTAGGGGACGGGGACGGTTTAGCGTCCAGATGAGGGTACGACAACGCTCTAGGGGGAGCGTACGTGTGAGGGCGCGGGTTAGTGTCAGCGTAAGGGTTAGGATTACGGGTCGGGTGAGGGTCAGGCTTCGGGGAAGGGTTAGGGTTAGGGTTCGGGCTAGGGTTAGGGTTAGGGGACGGGGACGGTTCAGGGTCCAGGTGAGGGTACGACAACACTCTAGGGGTAGCGTACGTGTGAGGGCGCGCGTTAGTGTCAACGTACGGGTTAGGATTAGGAGACGGCTGAGGGTCAGGCTTCGGGGAAGGGTTAGGGTTAGGGTTCGGGCTAGGGTTAGGGTTAGGGTTCGGGGACGGTTCAGGGTCCAGGTGAGGGTACGACATAGCTCTAGGGGGAGCGTACGTGTGAGGGCGCGGGTTGGTGTTAGCGTACGGGTTACGATTAGGGGACGGGTGAGGGTCAGGCTTCGGGGAAGGGTTAGGGTTAGAGTTTGGGCTAGGGTTAGGGTTAGGGGACGGGGACGGTTTAGGGTCCAGGTGAGGGTACGACAACGCTCTAGTGGGAGCGTACGTGTGAGGGCGCGAGTTAGTGTCAGCGTACGGGTTAGGATTAGGGGACGGCTGAGGGTCAGGCTTCGGGGAAGGGTTAGGGTTAGGGTTCGGGCTAGGGTT
Source organism: Globicephala melas (assembly GCF_963455315.2). Classification (NCBI taxonomy): domain Eukaryota; kingdom Metazoa; phylum Chordata; class Mammalia; order Artiodactyla; family Delphinidae; genus Globicephala; species Globicephala melas. The sequence goes on from NC_083314.1 coordinate 64,430,247, forward strand.
AGGGTTAGGGGACGGGGACGGTTTAGGGTCCAGGTGAGGGTACGACAACGCTGTACGGGGAGCGTACGTGTGAGGGCGCGGGTTAGTGTCAGCGTACGGGTTAGGATTAGGGGACGGCTGAGGGTCAGGCTTCGGGGAAGGGTTAGGGTTAGGGTTCGGGCTAGGGTTAGGGTTAGGGGACGGGTACGCTTTAGGGTCCAGGTGAGGGTACGACAACGCTCTAGGGGGAGCGTACGTGTGAGGGCGCGGGTTAGTGTCAGCGTACGGGTTAGGATTAGGGGACGGCTGAGTGTCAGGCTTCGGGGAAGGGTTAGGGTTAGGGTTTGGGCTAGGGTTAGGGTTAGGGGACGGGGACGGTTTAGGGTCCAGGTGAGGGTACGACAACGCTCTAGGGGGAGCGTACGTGTGAGGGCGCGGGTTAGTGTCAGCGTACGGGTTAGGATTAGGGGACGGGTGAGGGTCAGGCTTCGGGGAAGGGTTAGGGTTAGGGTTCGGGCTAGGGTTAGGGTTAGGGGACGGGGACGGTTTAGGGTCCAGGTGAGGGTACAAAAACGCTCTAGGGGGAGCGTACGTGTGAGGGCGCGGGTTAGTGTCAGCGTACGGGTTAGGATTAGGGGACGGGTGAGGGTCAGGCTTCGGGGAAGGGTTAGGGTTAGGGTTCGGGCTAGGGTTAGGGTTAGGGGACGGGGACGGTTTAGGGTCCAGGTGAGGGTACGACAACGCTCTAGGGGGAGCGTACGTGTGAGGGCGCGGGTTAGTGTCAGCGTACGGGTTAGGATTAGGGGACGGGTGAGGGTCAGGCTTCGGGGAAGGGTTAGGGTTAGGGTTCGGGCTAGGGTTAGGGTTAGGGGACGGGGACGGTTTAGGGTCCAGGTGAGGGTACGACAACGCTCTAGGGGGAGCGTACGTGTGAGGGCGCGGGTTAGTGTCAGCGTACGGGTTAGGATTAGGGGACGGCTGAGTGTCAGGCTTCGGGGAAGGGTTAGGGTTAGGGTTCGGGCTAGGGTTAGGGTTAGGGGACGGGGACGGTTTAGGGTCCAGGTGAGGGTACGACAATGCTCTAGGGGGAGCGTACGTGTGAGGGCGCGGGTTAGTGTCAGCGTACGGGTTAGGATTAGGGGACGGCTGAGGGTCAGGCTTCGGGGAAGGGTTAGGGTTAGGGTTCGGGCTAGGGTTAGGGTTAGGGGACGGGGATGGTTTAGGGTCCAGGTGAGGGTACGACAACGCTCTAGGGGGAGCGTACGTGTGAGGGCGCGGGTTAGTGTCAGCGTACGGGTTAGGATTAGGGGACGGGTGAGTGTCAGGCTTCGGGGAAGGGTTAGGGTTAGGGTTCGGGCTAGGGTTAGGGTTAGGGGACGGGGACGGTTTAGGGTCCAGGTGAGGGTACGACAACGCTCTAGGGGGAGCGTACGTGTGAGGGCACGGGTTAGTGTCAGCGTACGGGTTAGGATTAGGGGACGGGTGAGGGTCAGGCTTCGGGGAAGTGTTAGGGTTAGGGTTCGGGCTAGGGTTAGGGTTAGGGGACGGGGACGGTTTAGGGTCCAGGTGAGGGTACGACAATGCTCTAGGGGGAGCGTACGTGTGAGGGCGTGGGTTAGTGTCAGCGTACGGGTTAGGATTAGGGGACAGCTGAGGGTCAGGCTTCGGGGAAGGGTTAGGGTTAGGGTTCGGGCTAGGGTTAGGGTTAGGGGACGGGGACGGTTTAGGGTCCAGGTGAGGGTACGACAACGCTCTAGGGGGAGCGTACGTGTGAGGGCGCGGGTTAGTGTCAGCGTATGGGTTAGGATTAGGGGACGGCTGAGGGTCAGGCTTCGGGGAAGGGTTAGGGTTAGGGTTCGGGCTAGGGTTAGGGTTAGGGGACGGGGACGGTTTAGGGTCCAGGTGAGGGTACGACAACGCTCTAGGGGGAGCGTACGTGTGAGGGCGCGGGTTAGTGTCAGCGTACGGGTTAGGATTAGGGGACGTCTGAGGGTCAGACTTTGGGGAAGGGTTAGGGTTAGGGTTCGGGCTAGGGTTAGGGTTAGGGGACGGGGACGGTTTAGGGTCCAGGTGAGGGTACGACAACGCTCTAGGGGGAGCGTACGTGTGAGGGCGCGGGTTAGTGTCAGCGTACGGGTTAGGATTAGGGGATGGCTGAGGGTCAGGCTTCGGGGAAGGGTTAGGGTTAGGGTTCGGGCTAGGGTTAGGGTTAGGGGACGGGGACGGTTTAGCGTCCAGATGAGGGTACGACAACGCTCTAGGGGGAGCGTACGTGTGAGGGCGCGGGTTAGTGTCAGCGTACGGGTTAGGATTAGGGGACGGGTGATGGTCAGGCTTCGGGAAAGGGTTAGGGTTAGGGTTCGGGCTAGGGTTAGGGTTAGGGGACGGGGACGGTTTAGGGTCCAGGTGAGGGTACGACAACGCTCTAGGGGGAGAGTACGTGTGAGGGCGCGGGTTAGTGTCAGCGTACGGGTTAGGATTAGGGGACGGCTGAGGGTCAGGCTTCGGGGAAGGGTTAGGGTTAGGGTTCGGGCTAGGGTTAGGGTTAGGGGACGGGGACGGTTTAGGGTACAGGTGAGTGTACGACAACGCTCTAGGGCGAGCGTACGTGTGAGGGCGCGGGTTAGTGTCAGCGTACGGGTTAGGATTAGGGGACGGCTGAGGGTCAGGCTTCGGGGAAGGGTTAGGGTTAGGGTTCGGGCTAGGGTTAGGGTTAGGGGACGGGGACGGTTTAGGGTCCAGGTGAGGGTACGACAACGCTCTAGGGGGAGCGTACGTGTGAGGGCGCGGGTTAGTGTCAGCGTACGGGTTAGGATTAGGGGACGTCTGAGGGTCAGACTTTGGGGAAGGGTTAGGGTTAGGGTTCGGGCTAGGGTTAGGGTTAGGGGACGGGGACGGTTTAGGGTCCAGGTGAGGGTACGAAAACGCTCTAGGGGGAGCGTACGTGTGAGGGCGCGGGTTAGTGTCAGCGTACGGGTTAGGATTAGGGGACGGCTGAGGGTCAGGCTTCGGGGAAGGGTTAGGGTTAGGGTTCGGGCTAGGGTTAGGGTTAGGGGACGGGGACGGTTTAGCGTCCAGATGAGGGTACGACAACGCTCTAGGGGGAGCGTACGTGTGAGGGCGCGGGTTAGTGTCAGCGTACGGGTTAGGATTAGGGGACGGGTGATGGTCAGGCTTCGGGGAAGGGTTAGGGTTAGGGTTCGGGCTAGGGTTAGGGTTAGGGGACGGGGACGGTTTAGGGTCCAGGTGAGTGTACGACAACGCTCTAGGACGAGCGTACGTGTGAGGGCGCGGGTTAGTGTCAGCGTACGGGTTAGGATTAGGGGACGGCTGAGGGTCAGGCTTCGGGGAAGTGTTAGGGTTAGGGTTCGGGCTAGGGTTAGGGTTAGGGGACGGGGACGGTTTAGGGTCCAGGTGAGGGTACGACAACGCTCTAGGGGGAGCGTACGTGTGAGGGCGCGGGTTAGTGTCAGCGTACGGGTTAGGATTAGGGGACGGGTGAGGGTCAGGCTTCGGGGAAGGGTTAGGGTTAGGGTTCGGGCTAGGGTTAGGGTTAGGGGACGGGGACGGTTTAGGGTCCAGGTGAGGGTACGACAACGCTCTAGGGGGAGCGTACGTGTGAGGGCGCGGGTTAGTGTCAGCGTACGTGTTAGGATTAGGGGACGGGTGAGGGTCAGGCTTCGGGGAAGGTTTAGGGTTAGGGTTCGGGCTAGGGTTAGGGTTAGGGGACGGGGACGGTTTAGGGTCCAGGTGAGGGTACGACAATGCTCTAGGGGGAGCGTACGTGTGAGGACGCGGGTTAGTGTCAGCGTACGGGTTAGGATTAGGGGACGGGTGAGGGTCAGGCTTCGGGGAAGGGTTAGGGTTAGGGTTCGGGCTAGGGTTAGGGTTAGGGGACGGGGACGGTTTAGGGTCCAGGTGAGGGTACGACAACGCTCTAGGGGGAGCGTACGTGTGAGGGCGCGGGTTAGTGTCAGCGTACGGGTTAGGATTAGGGGACGGCTGAGGGTCAGGCTTCGGGGAAGGGTTAGGGTTAGGGTTCGGGCTAGGGTTAGGGTTAGGGGACGGGGACGGTTTAGGGTCCAGGTGAGGGTACGACAACGCTCTAGGGGGAGCGTACGTGTGAGGGCACGGGTTAGTGTCAGCGTACGGGTTAGGATTAGGGGACGGCTGAGGGTCAGGCTTCCGGGAAGGGTTAGGGTTAGGGTTCGGGCTAGGGTTAGGGTTAGGGGACGGGGACGGTTTAGGGTCCAGGTGAGGGTACGACAACGCTCTACAGGGAGCGTACGTGTGAGGGCGCGGGTTAGTGTCAGCGTACGGGTTACGATTAGGGGACGGCTGAGGGTCAGGCTTCGGGGAAGGGTTAGGGTTAGGGTTCGGGCTAGGGTTAGGGTTAGGGGACGGGGACGGTTTAGGGTCCAGGTGAGGGTACGACAACGCTCTACGGGGAGCGTACGTGTGAGGGCGCGGGTTAGTGTCAGCGTACGGGTTAGGATTAGGGGACGGGTGAGGGTCAGGCTTCGGGGAAGGGTTAGGGTTAGGGTTCGGGCTAGGGTTAGGGTTAGGGGCCGGGGACGGTTCAGGGTCCAGGTGAGGGTACGACAACGCTCTAGGGGGAGCGTACGTGTGAGGGTGCGGGTTAGTGTCAGCGTACGGGTTAGGATTAGGGGACGGGTGAGGGTCAGGCTTCGGGGAAGGGTTAGGGTTAGGGTTCGGGCTAGGGTTAGGGTTAGGGGACGGGGACGGTTTAGGGTCCAGGTGAGGGTACGACAACGCTCTAGGGGGAGCGTACGTGTGAGGGCACGGGTTAGTGTCAGCGTACGGGTTAGGATTAGGGGACGGGTGAGGGTCAGGCTTCGGGGAAGGGTTAGGGTTAGGGTTCGGGCTAGGGTTAGGGTTAGGGGACGGGGACGGTTTAGGGTCCAGGTGAGGGTACGACAACGCTCTAGGGGGAGCGTACGTGTGAGGGCGCGGGTTAGTGTCAGCGTACGGGTTAGGATTAGGGGACGGGTGAGGGTCAGGCTTCGGGGAAGGGTTAGGGTTAGGGTTCGGGCTAGGGTTAGGGTTACGGGACGGGGACGGTTCAGGGTCCAGGTGAGGGTACGACAACGCTCTAGGGGGAGCGTACGTGTGAGGGCGCGGGTTAGTGTCAGCGTACGGGTTAGGATTAGGGGACGGGTGAGGGTCAGGCTTCGGGGAAGGGTTAGGGTTAGGGTTCGGGCTACGGTTAGGGTTAGGGGACGGGGACGGTTTAGGGTCCAGGTGAGGGTACGACAACGCTCTAGGGGGAGCGTACGTGTGAGGGCGCGGGTTAGTGTCAGCGTACGGGTTAGGATTAGGGGACGGGTGAGGGTCAGGCTTTGGGGAAGGGTTAGGGTTAGGGTTCGGGCTAGGGTTAGGGTTAGGGGACGGGGACGGTTTAGGGTCCAGGTGAGGGTACGACAACGCTCTAGGGGGAGCGTAGGTGTGAGGGCGCGGGTTAGTGTCAGCGTACGGGTTAGGATTAGGGGACGGGTGAGGGTCAGGCTTCGGGGAAGGGTTAGGGTTAGGGTTCGGGCTAGGGTTAGGGTTAGGGGACGGGGACGGTTTAGGGTCCAGGTGAGGGTACGACAACGCTCTATGAGGATCGTACGTGTGAGGGCGCGGGTTAGTGTCAGCGTACGGGTTAGGATTAGGGGACGGGTGAGGGTCAGGCTTCGGGGAAGGGTTAGGGTTAGGGTTCGGGCTAGGGTTAGGGTTAGGGGACGGGGACGGTTTAGGGTCCAGGTGAGGGTACGACAACGCTCTAGGGGGAGCGTACGTGTGAGGGTGCGGGTTAGTGTCAGCGTACGGGTTAGGATTAGGGGACGGGTGAGGGTCAGGCTTCGGGGAAGTGTTAGGGTTAGGGTTCGGGCTAGGGTTAGGGTTAGGGGACGGGGACGGTTTAGGGTCCAGGTGAGGGTACGACAACGCTCTATGAGGATCGTACGTGTGAGGGCGCGGGTTAGTGTCAGCGTACGGGTTAGGATTAGGGGACGGGTGAGGGTCAGGCTTCTGGGAAGGGTTAGGGTTAGGGTTCGGGCTAGGGTTAGGGTTAGGGGACGGGGACGGTTTAGGGTCCAGGTGAGGGTACGACAACGCTCTAGGGGGAGCGTACGTGTGAGGGCGCAGGTTAGTGTCAGCGTACGGGTTAGGATTAGGGGACGGCTGAGGGTCAGGCTTCCGGGAAGGGTGAGGGTTAGGGTTCGGGCTAGGGTTAGTGTTAGGGGACGGGGACGGTTTAGGGTCCAGTTGAGGGTACGACAACGCTCTAGGGGGAGCGTACGTGTGAGGGCGTGGGTTAGTGTCAGCGTACGGGTTAGGATTAGGGGACGGCTGAGGGTCAGGCTTCGGGGAAGGGTTAGGGTTAGGGTTCGGGCTAGGGTTAGGGTTAGGGGACGGGGACGGTTTAGGGTCCAGGTGAGGGTACGACAACGCTCTAGGGTGAGCGTACGTGTGAGGGCGCGGGTTAGTTTCAGCGTACGGGTTAGGATTAGGAGACGGCTGAGGGTCAGGCTTCGGGGAAGTGTTAGGGTTAGGGTTCGGGTTAGGGTTAGGGTTAGGGGACTGGGACGGTTTAGGGTCCAGGTGAGCGTACGACAACGCTCTATGGGGAGCGTATGTGTGAAGGCGCGGGTTAGTGTCAGCGTACGGGTTAGGATTAGGGGACGGGTGGGGTCAGGCTTCGGTTAAGGGTTAGGGTTAGGGTTCGGGCTAGGGTTAGGGTTAGGGTTAGGGGACAGGGACGGTTTAGGGTCCAGGTAAGGGTACGACAACGCTCTAGGCAGAGCGTACGTGTGAGGGCGCGGGATACTGTCAGCGTACGGGTTAGGATTAGGGGACGGGTGAGGGTCAGGCTTCGGGGAATGTTTAGGGTTAGGGTTCGGGCTAGGGTTAGGGTTAGGGGACGGGGACGGTTTAGGGTCCAGGTGAGGGTACGACAACGCTCTAGGGGGAGCGTACGTGTGAGGCTGTGGGTTAGTGTCAGCCTACGGGTTAGGATTAGGGGACAGCTGAGGGTCAGGCTTCGGGGAAGGGTTAGGGTTAGGGTTCGGGCTGGGGTTAGGGTTAGGGGACGGGGACGGTTTAGGGTCCAGGTGAGGGTACGACAACGCTCTAGGGGGAGCGTACGTGTGAGGGCGCGGGTTAGTGTCAGCGTACGGGTTAGGATTAGGGGACGGCTGAGGGTCAGGCTTCGGGGAAGGGTTAGGGTTAGGGTTCGGGCTAGGGTTAGGGTTAGGGGACGGGGACGGTTTAGGGTCCAGGTGAGGGTACGACAACGCTCTAGGGGGAGCGTACGTGTGAGGGCGCGGGTTAGTGTCAGCGTACGGGTTAGGATTAGGGGACGGGTGAGGGTCAGGCTTCGGGGAAGGGTTAGGGTTAGGGTTCGGGCTAGGGTTAGGGTTACGGGACGGGGACGGTTCAGGGTCCAGGTGAGGGTACGACAACGCTCTAGGGGGAGCGTACGTGTGAGGGCGCGGGTTAGTGTCAGCGTACGGGTTAGGATTAGGGGACGGGTGAGGGTCAGGCTTCGGGGAAGGGTTAGCGTTAGGGTTCGGGCTACGGTTAGGGTTAGGGGACGGGGACGGTTTAGGGTCCAGGTGAGGGTACGACAACGCTCTAGGGGGAGCGTACGTGTGAGGGCGCGGGTTAGTGTCAGCGTACGGGTTAGGATTAGGGGACGGGTGAGGGTCAGGCTTCGGGGAAGGGTTAGGGTTAGTGTTCGGGCTAGGGTTAGGGTTAGGGGACGGGGACGGTTTAGGGTCCAGGTGAGGGTACGACAACGCTCTAGGGGGAGCGTACGTGTGAGGGCGCGGGTTAGTGTCAGCGTACGGGTTAGGATTAGGGGACGGGTGAGGGTCAGGCTTCGGGGAAGGGTTAGGGTTAGGGTTCGGGCTAGGGTTAGGGTTAGGGGACGGGGACGGTTTAGGGTCCAGGTGAGGGTACGACAACGCTCTATGAGGATCGTACGTGTGAGGGCGCGGGTTAGTGTCAGCGTACGGGTTAGGATTAGGGGACGGGTGAGGGTCAGGCTTCGGGGAAGGGTTAGGGTTAGGGTTCGGGCTAGGGTTAGGGTTAGGGGACGGGGACGGTTTAGGGTCCAGGTGAGGGTACGACAACGCTCTAGGGGGAGCGTACGTGTGAGGGTGCGGGTTAGTGTCAGCGTACGGGTTAGGATTAGGGGACGGGTGAGGGTCAGGCTTCGGGGAAGTGTTAGGGTTAGGGTTCGGGCTAGGGTTAGGGTTAGGGGACGGGGACGGTTTAGGGTCCAGGTGAGGGTACGACAACGCTCTATGAGGATCGTACGTGTGAGGGCGCGGGTTAGTGTCAGCGTACGGGTTAGGATTAGGGGACGGGTGAGGGTCAGGCTTCTGGGAAGGGTTAGGGTTAGGGTTCGGGCTAGGGTTAGGGTTAGGGGACGGGGACGGTTTAGGGTCCAGGTGAGGGTACGACAACGCTCTAGGGGGAGCGTACGTGTGAGGGCGCAGGTTAGTGTCAGCGTACGGGTTAGGATTAGGGGACGGCTGAGGGTCAGGCTTCCGGGAAGGGTGAGGGTTAGGGTTCGGGCTAGGGTTAGTGTTAGGGGACGGGGACGGTTTAGGGTCCAGTTGAGGGTACGACAACGCTCTAGGGGGAGCGTACGTGTGAGGGCGTGGGTTAGTGTCAGCGTACGGGTTAGGATTAGGGGACGGCTGAGGGTCAGGCTTCGGGGAAGGGTTAGGGTTAGGGTTCGGGCTAGGGTTAGGGTTAGGGGACGGGGACGGTTTAGGGTCCAGGTGAGGGTACGACAACGCTCTAGGGTGAGCGTACGTGTGAGGGCGCGGGTTAGTTTCAGCGTACGGGTTAGGATTAGGAGACGGCTGAGGGTCAGGCTTCGGGGAAGTGTTAGGGTTAGGGTTCGGGTTAGGGTTAGGGTTAGGGGACTGGGACGGTTTAGGGTCCAGGTGAGCGTACGACAACGCTCTATGGGGAGCGTATGTGTGAAGGCGCGGGTTAGTGTCAGCGTACGGGTTAGGATTAGGGGACGGGTGGGGTCAGGCTTCGGTTAAGGGTTAGGGTTAGGGTTCGGGCTAGGGTTAGGGTTAGGGTTAGGGGACAGGGACGGTTTAGGGTCCAGGTAAGGGTACGACAACGCTCTAGGCAGAGCGTACGTGTGAGGGCGCGGGATACTGTCAGCGTACGGGTTAGGATTAGGGGACGGGTGAGTGTCAGGCTTCGGGGAATGTTTAGGGTTAGGGTTCGGGCTAGGGTTAGGGTTAGGGGACGGGGACGGTTTAGGGTCCAGGTGAGGGTACGACAACGCTCTAGGGGGAGCGTACGTGTGAGGCTGTGGGTTAGTGTCAGCCTACGGGTTAGGATTAGGGGACAGCTGAGGGTCAGGCTTCGGGGAAGGGTTAGGGTTAGGGTTCGGGCTGGGGTTAGGGTTAGGGGACGGGGACGGTTTAGGGTCCAGGTGAGGGTACGACAACGCTCTAGGGGGAGCGTACGTGTGAGGGCGCGGGTTAGTGTCAGCGTACGGGTTAGGATTAGGGGACGGGTGAGGGTCAGGCTTCGGGGAAGGGTTAGGGTTAGGGTTCGGGCTAGGGTTAGGGTTAGGGGACGGGGACGGTTTAGGGTCCAGGTGAGGGTACGACAACGCTCTATGAGGATCGTACGTGTGAGGGCGCGGGTTAGTGTCAGCGTACGGGTTAGGATTAGGGGACGGGTGAGGGTCAGGCTTCTGGGAAGGGTTAGGGTTAGGGTTCGGGCTAGGGTTAGGGTTAGGGGACGGGGACGGTTTAGGGTCCAGGTGAGGGTACGACAACGCTCTAGGGGGAGCGTACGTGTGAGGGCGCAGGTTAGTGTCAGCGTACGGGTTAGGATTAGGGGACGGCTGAGGGTCAGGCTTCCGGGAAGGGTGAGGGTTAGGGTTCGGGCTAGGGTTAGTGTTAGTGGACGGGGACGGTTTAGGGTCCAGTTGAGGGTACGACAACGCTCTAGGGGGAGCGTACGTGTGAGGGCGTGGGTTAGTGTCAGCGTACGGGTTAGGATTAGGGGACGGCTGAGGGTCAGGCTTCGGGGAAGGGTTAGGGTTAGGGTTCGGGCTAGGGTTAGGGTTAGGGGACGGGGACGGTTTAGGGTCCAGGTGAGGGTACGACAACGCTCTAGGGTGAGCGTACGTGTGAGGGCGCGGGTTAGTTTCAGCGTACGGGTTAGGATTAGGAGACGGCTGAGGGTCAGGCTTCGGGGAAGTGTTAGGGTTAGGGTTCGGGTTAGGGTTAGGGTTAGGGGACTGGGACGGTTTAGGGTCCAGGTGAGCGTACGACAACGCTCTATGGGGAGCGTATGTGTGAAGGCGCGGGTTAGTGTCAGCGTACGGGTTAGGATTAGGGGACGGGTGGGGTCAGGCTTCGGTTAAGGGTTAGGGTTAGGGTTCGGGCTAGGGTTAGGGTTAGGGTTAGGGGACAGGGACGGTTTAGGGTCCAGGTAAGGGTACGACAACGCTCTAGGCAGAGCGTACGTGTGAGGGCGCGGGATACTGTCAGCGTACGGGTTAGGATTAGGGGACGGGTGAGGGTCAGGCTTCGGGGAATGTTTAGGGTTAGGGTTCGGGCTAGGGTTAGGGTTAGGGGACGGGGACGGTTTAGGGTCCAGGTGAGGGTACGACAACGCTCTAGGGGGAGCGTACGTGTGAGGCTGTGGGTTAGTGTCAGCCTACGGGTTAGGATTAGGGGACAGCTGAGGGTCAGGCTTCGGGGAAGGGTTAGGGTTAGGGTTCGGGCTGGGGTTAGGGTTAGGGGACGGGGACGGTTTAGGGTCCAGGTGAGGGTACGACAACGCTCTAGGGGGAGCGTACGTGTGAGGGCGCGGGTTAGTGTCAGCGTACGGGTTAGGATTAGGGGACGGGTGAGGGTCAGGCTTCGGGGAAGGGTTAGGGTTAGGGTTCGGGCTAGGGTTAGGGTTAGGGGACGGGGACGGTTTAGGGTCCAGGTGAGGGTACGACAACGCTCTAGGGGGAGCGTACGTGTGAGGGCACGGGTTAGTGTCAGCGTACGGGTTAGGATTAGGGGACGGGTGAGGGTCAGGCTTCGGGGAAGGGTTAGGGTTAGGGTTCGGGCTAGGGTTAGGGTTACGGGACGGGGACGGTTCAGGGTCCAGGTGAGGGTACGACAACGCTCTAGGGGGAGCGTACGTGTGAGGGCGCGGGTTAGTGTCAGCGTACGGGTTAGGATTAGGGGACGGGTGAGGGTCAGGCTTCGGGGAAGGGTTAGCGTTAGGGTTCGGGCTACGGTTAGGGTTAGGGGACGGGGACGGTTTAGGGTCCAGGTGAGGGTACGACAACGCTCTAGGGGGAGCGTACGTGTGAGGGCGCGGGTTAGTGTCAGCGTACGGGTTAGGATTAGGGGACGGGTGAGGGTCAGGCTTCGGGGAAGGGTTAGGGTTAGTGTTCGGGCTAGGGTTAGGGTTAGGGGACGGGGACGGTTTAGGGTCCAGGTGAGGGTACGACAACGCTCTAGGGGGAGCGTACGTATGAGGGCGCGGGTTAGTGTCAGCGTACGGGTTAGGATTAGGGGACGGGTGAGGGTCAGGCTTCGGGGAAGGGTTAGGGTTAGGGTTCGGGCTAGGGTTAGGGTTAGGGGACGGGGACGGTTTAGGGTCCAGGTGAGGGTACGACAACGCTCTATGAGGATCGTACGTGTGAGGGCGCGGGTTAGTGTCAGCGTACGGGTTAGGATTAGGGGACGGGTGAGGGTCAGGCTTCGGGGAAGGGTTAGGGTTAGGGTTCGGGCTAGGGTTAGGGTTAGGGGACGGGGACGGTTTAGGGTCCAGGTGAGGGTACGACAACGCTCTAGGGGGAGCGTACGTGTGAGGGTGCGGGTTAGTGTCAGCGTACGGGTTAGGATTAGGGGACGGGTGAGGGTCAGGCTTCGGGGAAGTGTTAGGGTTAGGGTTCGGGCTAGGGTTAGGGTTAGGGGACGGGGACGGTTTAGGGTCCAGGTGAGGGTACGACAACGCTCTATGAGGATCGTACGTGTGAGGGCGCGGGTTAGTGTCAGCGTACGGGTTAGGATTAGGGGACGGGTGAGGGTCAGGCTTCTGGGAAGGGTTAGGGTTAGGGTTCGGGCTAGGGTTAGGGTTAGGGGACGGGGACGGTTTAGGGTCCAGGTGAGGGTACGACAACGCTCTAGGGGGAGCGTACGTGTGAGGGCGCAGGTTAGTGTCAGCGTACGGGTTAGGATTAGGGGACGGCTGAGGGTCAGGCTTCCGGGAAGGGTGAGGGTTAGGGTTCGGGCTAGGGTTAGTGTTAGGGGACGGGGACGGTTTAGGGTCCAGTTGAGGGTACGACAACGCTCTAGGGGGAGCGTACGTGTGAGGGCGTGGGTTAGTGTCAGCGTACGGGTTAGGATTAGGGGACGGCTGAGGGTCAGGCTTCGGGGAAGGGTTAGGGTTAGGGTTCGGGCTAGGGTTAGGGTTAGGGGACGGGGACGGTTTAGGGTCCAGGTGAGGGTACGACAACGCTCTAGGGTGAGCGTACGTGTGAGGGCACGGGTTAGTTTCAGCGTACGGGTTAGGATTAGGAGACGGCTGAGGGTCAGGCTTCGGGGAAGTGTTAGGGTTAGGGTTCGGGTTAGGGTTAGGGTTAGGGGACTGGGACGGTTTAGGGTCCAGGTGAGCGTACGACAACGCTCTATGGGGAGCGTATGTGTGAAGGCGCGGGTTAGTGTCAGCGTACGGGTTAGGATTAGGGGACGGGTGGGGTCAGGCTTCGGTTAAGGGTTAGGGTTAGGGTTCGGGCTAGGGTTAGGGTTAGGGTTAGGGGACAGGGACGGTTTAGGGTCCAGGTAAGGGTACGACAACGCTCTAGGCAGAGCGTACGTGTGAGGGCGCGGGATACTGTCAGCGTACGGGTTAGGATTAGGGGACGGGTGAGGGTCAGGCTTCGGGGAATGTTTAGGGTTAGGGTTCGGGCTAGGGTTAGGGTTAGGGGACGGGGACGGTTTAGGGTCCAGGTGAGGGTACGACAACGCTCTAGGGGGAGCGTACGTGTGAGGCTGTGGGTTAGTGTCAGCCTACGGGTTAGGATTAGGGGACAGCTGAGGGTCAGGCTTCGGGGAAGGGTTAGGGTTAGGGTTCGTGCTGGGGTTAGGGTTAGGGGACGGGGACGGTTTAGGGTCCAGGTGAGGGTACGACAACGCTCTAGGGGGAGCGTACGTGTGAGGGCGCGGGTTAGTGTCAGCGTACGGGTTAGGATTAGGGGACGGGTGAGGGTCAGGCTTCGGGGAAGGGTTAGGGATAGGGTTCGGGCTAGGGTTAGGGTTAGGGGACGGGGACGGTTTAGGGTCCAGGTGAGGGTACGACAACGCTCTAGGGGGAGCGTACGTGTGAGGGCGCGGGTTAGTGTCAGCGTACGGGTTAGGATTAGGGGACGGGTGAGGGTCAGGCTTTGGGGAAGGGTTAGGGTTAGGGTTCGGGCTAGGTTTAGGGTTAGGGGACGGGGACGGTTTAGGGTCCAGGTGAGGGTACGACAACGCTCTAGGGGGAGCGTACGTGTGAGGGCGCGGGTTAGTGTCAGCGTACGGGTTAGGATTAGGGGACGGGTGAGGGTCAGGCTTCGGGGAAGGGTTAGGGTTAGAGTTCGGGCTAGGGTTAGGGTTAGGGGACGGGGACGGTTTAGGGTCCAGGTGAGGGTACGACAACGCTCTAGGGGGAGCGTACGTGTGAGGGCTAGGGTTAGTGTCAGCGTACGGGTTAGGATTAGGGGACGGCTGAGGGTCAGGCTTAGGGGAAGGGTTAGGGTTAGGGTTCGGGCTAGGGTTAGGGTTAGGGGACGGGGACGGTTTAGGGTCCAGGTGAGGGTACGACAACGCTCTACGGGGAGCGTACGTGTGAGGGCGCGGGTTAGTGTCAGCGTACGGGTTAGGATTAGGGGACGGCTGAGGGTCAGGCTTCGGGGAAGGGTTAGGGTTAGGGTTCGGGCTTGGGTTAGGGTTAGGGGACGGGGACGGTTTAGGGTCCAGGTGAGGGTACGACAACGCTCTAGGGGGAGCGTACGTGTGAGGGCGCGGGTTAGTGTCAGCGTACGGGTTAGGATTAGGGGACGGCTGAGGGTCAGGCTTCGGGGAAGGGTTAGGGTTAGGGTTCGGGCTAGGGTTAGGGTTAGGGGACGGGGACGGTTTAGGGTCCAGGTGAGGGTACGACAACGCTCTAGGGGGAGCGTACGTGTGAGGGCGCGGGTTAGTGTCAGCGTACGGGTTAGGATTAGGGGACGGGTGAGGGTCAGGCTTCGGGGAAGGGTTAGGGTTAGGGTTCGGGCTAGGGTTAGGGTTAGGGGACGGGGACGGTTTAGGGTCCAGGTGAGGGTACGACAACGCTCTAGGGTGAGCGTACGTGTGAGGGCACGGGTTAGTTTCAGCGTACGGGTTAGGATTAGGAGACGGCTGAGGGTCAGGCTTCGGGGAAGTGTTAGGGTTAGGGTTCGGGTTAGGGTTAGGGTTAGGGGACTGGGACGGTTTAGGGTCCAGGTGAGCGTACGACAACGCTCTATGGGGAGCGTATGTGTGAAGGCGCGGGTTAGTGTCAGCGTACGGGTTAGGATTAGGGGACGGGTGGGGTCAGGCTTCGGTTAAGGGTTAGGGTTAGGGTTCGGGCTAGGGTTAGGGTTAGGGTTAGGGGACAGGGACGGTTTAGGGTCCAGGTAAGGGTACGACAACGCTCTAGGCAGAGCGTACGTGTGAGGGCGCGGGATACTGTCAGCGTACGGGTTAGGATTAGGGGACGGGTGAGGGTCAGGCTTCGGGGAATGTTTAGGGTTAGGGTTCGGGCTAGGGTTAGGGTTAGGGGACGGGGACGGTTTAGGGTCCAGGTGAGGGTACGACAACGCTCTAGGGGGAGCGTACGTGTGAGGCTGTGGGTTAGTGTCAGCCTACGGGTTAGGATTAGGGGACAGCTGAGGGTCAGGCTTCGGGGAAGGGTTAGGGTTAGGGTTCGTGCTGGGGTTAGGGTTAGGGGACGGGGACGGTTTAGGGTCCAGGTGAGGGTACGACAACGCTCTAGGGGGAGCGTACGTGTGAGGGCGCGGGTTAGTGTCAGCGTACGGGTTAGGATTAGGGGACGGGTGAGGGTCAGGCTTCGGGGAAGGGTTAGGGATAGGGTTCGGGCTAGGGTTAGGGTTAGGGGACGGGGACGGTTTAGGGTCCAGGTGAGGGTACGACAACGCTCTAGGGGGAGCGTACGTGTGAGGGCGTGGGTTAGTGTCAGCGTACGGGTTAGGATTAGGGGACGGGTGAGGGTCAGGCTTTGGGGAAGGGTTAGGGTTAGGGTTCGGGCTAGGTTTAGGGTTAGGGGACGGGGACGGTTTAGGGTCCAGGTGAGGGTACGACAACGCTCTAGGGGGAGCGTACGTGTGAGGGCGCGGGTTAGTGTCAGCGTACGGGTTAGGATTAGGGGACGGGTGAGGGTCAGGCTTCGGGGAAGGGTTAGGGTTAGAGTTCGGGCTAGGGTTAGGGTTAGGGGACGGGGACGGTTTAGGGTCCAGGTGAGGGTACGACAACGCTCTAGGGGGAGCGTACGTGTGAGGGCTAGGGTTAGTGTCAGCGTACGGGTTAGGATTAGGGGACGGCTGAGGGTCAGGCTTAGGGGAAGGGTTAGGGTTAGGGTTCGGGCTAGGGTTAGGGTTAGGGGACGGGGACGGTTTAGGGTCCAGGTGAGGGTACGACAACGCTCTACGGGGAGCGTACGTGTGAGGGCGCGGGTTAGTGTCAGCGTACGGGTTAGGATTAGGGGACGGCTGAGGGTCAGGCTTCGGGGAAGGGTTAGGGTTAGGGTTCGGGCTTGGGTTAGGGTTAGGGGACGGGGACGGTTTAGGGTCCAGGTGAGGGTACGACAACGCTCTAGGGGGAGCGTACGTGTGAGGGCGCGGGTTAGTGTCAGCGTACGGGTTAGGATTAGGGGACGGCTGAGGGTCAGGCTTCGGGGAAGGGTTAGGGTTAGGGTTCGGGCTAGGGTTAGGGTTAGGGGACGGGGACGGTTTAGGGTCCAGGTGAGGGTACGACAACGCTCTAGGGGGAGCGTACGTGTGAGGGCGCGGGTTAGTGTCAGCGTACGGGTTAGGATTAGGGGACGGGTGAGGGTCAGGCTTCGGGGAAGGGTTAGGGTTAGGGTTCGGGCTAGGGTTAGGGTTAGGGGACGGGGACGGTTTAGGGTCCAGGTGAGGGTACGACAACGCTCTAGGGGGAGCGTACGTGTGAGGGCGCGGGTTATTGTCAGCGTACGGGTTAGGATTAGGGGACGGGTGAGGGTCAGGCTTCGGGGAAGGGTTAGGATTAGGGTTCGGGCTAGGGTTAGGGTTACGGGACGGGGACGGTTCAGGGTCCAGGTGAGGGTACGACAACGCTCTAGGGGGAGCGTACGTGTGAGGGCGCGGGTTAGTGTCAGCGTACGGGTTAGGATTAGGGGACGGGTGAGGGTCAGGCTTCGGGGAAGGGTTAGGGTTAGGGTTCGGGCTAGGGTTAGGGTTAGGGGACGGGGACGGTTTAGGGTCCAGGTGAGGGTACGACAACGCTCTAGGGGGAGCGTACGTGTGAGGGCGCGGGTTAGTGTCAGCGTACGGGTTAGGATTAGGGGACGGCTGAGGGTCAGGCTTCGGGGAAGGGTTAGGGTTAGGGTTCGGGCTAGGGTTAGGGTTAGGGGACGGGGACGGTTTAGGGTCCAGGTGAGGGTACGACAACGCTCTAGGGGGAGCGTACGTGTGAGGGCGCGGGTTAGTGTCAGCGTACGGGTTAGGATTAGGGGACGGGTGAGGGTCAGGCTTCGGGGAAGGGTTAGGGTTAGGGTTCGGGCTAGGGTTAGGGTTAGGGGACGGGGACGGTTTAGGGTCCAGGTGAGGGTACGACAACGCTCTATGAGGATCGTACGTGTGAGGGCGCGGGTTAGTGTCAGCGTACGGGTTAGGATTAGGGGACGGGTGAGGGTCAGGCTTCGGGGAAGGGTTAGGGTTAGGGTTCGGGCTAGGGTTAGGGTTAGGGGACGGGGACGGTTTAGGGTCCAGGTGAGGGTACGACAACGCTCTAGGGGGAGCGTACGTGTGAGGGTGCGGGTTAGTGTCAGCGTACGGGTTAGGATTAGGGGACGGGTGAGGGTCAGGCTTCGGGGAAGTGTTAGGGTTAGGGTTCGGGCTAGGGTTAGGGTTAGGGGACGGGGACGGTTTAGGGTCCAGGTGAGGGTACGACAACGCTCTATGAGGATCGTACGTGTGAGGGCGCGGGTTAGTGTCAGCGTACGGGTTAGGATTAGGGGACGGGTGAGGGTCAGGCTTCGGGGAAGGGTTAGGGTTAGGGTTCGGGCTAGGGTTAGGGTTAGGGGACGGGGACGGTTTAGGGTCCAGGTGAGGGTACGACAACGCTCTAGGGGGAGCGTACGTGTGAGGGCGCAGGTTAGTGTCAGTGTACGGGTTAGGATTAGGGGACGGCTGAGGGTCAGGCTTCCGGGAAGGGTGAGGGTTAGGGTTCGGGCTAGGGTTAGTGTTAGGGGACGGGGACGGTTTAGGGTCCAGGTGAGGGTACGACAACGCTCTAGGGGGAGCGTACGTGTGAGGGCGTGGGTTAGTGTCAGCGTACGGGTTAGGATTAGGGGACGGCTGAGGGTCAGGCTTCGGGGAAGGGTTAGGGTTAGGGTTCGGGCTAGGGTTAGGGTTAGGGGACGGGGACGGTTTAGGGTCCAGGTGAGGGTACGACAACGCTCTAGGGTGAGCGTACGTGTGAGGGCGTGGGTTAGTTTCAGCGTACGGGTTAGGATTAGGGGACGGCTGAGGGTCAGGCTTCGGGGAAGTGTTAGGGTTAGGGTTCGGGTTAGGGTTAGGGTTAGGGGACTGGGACGGTTTAGGGTCCAGGTGAGCGTACGACAACGCTCTATGGGGAGCGTATGTGTGAAGGCGCGGGTTAGTGTCAGCGTACGGGTTAGGATTAGGGGACGGGTGCGGTCAGGCTTCGGGGAAGGGTTAGGGTTAGGGTTCGGGCTAGGGTTAGGGTTAGGGTTAGGGGACAGGGACGGTTTAGGGTCCAGGTAAGGGTACGACAACGCTCTAGGCAGAGCGTACGTGTGAGGGCGCGGGTTACTGTCAGCGTACGGGTTAGGATTAGGGGACGGGTGAGGGTCAGGCTTCGGGGAAGGGTTAGGGTTAGGGTTCGGGCTAGGGTTAGGGTTAGGGGACGGGGACGGTTTAGGGTCCAGGTGAGGGTACGACAACGCTCTAGGGGGAGCGTACGTGTGAGGCTGTGGGTTAGTGTCAGCGTACGGGTTAGGATTAGGGGACAGCTGAGGGTCAGGCTTCGGGGAAGGGTTAGGGTTAGGGTTCGGGCTAGGGTTAGGGTTAGGGGACGGGGACGGTTTAGGGTCCAGGTGAGGGTACGACAACGCTCTAGGGGGAGCGTACGTGTGAGGGCGCGGGTTAGTGTCAGCGTACGGGTTAGGATTAGGGGACGGGTGAGGGTCAGGCTTCGGGGAAGGGTTAGGGTTAGGGTTCGGGCTAGGGTTAGGGTTAGGGGACGGGGACGGTTTAGGGTCCAGGTGAGGGTACGACAACGCTCTAGGGGGAGCGTACGTGTGAGGGCGCGGGTTAGTGTCAGCGTACGGGTTAGGATTAGGGGACGGGTGAGGGTCAGGCTTCGGGGAAGGGTTAGGGTTAGGGTTCGGGCTAGGTTTAGGGTTAGGGGACGGGGACGGTTTAGGGTCCAGGTGAGGGTACGACAACGCTCTAGGGGGAGCGTACGTGTGAGGGCGCGGGTTAGTGTCAGCGTACGGGTTAGGATTAGGGGACGGGTGAGGGTCAGGCTTCGGGGAAGGGTTAGGGTTAGAGTTCGGGCTAGGGTTAGGGTTAGGGGACGGGGACGGTTTAGGGTCCAGGTGAGGGTACGACAACGCTCTAGGGGGAGCGTACGTGTGAGGGCGCGGGTTAGTGTCAGCGTACGGGTTAGGATTAGGGGACGGCTGAGGGTCAGGCTTAGGGGAAGGGTTAGGGTTAGGGTTCGGGCTAGGGTTAGGGTTAGGGGACGGGGACGGTTTAGGGTCCAGGTGAGGGTACGACAACGCTCTACGGGGAGCGTACGTGTGAGGGCGCGTGTTAGTGTCAGCGTACGGGTTAGGATTAGGGGACGGCTGAGGGTCAGGCTTCGGGGAAGGGTTAGGGTTAGGGTTCGGGCTTGGGTTAGGGTTAGGGGACGGGGACGGTTTAGGGTCCAGGTGAGGGTACGACAACGCTCTACGGGGAGCGTACGTGTGATGGCGCGGGTTAGTGTCAGCGTACGGGTTAGGATTAGGGGACGGCTGAGGGTCAGGCTTCGGGGAAGGGTTAGGGTTAGGGTTCGGGCTAGGGTTAGGGTTAGGGGACGGGGACGGTTTAGGGTCCAGGTGAGGGTACGACAACGCTCTAGGGCGAGCGTACGTGTGAGGGCGCGGGTTAGTGTCAGCGTACGGGTTAGGATTAGGGGACGGGTGAGGGTCAGGCTTCGGGGAAGGGTTAGGGTTAGGGTTCGGGCTAGGGTTAGGGTTAGGGGACGGGGACGGTTTAGGGTCCAGGTGAGGGTACGACAACGCTCTAGGGGGAGCGTACGTGTGAGGGCGCGGGTTAGTGTCAGCGTACGGGGTAGGATTAGGGGACGGGTGAGGGTCAGGCTTCGGGGAAGGGTTAGGGTTAGGGTTCGGGCTAGGGTTAGGGTTAGGGTTAGGGGACAAGGACGGTTTAGGGTCCAGGTGAGGGTACGACAACGCTCTAGGGGGAGCGTACGTGTGAGGGTGCGGGTTAGTGTCAGCGTACGGGTTAGGATTAGGGGACGGCTGAGGGTCAGGCTTCGGGGAAGTGTTAGGGTTAGGGTTCGGGCTAGGGTTAGGGTTAGGGGACGGGGACGGTTTAGGGTCCAGGTGAGGGTACGACAACGCTCTAGTGGGAGCGTACGTGTGAGGGCGCGGGTTAGTGTCAGCGTACGGGTTAGGATTAGGGGACGGGTGAGTGTTAGGCTCCTGGGAAGTGTTAGGGTTAGGGTTCGGGCTAGGGTTAGGGTTAGGGGACGGGGACGGTTTAGGGTCCAGGTGAGGGTACGACAACGCTCTAGGGGGAGCGTACGTGTGAGGGTGCGGGTTAGTGTCAGCGTACGGGTTAGGATTAGGGGACGGGTGAGGGTCAGGCTTCGGGGAAGGGTTAGGGTTAGGGTTCGGGCTAGGGTTAGGGTTAGGGGACGGGGACGGTTTAGGGTCCAGGTGAGGGTACGACAACGCTCTAGGAGGAGCGTACGTGTGAGGGCGCGGGTTAGTGTCAGCGTACGGTTTAGGATTAGGGGACGGCTGAGGGTCAGGCTTCGGGGAAGTGTTAGGGTTAGGGTTCGGGTTAGGGTTAGGGTTAGGGGACTGGGACGGTTTAGGGTCCAGGTGAGGGTACGACAACGCTCTATGGGGAGCGTATGTGTGAGGGCGCGGGTTAGTGTCAGCGTACGGGTTAGGATTAGGGGACGGGTGGGGTCAGGCTTCGGGGTAGGGTTAGGGTTAGGGTTCGGGCTAGGGTTAGGGTTAGGGTTAGGGGACGGGGACGGTTTAGGGTCCAGGTGAGGGTACGACAACGCTCTAGGCGCAGCGTACGTGTGAGGGCGCGGGTTACTGTCAGCGTACGGGTTAGGATTAGGGGACGGGTGAGGGTCAGGCTTCGGGGAAGGGTTAGGGTTAGGGTTCGGGCTAGGGTTAGGGTTAGGGTTAGGGGACAAGGACGCTTTAGGGTCCAGGTGAGGGTACGACAATGCTCTAGGGGGAGCGTACGTGTGAGGGTGCGGGTTAGTGTCAGCGTACGGGTTAGGATTAGGGGACGGCTGAGGGTCAGGCTTCGGGGAAGGGTTAGCTTTAGGGTTCGGGCTAGGGTTAGGGTTAGGGGACGGGGACGGTTTAGGGTCCAGGTGAGGGTACGACAACGCTCTAGGGGGAGCGTACGTGTGAGGGCGCGGGTTAGTGTCAGCGTACGGGTTAGGATTAGGGGACGGCTGAGGGTCAGGCTTCGGGGAAGGGTTAGGGTTAGGGTTCGGGCTAGGGTTAGGGTTAGGGGACGGGGACGGTTTAGGGTCCAGGTGAGGGTATGACAACGCTCTAGGGGGAGCGTACGTGTGAGGGCACGGGTTAGTGTCAGCGTACGGGTTAGGATTAGGGGACGGGTGAGTGTTAGGCTCCGGGGAAGTGTTAGGGTTAGGGTTCGGGCTAGGGTTAGGGTTAGGGGACGGGGACGGTTTAGGGTCCAGGTGAGGGTACGACAACGCTCTAGGGGGAGCGTACGTGTGAGGGTGCGTGTTAGTGTCAGCGTACGGGTTAGGATTAGGGGACGGGTGAGGGTCAGGCTTCGGGGAAGGGTTAGGGTTAGGGTTCGGGCTAGGGTTAGGGTTAGGGGACGGGGACGGTTTAGGGTCCAGGTGAGGGTACGACAACGCTCTAGGAGGAGCGTATGTGTGAGGGCGCGGGTTAGTGTCAGCGTACGGGTTAGGATTAGGGGACGGCTGAGGGTCAGGCTTCGGGGAAATGTTAGGGTTAGGGTTCGGGCTAGGGTTAGGGTTAGGGGACGGGGATGGTTTAGGGTCCAGGTGAGGGTACGACAACGCTCTAGGGGGAGCGTAGGTGTGAGGGCGCGGGTTAGTGTCAGCGTACGGTTTAGGATTAGGGTACGGCTGAGGGTCAGGCTTCGGGGAAGTGTTAGGGTTAGGGTTCGGGTTAGGGTTAGGGTTAGGGGACTGGGACGGTTTAGGGTCCATATGAGGGTACGACAACGCTCTATGGGGAGCTATGTGTGAGGGCGCGGGTTAGTGTCAGCGTACGGGTTAGGATTAGGGGACGGGTGGGGTCAGGCTTCGGGGAAGGGTTAGGGTAAGGGTTCGGGCTAGGGTTAGGGTTAGGGTTAGGGGACGGGGACGGTTTAGGGTCCAGGTGAGGGTACGACAACGCTCTAGGCGCAGCGTACGTGTGAGGGCGCGGGTTACTGTCAGCGTACGTGTTAGGATTAGGGGACGGGTGAGGGTCAGGCTTCGGGGAAGGGTTAGGGTTAGGGTTCGGGCTAGGGTTAGGGTTAGGGTTAGGGGACAAGGACGGTTTAGTGTCCAGGTGAGGGTACGACAATGCTCTAGGGGGAGCGTACGTGTGAGGGTGCGGGTTAGTGTCAGCGTACGGGTTAGGATTAGGGGACGGCTGAGGGTCAGGCTTCGGGGAAGGGTTAGCTTTAGGGTTCGGGCTAGGGTTAGGGTTAGGGGACGGGGACGGTTTAGGGTCCAGGTGAGGGTACGACAACGCTCTAGGGGGAGCGTACGTGTGAGGGCGCGGGTTAGTGTCAGCGTACGGGTTAGGATTAGGGGACGGCTGAGGGTCAGGCTTCGGGGAAGGGTTAGGGTTAGGGTTCGGGCTAGGGTTAGGGTTAGGGGACGGGGACGGTTTAGGGTCCAGGTGAGGGTACGACAACGCTCTAGTGGGAGCGTACGTGTGAGGGCGCGGGTTAGTGTCAGCGTACGGGTTAGGATTAGGGGACGGGTGAGTGTTAGGCTCCTGGGAAGTGTTAGGGTTAGGGTTCGGGCTAGGGTTAGGGTTAGGGGACGGGGACGGTTTAGGGTCCAGGTGAGGGTACGACAACGCTCTAGGGGGAGCGTACGTGTGAGGGTGCGGGTTAGTGTCAGCGTACGGGTTAGGATTAGGGGACGGGTGGGGTCAGGCTTCGGGGAAGGGTTAGGGTTAGGGTTCGGGCTAGGGTTAGGGTTAGGGTTAGGGGACGGGGACGGTTTAGGGTCCAGGTGAGGGTACGACAACGCTCTAGGCGCAGCGTACGTGTGAGGGCGCGGGTTACTGTCAGCGTACGGGTTAGGATTAGGGGACGGGTGAGGGTCAGGTTTCGGGGAAGGGTTAGGGTTAGGGTTCGGGCTAGGGTTAGGGTTAGGGTTAGGGGACAAGGACGGTTTAGGGTCCAGGTGAGGGTACGACAATGCTCTAGGAGGAGCGTATGTGTGAGGGCGCGGGTTAGTGTCAGCGTACGGGTTAGGATTAGGGGACGGCTGAGGGTCAGGCTTCGGGGAAATGTTAGGGTTAGGGTTCGGGCTAGGGTTAGGGTTAGGGGACGGGGATGGTTTAGGGTCCAGGTGAGGGTACGACAACGCTCTAGGGGGAGCGTAGGTGTGAGGGCGCGGGTTAGTGTCAGCGTACGGTTTAGGATTAGGGTACGGCTGAGGGTCAGGCTTCGGGGAAGTGTTAGGGTTAGGGTTCGGGTTAGGGTTAGGGTTAGGGGACTGGGACGGTTTAGGGTCCATATGAGGGTACGACAACGCTCTATGGGGAGCTATGTGTGAGGGCGCGGGTTAGTGTCAGCGTACGGGTTAGGATTAGGGGACGGGTGGGGTCAGGCTTCGGGGAAGGGTTAGGGTAAGGGTTCGGGCTAGGGTTAGGGTTAGGGTTAGGGGACGGGGACGGTTTAGGGTCCAGGTGAGGGTACGACAACGCTCTAGGCGCAGCGTACGTGTGAGGGCGCGGGTTACTGTCAGCGTACGTGTTAGGATTAGGGGACGGGTGAGGGTCAGGCTTCGGGGAAGGGTTAGGGTTAGGGTTCGGGCTAGGGTTAGGGTTAGGGTTAGGGGACAAGGACGGTTTAGTGTCCAGGTGAGGGTACGACAATGCTCTAGGGGGAGCGTACGTGTGAGGGTGCGGGTTAGTGTCAGCGTACGGGTTAGGATTAGGGGACGGCTGAGGGTCAGGCTTCGGGGAAGGGTTAGCTTTAGGGTTCGGGCTAGGGTTAGGGTTAGGGGACGGGGACGGTTTAGGGTCCAGGTGAGGGTACGACAACGCTCTAGGGGGAGCGTACGTGTGAGGGCGCGGGTTAGTGTCAGCGTACGGGTTAGGATTAGGGGACGGCTGAGGGTCAGGCTTCGGGGAAGGGTTAGGGTTAGGGTTCGGGCTAGGGTTAGGGTTAGGGGACGGGGACGGTTTAGGGTCCAGGTGAGGGTACGACAACGCTCTAGTGGGAGCGTACGTGTGAGGGCGCGGGTTAGTGTCAGCGTACGGGTTAGGATTAGGGGACGGGTGAGTGTTAGGCTCCTGGGAAGTGTTAGGGTTAGGGTTCGGGCTAGGGTTAGGGTTAGGGGACGGGGACGGTTTAGGGTCCAGGTGAGGGTACGACAACGCTCTAGGGGGAGCGTACGTGTGAGGGTGTGGGTTAGTGTCAGCGTACGGGTTAGGATTAGGGGACGGGTGGGGTCAGGCTTCGGGGAAGGGTTAGGGTTAGGGTTCGGGCTAGGGTTAGGGTTAGGGTTAGGGGACGGGGACGGTTTAGGGTCCAGGTGAGGGTACGACAACGCTCTAGGGGGAGCGTACGTGTGAGGGCGCGGGTTAGTGTCAGCGTACGGGTTAGGATTAGGGGACGGGTGAGGGTCAGGTTTCGGGGAAGGGTTAGGGTTAGGGTTCGGGCTAGGGTTAGGGTTAGGGTTAGGGGACAAGGACGGTTTAGGGTCCAGGTGAGGGTACGACAATGCTCTAGGGGGAGCGTACGTGTGAGGGTGCGGGTTAGTGTCAGCGTACGGGTTAGGATTAGGGGACGGCTGAGGGTCAGGCTTCGGGGAAGGGTTAGCTTTAGGGTTCGGGCTAGGGTTAGGGTTAGGGGACGGGGACGGTTTAGGGTCCAGGTGAGGGTACGACAACGCTCTAGGGGGAGCGTACGTGTGAGGGCGCGGGTTAGTGTCAGCGTACGGGTTAGGATTAGGGGACGGCTGAGGGTCAGGCTTCGGGGAAGGGTTAGGGTTAGGGTTCGGGCTAGGGTTAGGGTTAGGGGACGGGGACGGTTTAGGGTCCAGGTGAGGGTACGACAACGCTCTAGGGGGAGCGTACGTGTGAGGGCGCAGGTTAGTGTCAGCGTACGGGTTAGGATTAGGGGACGGCTGAGGGTCAGGCTTCCGGGAAGGGTGAGGGTTAGGGTTCGGGCTAGGGTTAGTGTTAGGGGACGGGGACGGTTTAGGGTCCAGGTGAGGGTACGACAACGCTCTAGGGGGAGCGTACGTGTGAGGGCGTGGGTTAGTGTCAGCGTACGGGTTAGGATTAGGGGACGGCTGAGGGTCAGGCTTCGGGGAAGGGTTAGGGTTAGGGTTCGGGTTAGGGTTAGGGTTAGGGGACTGGGACGGTTTAGGGTCCAGGTGAGCGTACGACAACGCTCTATGGGGAGCGTATGTGTGAGGGCGTGGGTTAGTGTCAGCGTACGGGTTAGGATTAGGGGACGGGTGGGGGCAGGCTTCGGGGAAGGGTTAGGGTTAGGGTTCGGGCTAGGGTTAGGGTTACGGTTAGGGGACAGGGACGGTTTAGGGTCCAGGTGAGGGTACGACAACGCTCTAGGCAGAGCGTACGTGTGAGGGCGCGGGTTACTGTCAGCGTACGGGTTAGGATTAGGGGACGGGTGAGGGTCAGGCTTCGGGGAAGGGTTAGGGTTAGGGTTCGGGCTAGGGTTAGGGTTAGGGGACGGGGACGGTTTAGGGTCCAGGTGAGGGTACGACAACGCTCTAGGGGGAGCGTACGTGTGAGGCTGTGGGTTAGTGTCAGCGTACGGGTTAGGATTAGGGGACAGCTGAGGGTCAGGCTTCGGGGAAGGGTTAGGGTTAGGGTTCGGGCTAGGGTTAGGGTTAAGGGACGGGGACGGTTTAGGGTCCAGGTGAGGGTACGACAACGCTCTAGGGGGAGCGTACGTGTGAGGGCGCGGGTTAGTGTCAGCGTACGGGTTAGGATTAGGGGACGGGTGAGGGTCAGGCTTCGGGGAAGGGTTAGGGTTAGGGTTCGGGCTAGGGTTAGGGTTAGGGGACGGGGACGGTTTAGGGTCCAGGTGAGGGTACGGCAACGCTCTAGGGAGAGCGTACGTGTGAGGGCGCGGGTTAGTGTCAGCGTACGGGTTAGGATTAGGGGACGGTTGAGGGTCAGGCTTCGGGGAAGGGTTAGGGTTAGGGTTCGGGCTAGGTTTAGGGTTAGGGGACGGGGACGGTTTAGGGTCCAGGTGAGGGTACGACAACGCTCTAGGGGGAGCGTACGTGTGAGGGCGCGGGTTAGTGTCAGCGTACGGGTTAGGATTAGGGGACGGGTGAGGGTCAGGCTTCGGGGAAGGGATAGGGTTAGAGTTCGGGCTAGGGTTAGGGTTAGGGGACGGGGACGGTTTAGGGTCCAGGTGAGGGTACGACAACGCTCTAGGGGGAGCGTACGTGTGAGGGCGCAGGTTAGTGTCAGCGTACGGGTTAGGATTAGGGGACGGCTGAGGGTCAGGCTTCGGGGAAGGGTTAGGGTTAGGGTTCGGGCTAGGGTTAGGATTAGGGGACGGGGACGGTTTAGGGTCCAGGTGAGGGTACGACAACGCTCTACGGGGAGCGTACGTGTGAGGGCGCGGGTTAGTGTCAGCGTACGGGTTAGGATTAGGGGACGGCTGAGGGTCAGGCTTCGGGGAAGGGTTAGGGTTAGGGTTCGGGCTAGGGTTAGGGTTAGGGGACGGGGACGGTTTAGGGTCCAGGTGAGGGTACGACAACGCTCTACGGGGAGCGTACGTGTGAGGGCGCGGGTTAGTGTCAGCGTACGGGTTAGGATTAGGGGACGGCTGAGGGTCAGGCTTCGGGGAAGGGTTAGGGTTAGGGTTCGGGCTAGGGTTAGGGTTAGGGGACGGGGACGGTTTAGGGTCCAGGTGAGGGTACGACAACGCTCTAGGGGGAGCGTACGTGTGAGGGCGCGGGTTAGTGTCAGCGTACGGGTTAGGATTAGGGGACGGGTGAGGGTCAGGCTTCCGGGAAGGGTGAGGGTTAGGGTTCGGGCTAGGGTTAGTGTTAGGGGACGGGGACGGTTTAGGGTCCAGGTGAGGGTACGACAACGCTCTAGGGGGAGCGTACGTGTGAGGGCGTGGGTTAGTGTCAGCGTACGGGTTAGGATTAGGGGACGGCTGAGGGTCAGGCTTCGGGGAAGGGTTAGGGTTAGGGTTCGGGCTAGGGTTAGGGTTAGGGGACGGGGACGGTTTAGGGTCCAGGTGAGGGTACGACAACACTCTAGGGTGAGCGTACGTGTGAGGGCGCGGGTTAGTTTCAGCGTACGGGTTAGGATTAGGGGACGGCTGAGGGTCAGGCTTCGGGGAAGTGTTAGGGTTAGGGTTCGGGTTAGGGTTAGGGTTAGGGGACTGGGACGGTTTAGGGTCCAGGTGAGCGTACGACAACGCTCTAGGGGGAGCGTATGTGTGAGGGCGCGGGTTAGTGTCAGCGTACGGGTTAGGATTAGGGGACGGGTGGGGTCAGGCTTCGGGGAAGGGTTAGGGTTAGGGTTCTGGCTAGGGTTAGGGTTAGGGTTAGGGGACAGGGACGGTTTAGGGTCCAGGTGAGGGTACGACAACGCTCTAGGCAGAGCGTACGTGTGAGGGCGCGGGTTACTGTCAGCGTACGGGTTAGGATTAGGGGACGGGTGAGGGTCAGGCTTCGGGGAAGGGTTAGGGTTAGGGTTCGGGCTAGGGTTAGGGTTAGGGGACGGGGACGGTTTAGGGTCCAGGTGAGGGTACGACAACGCTCTAGGGGGAGCGTACGTGTGAGGGCGCGGGTTAGTGTCAGCGTACGGGTTAGGATTAGGGGACGGGTGAGGGTCAGGCTTCGGGGAAGGGTTAGGGTTAGGGTTCGGGCTAGGGTTAGGGTTAGGGGACGGGGACGGTTTAGGGTCCAGGTGAGGGTACGACAACGCTCTAGGGGGAGCATACGTGTGAGGGCGCGGGTTAGTGTCAGCGTAAGGGTTAGGATTAGGGGACGGGTGAGTGTTAGGCTCCGGGGAAGTGTTAGGGTTAGGGTTCGGGCTAGGGTTAGGGTTAGGGGACGGGGACGGTTTAGGGTCCAGGTGAGGGTACGACAACGCTCTAGGGGGAGCGTACGTGTGAGGGCGCGGGTTAGTGTCAGCGTACGGGTTAGGATTAGGGGACGGGTGAGGGTCAGGCCTCGGGGAAGGGTTAGGGTTAGGGTTCGGGCTAGGGTTAGGGTTAGGGGACGGGGACGGTTTAGGGTCCAGGTGAGGGTACGACAACGCTCTAGGGGGAGCGTACGTGTGAGGGCACGGGTTAGTGTCAGCGTACGGGTTAGGATTATGGGACGGGTGAGGGTCAGGCTTCGGGGAAGGGTTAGGGTTAGGGTTCGGGCTAGGGTTAGGGTTAGGGGACGGGGACGGTTTAGGGTCCAGGTGAGGGTACGACAACGCTCTAGGGGGAGCGTACGTGTGAGGGCGCGGGTTAGTGTCAGCGTACGGGTTAGGATTAGGGGACGGGTGAGGGTCAGGCTTCGGGGAAGGGTTAGGGTTAGGGTTCGGGCTAGGGTTAGGGTTACGGGACGGGGACGGTTCAGGGTCCAGGTGAGGGTACGAAAACGCTCTAGGGGGAGCGTACGTGTGAGGGCGCGGGTTAGTGTCAGGGTACGGGTTAGGATTAGGGGACGGGTGAGGGTCAGGCTTCGGGGAAGGGTTAGGGTTAGGGTTCGGGCTACGGTTAGGGTTAGGGGACGGGGACGGTTTAGGGTCCAGGTGAGGGTACGACAACGCTCTAGTGGGAGCGTACGTGTGAGGGCGCGGGTTAGTGTCAGCGTACGGGTTAGGATTAGGGGACGGGTGAGGGTCAGGCTTCGGGGAAGGGTTAGGGTTAGGGTTCGGGCTAGGGTTAGGGTTAGGGGACGGGGACGGTTTAGGGTCCAGGTGAGGGTACGACAACGCTCTAGGGGGAGCGTACGTGTGAGGGCGCGGGTTAGTGTCAGCGTACGGGTTAGGATTAGGGGACGGCTGAGGGTCAGGCTTCGGGGAAGGATTAGGGTTATGGTTCGGGCTAGGGTTAGGGTTAGGGGACGGGGACGGTTTAGGGTCCAGGTGAGGGTACGACAACGCTCTAGGGGGAGCGTACGTGTGAAGGCGCGGGTTAGTGTCAGCGTACGGGTTAGGATTAGGGGACGGCTGAGGGTCAGGCTTCGGGGAAGTGTTAGGGTTAGGGTTCGGGCTAGGTTTAGGGTTAGGGGACGGGGACGGTTTAGGGTCCAGGTGAGGGTACGACAACGCTCTAGGGGGAGCGTACGTGTGAGGGCGCGGGTTAGTGTCAGCGTACGGGTTAGGATTAGGGGACGGGTGAGGGTCAGGCTTCGGGGAAGGGTTAGGGTTAGAGTTCGGGCTAGGGTTAGGGTTAGGGGACGGGGACGGTTTAGGGTCCAGGTGAGGGTACGACAACGCTCTAGGGGGAGCGTATGTGTGAGGGCGCGGGTTAGTGTCAGCGTACGGGTTAGGATTAGGGGACGGCTGAGGGTCAGGCTTCGGGGAAGGGTTAGTGTTAGGGTTCGGGCTAGGGTTAGGGTTAGGGGACGGGGACGGTTTAGGGTCCAGGTGAGGGTACGACAACGCTCTACGGGGAGCGTACGTGTGAGGGCGCGGGTTAGTGTCAGCGTACGGGTTAGGATTAGGGGACGGCTGAGGGTCAGGCTTCGGGGAAGGGTTAGGGTTAGGGTTCGGGCTAGGGTTAGGGTTAGGGGACGGGGACGGTTTAGGGTCCAGGTGAGGGTACGACAACGCTCTACGGGGAGCGTACGTGTGAGGGCGCGGGTTAGTGTCAGCGTACGGGTTAGGATTAGGGGACGGGTGAGGGTCAGGCTTCGGGGAAGGGTTAGGGTTAGGGTTCGGGCTAGGGTTAGGGTTAGGGGACGGGGACGGTTTAGGGTCCAGGTGAGGGTACGACAACGCTCTAGGAGGAGCGTACGTGTGAGGGCGCGGGTTAGTGTCAGCGTACGGGTTAGGATTAGGGGACGGGTGAGGGTCAGGCTTCGGGGAAGGGTTAGGGTTAGGGTTCGGGCTAGGGTTAGGGTTAGGGGACGGGGACGGTTTAGGGTCCAGGTGAGGGTACGACAACGCTCTAGGGGGAGCGTACGTGTGAGGGCGCAGGTTAGTGTCAGCGTACGGGTTAGGATTAGGGGACGGCTGAGGGTCAGGCTTCCGGGAAGGGTGAGGGTTAGGGTTCGGGCTAGGGTTAGTGTTAGGGGACGGGGACGGTTTAGGGTCCAGGTGAGGGTACGACAACGCTCTAGGGGGAGCGTACGTGTGAGGGCGTGGGTTAGTGTCAGCGTACGGGTTAGGATTAGGGGACGGCTGAGGGTCAGGCTTCGGGGAAGGGTTAGGGTTAGGGTTCGGGCTAGGGTTAGGGTTAGGGGACGGGGACGGTTTAGGGTCCAGGTGAGGGTACGACAACGCTCTAGGGGGAGCGTACGTGTGAGGGCGCGGGTTAGTTTCAGCGTACGGGTTAGGATTAGGGGACGGCTGAGGGTCAGGCTTCGGGGAAGTGTTAGGGTTAGGGTTCGGGTTAGGGTTAGGGTTAGGGGACTGGGACGGTTTAGGGTC
Source organism: Globicephala melas (assembly GCF_963455315.2). Classification (NCBI taxonomy): domain Eukaryota; kingdom Metazoa; phylum Chordata; class Mammalia; order Artiodactyla; family Delphinidae; genus Globicephala; species Globicephala melas. The sequence continues at coordinate 64,460,616 of NC_083314.1, forward strand.
CAGGTGAGCGTACGACAACGCTCTATGGGGAGCATATGTGTGAGGGCGCGGGTTAGTGTCAGCGTACGGGTTAGGATTAGGGGACGGGTGGGGGCAGGCTTTGGGGAAGGGTTAGGGTTAGGGTTCGGGCTAGGGTTAGGGTTAGGGTTAGGGGACAGGGACGGTTTAGGGTCCAGGTGAGGGTACGACAACGCTCTAGGCAGAGCGTACGTGTGAGGGCGCGGGTTACTGTCAGCGTACGGGTTAGGATTAGGGGACGGGTGAGGGTCAGGCTTCGGGGAAGGGTTAGGGTTAGGGTTCGGGCTAGGGTTAGGGTTAGGGGACGGGGACGGTTTAGGGTCCAGGTGAGGGTACGACAACGCTCTAGGGGGAGCGTACGTGTGAGGCTGTGGGTTAGTGTCAGCGTACGGGTTAGGATTAGGGGACAGCTGAGGGTCAGGCTTCGGGGAAGGGTTAGGGTTAGGGTTCGGGCTAGGGTTAGGGTTAAGGGACGGGGACGGTTTAGGGTCCAGGTGAGGGTACGACAACGCTCTAGGGGGAGCGTACGTGTGAGGGCGCGGGTTAGTGTCAGCGTACGGGTTAGGATTAGGGGACGGGTGAGGGTCAGGCTTCGGGGAAGTGTTAGGGTTAGGGTTCGGGCTAGGGTTAGGGTTAGGGGACGGGGACGGTTTAGGGTCCAGGTGAGGGTACGACAACGCTCTAGGGGGAGCGTACGTGTGAGGGCGCGGGTTAGTGTCAGCGTACGGGTTAGGATTAGGGGACGGTTGAGGGTCAGGCTTCGGGGAAGGGTTAGGGTTAGGGTTCGGGCTAGGTTTAGGGTTAGGGGACGGGGACGGTTTAGGGTCCAGGTGAGGGTACGACAACGCTCTAGGGGGAGCGTACGTGTGAGGGCGCGGGTTAGTGTCAGCGTACGGGTTAGGATTAGGGGACGGGTGAGGGTCAGGCTTCGGGGAAGGGTTAGGGTTAGAGTTCGGGCTAGGGTTAGGGTTAGGGGACGGGGACGGTTTAGGGTCCAGGTGAGGGTACGACAACGCTCTAGGGGGAGCGTACGTGTGAGGGCGCAGGTTAGTGTCAGCGTACGGGTTAGGATTAGGGGACGGCTGAGGGTCAGGCTTCGGGGAAGGGTTAGGGTTAGGGTTCGGGCTAGGGTTAGGGTTAGGGGACGGGGACGGTTTAGGGTCCAGGTGAGGGTACGACAACGCTCTACAGGGAGCGTACGTGTGAGGGCGCGGGTTAGTGTCAGCGTACGGGTTAGGATTAGGGGACGGCTGAGGGTCAGGCTTCGGGGAAGGGTTAGGGTTAGGGTTCGGGCTAGGGTTAGGGTTAGGGGACGGGGACGGTTTAGGGTCCAGGTGAGGGTACGACAACGCTCTACGGGGAGCGTACGTGTGAGGGCGCGGGTTAGTGTCAGCGTACGGGTTAGGATTAGGGGACGGCTGAGGGTCAGGCTTCGGGGAAGGGTTAGGGTTAGGGTTCGGGCTAGGGTTAGGGTTAGGGGACGGGGACGGTTTAGGGTCCAGGTGAGGGTACGACAACGCTCTAGGGGGAGCGTACGTGTGAGGGCGCGGGTTAGTGTCAGCGTATGGGTTAGGATTAGGGGACGGGTGAGGGTCAGGCTTCCGGGAAGGGTGAGGGTTATGGTTCGGGCTAGGGTTAGTGTTAGGGGACGGGGACGGTTTAGGGTCCAGGTGAGGGTACGACAACGCTCTAGGGGGAGCGTACGTGTGAGGGCGTGGGTTAGTGTCAGCGTACGGGTTAGGATTAGGGGACGGCTGAGGGTCAGGCTTCGGGGAAGGTTTAGGGTTAGGGTTCGGGCTAGGGTTAGGGTTAGGGGACGGGGACGGTTTAGGGTCCAGGTGAGGGTACGACAACACTCTAGGGTGAGCGTACGTGTGAGGGCGCGGGTTAGTTTCAGCGTACGGGTTAGGATTAGGGGACGGCTGAGGGTCAGGCTTCGGGGAAGTGTTAGGGTTAGGGTTCGGGTTAGGGTTAGGGTTAGGGGACTGGGACGGTTTAGGGTCCAGGTGAGCGTACGACAACGCTCTATGGGGAGCGTATGTGTGAGGGCGCGGGTTAGTGTCAGCGTACGGGTTAGGATTAGGGGACGGGTGGGGTCAGGCTTCGGGGAAGGGTTAGAGTTAGGGTTCGGGCTAGGGTTAGGGTTAGGGTTAGGGGACAGGGACGGTTTAGGGTCCAGGTGAGGGTACGACAACGCTCTAGGGGGAGCGTACGTGTGAGGGCGCGGGTTAGTGTCAGCGTACGGGTTAGGATTAGGGGACGGGTGAGGGTCAGGCTTCGGGGAAGGGTTAGGGTTAGAGTTCGGGCTAGGGTTAGGGTTAGGGGACGGGGACGGTTTAGGGTCCAGGTGAGGGTACGACAACGCTCTAGGGGGAGCGTACGTGTGAGGGCGCAGGTTAGTGTCAGCGTACGGGTTAGGATTAGGGGACGGCTGAGGGTCAGGCTTCGGGGAAGGGTTAGGGTTAGGGTTCGGGCTAGGGTTAGGGTTAGGGGACGGGGACGGTTTAGGGTCCAGGTGAGGGTACGACAACGCTCTACAGGGAGCGTACGTGTGAGGGCGCGGGTTAGTGTCAGCGTACGGGTTAGGATTAGGGGACGGCTGAGGGTCAGGCTTCGGGGAAGGGTTAGGGTTAGGGTTCGGGCTAGGGTTAGGGTTAGGGGACGGGGACGGTTTAGGGTCCAGGTGAGGGTACGACAACGCTCTACGGGGAGCGTACGTGTGAGGGCGCGGGTTAGTGTCAGCGTACGGGTTAGGATTAGGGGACGGCTGAGGGTCAGGCTTCGGGGAAGGGTTAGGGTTAGGGTTCGGGCTAGGGTTAGGGTTAGGGGACGGGGACGGTTTAGGGTCCAGGTGAGGGTACGACAACGCTCTAGGGGGAGCGTACGTGTGAGGGCGCGGGTTAGTGTCAGCGTACGGGTTAGGATTAGGGGACGGGTGAGGGTCAGGCTTCCGGGAAGGGTGAGGGTTATGGTTCGGGCTAGGGTTAGTGTTAGGGGACGGGGACGGTTTAGGGTCCAGGTGAGGGTACGACAACGCTCTAGGGGGAGCGTACGTGTGAGGGCGTGGGTTAGTGTCAGCGTACGGGTTAGGATTAGGGGACGGCTGAGGGTCAGGCTTCGGGGAAGGGTTAGGGTTAGGGTTCGGGCTAGGGTTAGGGTTAGGGGACGGGGACGGTTTAGGGTCCAGGTGAGGGTACGACAACACTCTAGGGTGAGCGTACGTGTGAGGGCGCGGGTTAGTTTCAGCGTACGGGTTAGGATTAGGGGACGGCTGAGGGTCAGGCTTCGGGGAAGTGTTAGGGTTAGGGTTCGGGTTAGGGTTAGGGTTAGGGGACTGGGACGGTTTAGGGTCCAGGTGAGCGTACGACAACGCTCTATGGGGAGCGTATGTGTGAGGGCGCGGGTTAGTGTCAGCGTACGGGTTAGGATTAGGGGACGGGTGGGGTCAGGCTTCGGGGAAGGGTTAGGGTTAGGGTTCGGGCTAGGGTTAGGGTTAGGGTTAGGGGACAGGGACGGTTTAGGGTCCAGGTGAGGGTACGACAACGCTCTAGGCAGAGTGTACGTGTGAGGGCGCGGGTTACTGTCAGCGTACGGGTTAGGATTAGGGGACGGGTGAGGGTCAGGCTTCGGGGAAGGCTTTGGGTTAGGGTTCGGGCTAGGGTTAGGGTTAGGGTTAGGGGACAAGGACGGTTTAGGGTCCAGGTGAGGGTACGACAACGCTCTAGGGGGAGCGTACGTGTGAGGGTGCGGGTTAGTGTCAGCGTACGGGTTAGGATTAGGGGACGGCTGAGGGTCAGGCTTCGGGGAAGGGTTAGCTTTAGGGTTCGGGCTAGGGTTAGGGTTAGGGGACGGGGACGGTTTAAGGTCCAGGTGAGGGTACGACAACGCTCTAGGGGGAGCGTACGTGTGAGGGCGCGGGTTAGTGTCAGCGTACGGGTTAGGATTAGGGGACGGCTGAGGGTCAGGCTTCGGGGAAGGGTTAGGGTTAGGGTTCGGGCTAGGGTTAGGGTTAGGGGACGGGGACGGTTTAGGGTCCAGGTGAGGGTACGACAACGCTCTAGGGGGAGCGTACGTGTGAGGGCGCGGGTTAGTGTCAGCGTACGGGTTAGGATTAGGGGACGGGTGAGTGTTAGGCTCCGGGGAAGTGTTAGGGTTAGGGTTCGGGCTAGGGTTAGGGTTAGGGGACGGGGACGGTTTAGGGTCCAGGTGAGGGTACGACAACGCTCTAGGGGGAGCGTACGTGTGAGGGTGCGGGTTAGTGTCAGCGTACGGGTTAGGATTAGGGGACGGGTGAGGGTCAGGCTTCGGGGAAGGGTTAGGGTTAGGGTTCGGGCTAGGGTTAGGGTTAGGGGACGGGGACGGTTTAGGGTCCAGGTGAGGGTACGACAACGCTCTAGGAGGAGCGTACGTGTGAGGGCGCGGGTTAGTGTCAGCGTACGGGTTAGGATTAGGGGACGGGTGAGGGTCAGGCTTCGGGGAAGGGTTAGGGTTAGGGTTCGGGCTAGGGTTAGGGTTAGGGGACGGGGACGGTTTAGGGTCCAGGTGAGGGTACGACAACGCTCTAGGGGGAGCGTACGTGTGAGGGCGCAGGTTAGTGTCAGCGTACGGGTTAGGATTAGGGGACGGCTGAGGGTCAGGCTTCCGGGAAGGGTGAGGGTTAGGGTTCGGGCTAGGGTTAGTGTTAGGGGACGGGGAAGGTTTAGGGTCCAGGTGAGGGTACGACAACGCTCTAGGGGGAGCGTACGTGTGAGGGCGTGTGTTAGTGTCAGTGTACGGGTTAGGATTAGGGGACGGCTGAGGGTCAGGCTTCGGGGAAGGGTTAGGGTTAGGGTTCGGGCTAGGGTTAGGGTTAGGGGACGGGGACGGTTTAGGGTCCAGGTGAGGGTACGACAACGCTCTAGGGGGAGCGTACGTGTGAGGGCGCGGGTTAGTGTCAGCGTACGGGTTAGGATTAGGGGACGGCTGAGGGTCAGGCTTCGGGGAAGGGTTAGGGTTAGGGTTCGGGCTAGGGTTAGGGTTAGGGGACGGGGACGGTTTAGGGTCCAGGTGAGGGTACGACAACGCTCTAGGGGGAGCGTACGTGTGAGGGCGCGGGTTAGTGTCAGCGTACGGGTTAGGATTAGGGGACGGGTGAGTGTTAGGCTCCGGGGAAGTGTTAGGGTTAGGGTTCGGGCTAGGGTTAGGGTTAGGGGACGGGGACGGTTTAGGGTCCAGGTGAGGGTACGACAACGCTCTAGGGGGAGCGTACGTGTGAGGGTGCGGGTTAGTGTCAGCGTACGGGTTAGGATTAGGGGACGGGTGAGGGTCAGGCTTCGGGGAAGGGTTAGGGTTAGGGTTCGGGCTAGGGTTAGGGTTAGGGGACGGGGACGGTTTAGGGTCCAGGTGAGGGTACGACAACGCTCTAGGAGGAGCGTACGTGTGAGGGCGCGGGTTAGTGTCAGCGTACGGGTTAGGATTAGGGGACGGGTGAGGGTCAGGCTTCGGGGAAGGGTTAGGGTTAGGGTTCGGGCTAGGGTTAGGGTTAGGGGACGGGGACGGTTTAGGGTCCAGGTGAGGGTACGACAACGCTCTAGGGGGAGCGTACGTGTGAGGGCGCAGGTTAGTGTCAGCGTACGGGTTAGGATTAGGGGACGGCTGAGGGTCAGGCTTCCGGGAAGGGTGAGGGTTAGGGTTCGGGCTAGGGTTAGTGTTAGGGGACGGGGACGGTTTAGGGTCCAGGTGAGGGTACGACAACGCTTTAGGGGGAGCGTGCGTGTGAGGGCACGGGTTAGTGTTTGGTTACGGGTTAGGATTAGGGGACGGGTGAGGGTCAGGCTTCGGGGATGTGTTAGGGTTAGGGTTCGGGATACGGTTAGGGTTAGGGGACGGGGACGGTTTAGGGTCCAGGTGAGGGTACGACAACGCTTTAGGGGGAGCGTGCGTGTGAGGGTGTGGGTTAGTGTTAGCGTACGGGTTAGGATTAGGGGACGGGTGAGAGTCAGGCTTCGGGGAAGGGTTAGGGTTACTGTTCGGGCTAAGGTGAGGTTTACGGGACTGGGACCGTTTAGGGTCCAGGTCAGGGTATGACAACGCTTTAGTGGGAGGGTGTGTGTGAGGGCGCGGGTTATTGTTTGCGTACGGGTTAGGATTAGGGGACGGGTGAGGGCCATGTTTCGGGGAAGTGTAAGGGTTAGGGTTCATGCTAGGGTTAGGGTTATGGGACAGGGACGGTTTAGGGTCCAGGTGAGGGTATGATAACACTTTAGGGGGAGCGTGCGAGTGAGGGTGCGGGTTAGGATTAGGGGACGGGTGAGTGTCAGGCTTCGGGGAATGGTTACGTTTACGGTTCGGGCTAAGGTTAGGGTTAGCGGATTAGGACGGTTTAGGGTCCAGGTCAGGTTATGACAACGCTTTAGGGGGAGCGTGTGTGTGAAGGCGTGGGTTAGTGTTAGCATACGGGTTAGGATTAGGGGACAGGTGAGGGTCAGGGTTCGGAGAAGGGTTAGGGATAGGGTTCGGGCTAGGGTTAGGGTTAGGAGACGGGGACGGTTTAGGATCCACGTGAGGGTACCACAACGCTTTAGGGGGATCGTGCGTGTGAGGGCGCCGGTTATTGTTAACCTACGGTTTAGGACTAGGGGACGGGTGAGAGTCAGGCATCGGGGAAGGGATAGGGTTAGGGTTCGGGCTAGGGTTAGGGTTAGGGGACGGGGACGGTTTAGGGTCCAGATGAGGGTACGACAACGCTTTAGGGGGAGCGTGCGTGTGAGGGCGTGGGTTAGTGTTAGCGTATGGGATAGGATTAGGGGACGGGTGAGGGTCAGGCTTCGGGGAAGGGTTAGGGTTAGGGTTAAGGCTAGGGTTAGGGTTAGGGGGCGGGGACGTTTTAGGGTGCAGGTGAGGGTACGCAACGCTTTAGGGGGAGCGTGCGTGTGAGGGTGCGGGTTAGTGTTTGCGTACGAGTTAGGATTAGGGGTCGGGTGAGTGTCAGGCTTCGGGGAAGGGTTAGGGTTAGGGTTCCGGCTAGGGTTAGCGTTAGGTGACGGGGACGATTTAGGGTCAAGGTGAGTGTACTACAACGCTTTAGGGTGAGCATGTGTGTGAGGGCACGGGTTAGTGTTAGCGTACGGGTTAAGATTAGGGGACGGTCATGGTCAGGCCTCGGGGAAGTTTTAGGGTTAGGGTTCGGGCTAGGGTTAGGGTAAGGGGACGGGGTGGTTTAGGGTCCAGTTGAGGGTACGACAACACTTTAAGGGGAGCGTGCATGTGAGGGTGTGGGTTAGTGTTAGCGTACGGGTTAGGATTAGGGGACGGGTGAGGGTCAGGCTTCGGGGAAAGGTTAGGGTTAGGGTTCGGGCTAGGGTTAGGGTTAGGGGACGGGGACGGTTTAGGGTCCAGGTGAGGGTACAACAACGCTTTAGGGGGAGCGTGCGTGTGAGGGCGTGGGTTAGTGTTAGCATACGGGTTAGTATTAGGGGACGGGTGTGGGTCAGGCTTCGGCTAAGGTTTAGGTTTAGGGTTCGGGCTAAGGTTAGGGTTAGGTGACGGGGACGGTTTAGGGTCCAGGTGAGGGTACGACAACGTTTCAGGGGCAGCGTGCGTGTGAGGGCGCGGTTTAGTGTTAGCGTACGGTTTAGGATTAGGGGACGGGTGAGGGTCAGGCTTCGGGGAAGGATTAGGGTTAGGGTTCAGTCTAGGGTTAGGGTTAGGGGACGGGCACGGTTTAGCGTCCAGGAGAGGGTACGACAACGATTTAGGGGTAGCGTGCATGTCAAGGTGCGGGTTAGTGTTAGCGTCCGCTTTAGGATTAGGGGAAGGGTGAGGGTCAGGCTTCGGGGAAGGTTTATGGTTAGTGTTCGGGCTAGAGTTAGGCTTAGGGAACGGGGAAGGTTTAGGGTCCAGGTGAGGGTACGACAACGCTTGAGGGTGAGCGTGCGTGTGAGGACGCGGGTTAGTGTTAGCATACGCGTTAGGATTAGGGGACGGGTGAGGGTCAGGTTTCGGGGAAATGTTAGTGTTAGGGTTTGGGCTAGGGTTAGGGTTAGGTGACGGGGACGATTTACGGTCAAGGTGAGTGTACGACAACGCTTTAGTGTGAGCGTGCGTGTGAGGGCGCGGGTTAGTGTTAGCGTACGGGTTAGGATTAGGGGACGGGTGAGGGTCAGGCTTTGGGGAAGTGTTAGGGTTAGGGTTCGGGCTAGGGTTAGGGTTAGGGGACGGGGACGGTTTACGGTACAGGTGAGGGTACGACAACGCTTTAGGGTGAGCGTGCGTGGGAGGGTGCGGGTTAGTGTTTAGCGTACGGCTTATGATTAGGCGACGGGTGAGAGTCAGGCTTCGGGGAAGGGTTAAGGTTATGGTTCGGGCTAGGCTTAGGGTTAGGGGACAGGGACGGTTTAGTATCCAGGTCAGGGTACGACAACGCTTTAGGAGGAGCGTACGTGTGAGGGCGTGGGTTACTGGTAGCGTACGGTTTAGGATTAGGGGACGGGTGAGTGTCAGGATTCGGGGAAGCGTTAGGGATAGGGTTCGGGCTAGGGTTAGGGTTAGGGGTCGGGGACGGTTTAGGGTCCAGGTGAGGGTATGACAACGCTTTAGGGGGAGCGTGCATGTGAGGGCGTGGGATAGTGTTAGCGTACGGGTTAGGATAAGGGGAGGGGTGAGGGTCAGGCTTCGGGGAAGGTTTAGGGTTAGGGTTCGGGCTAGGGTTAGGGTTAGGGGACGGGGATGGTTTAGGGTCCAGGTGGGGTTACGACAATGCTTTAGGATGAGCATGCATTTGAGAGTGCGGGTTAGTGTTAGCGTACGGGTTAGGATTAGGGGACGGGTGAGGGTCAGGCTTCGGGGAAGGGTTAGGGTCAGGGTTCGGGCTAGGGTTAGGGTTACGAGACGGGGATGGTTTAGGGTCCAGTTGAGGGTACGACAACACTTTAGGGGGAGCGTGCGAGTGAGGGTGCGGGTTAGGATTAGGGGACGGGTGAGGGTCAGGCTTCGGGGAAGGGTTAAGGTTAAGGTTCGGGCTAGGGTTAGTGTTAGGGGACGGGGACGATTTAGGGTCAAGGTGAGTGTACTACAACGCTTTAGGGTGAGCGTGCGTGTGAGTGCGTGGGTTAGAGTTAGGGTACAGGTTAGGATTAAGGGACCGGTGAGTGTCAGGCTTCGGGGAAGGGTTAGGGTTAGGGTTCGGGCTAGGGTTAGCGTTAGGTGACGGGGACGATTTAGGCTCAAGGTGAGTGTACTACAACGCTTTAGGGTGAGCATGTGTGTGAGGGCACGGGTTAGTGTTAGCGTACGGGTTAAGATTAGGGGACGGTCATGGTCAGGCCTCGGGGAAGTTTTAGGGTTAGGGTTCGGGCTAAGGTTAGGGTTAGGGGACAGGGCGGTTTAGGGTCCAGTTGAGGGTACGACAACACTTTAAGGGGACCGTGCGTGTGAGGGTGTGGGTTAGTGTTAGCGTACGGGTTAGGATTAGGGGTCGGTGAGGGTCAGGCTTCGGGGAAAGGATAGGGTTAGGGTTCGGGCTAGGGTTAGGGTTAGGGGACGGGGACGGTTTAGCGTCCAGGTGAGGGTACGACAATGCTTTAGGGGGAGCGTGCGTGTGAGGGCGCGGGTTAGTTTTAGCGTACGTGTTAGGATTAGGTGACGGGTGAGGGTCAGGCTTCGGCGAAGTGTAAGGGTTAGGGTTTGGGGTAGGTTTAGGGTTAGGGGACGGGGACGGTATAGGGTCCAGGTGAGGGTACGACAACGCTTTAGGGGGAGCGTGCGTGTGAGGGCGCGGGTTAGTGTTAGCGTACGGGTCAGGATTAGGGGACGGGTGAGGGTCAGGCTTCGGGGAAGGGTTAGGGTTAAGGTTCGGGCTAGGGTTAGTGTTAGGGGATGGGGACGATTTAGGGTAAGGTGAGTGTACGACAACGCTTTAGGGTGAGGGTGCGTCTGAGGGCGCGGGTTAGTGTTAGCCTCTGTGTTAGGATTAGGGGATGGGTGAGGGTCAGGTTTCGGGGAACGGTTAGGGTTAGGGTTCGGCCTAGGGTTAGGGTTAGGGGACGGGGTCGGTTTACGTCCAGATCAGGGAACGACAACGCTTTAGGGGGAGCGTGCGTGTGAGGGTGCGGGTTAGTATTAGCGTACGGGTTAGGATTAGGAAACGGGTGAGGGTCAGGCTTCGGGGAAGGGTTAGGGTTAGGGTTCGTGCTAGGGTTAGGGTTAGGGGATGGGGACGGTTTAGGGTCCAGGTGAGTGTACGACAATGCTCTTGGGGGAGCGTGCGAGTGAGGGCGCGGGTTAGTGTTAGCATCCGTGTTAGGACTAGGGGACGGGTGAGAGTCAGGCTTCGGAGAAGGGTTAGGGTTACGGTTCGGGCTAGGGTTAGGGTTAGGGGACGGGGACGGTTTAGGGTCCAGGTGAGGGTATGACAACGCTTTAGGGTGAGCGTGCGTGTGAGAGCGTGGGTTAGTGTTAGCGTATGGTTTAGGATTAGGGGACGGCTGAGGGTCAGGCTTCCGGGAAGGGTGAGGGTTAGGGTTCGGGCTAGGGTTAGTGTTAGGGGACGGGGAAGGTTTAGGGTCCAGGTGAGGGTACGACAACGCTCTAGGGGGAGCGTACGTGTGAGGGCGTGTGTTAGTGTCAGTGTACGGGTTAGGATTAGGGGACGGCTGAGGGTCAGGCTTCGGGGAAGGGTTAGGGTTAGGGTTCGGGCTAGGGTTAGGGTTAGGGGACGGGGACGGTTTAGGGTCCAGGTGAGGGTACGACAACGCTCTAGGGGGAGCGTACGTGTGAGGGCGCGGGTTAGTGTCAGCGTACGGGTTAGGATTAGGGGACGGCTGAGGGTCAGGCTTCGGGGAAGGGTTAGGGTTAGGGTTCGGGCTAGGGTTAGGGTTAGGGGACGGGGACGGTTTAGGGTCCAGGTGAGGGTACGACAACGCTCTAGGGGGAGCGTACGTGTGAGGGCGCGGGTTAGTGTCAGCGTACGGGTTAGGATTAGGGGACGGGTGAGTGTTAGGCTCCGGGGAAGTGTTAGGGTTAGGGTTCGGGCTAGGGTTAGGGTTAGGGGACGGGGACGGTTTAGGGTCCAGGTGAGGGTACGACAACGCTCTAGGGGGAGCGTACGTGTGAGGGTGCGGGTTAGTGTCAGCGTACGGGTTAGGATTAGGGGACGGGTGAGGGTCAGGCTTCGGGGAAGGGTTAGGGTTAGGGTTCGGGCTAGGGTTAGGGTTAGGGGACGGGGACGGTTTAGGGTCCAGGTGAGGGTACGACAACGCTCTAGGAGGAGCGTACGTGTGAGGGCGCGGGTTAGTGTCAGCGTACGGGTTAGGATTAGGGGACGGGTGAGGGTCAGGCTTCGGGGAAGGGTTAGGGTTAGGGTTCGGGCTAGGGTTAGGGTTAGGGGACGGGGACGGTTTAGGGTCCAGGTGAGGGTACGACAACGCTCTAGGGGGAGCGTACGTGTGAGGGCGCAGGTTAGTGTCAGCGTACGGGTTAGGATTAGGGGACGGCTGAGGGTCAGGCTTCCGGGAAGGGTGAGGGTTAGGGTTCGGGCTAGGGTTAGTGTTAGGGGACGGGGACGGTTTAGGGTCCAGGTGAGGGTACGACAACGCTTTAGGGGGAGCGTGCGTGTGAGGGCACGGGTTAGTGTTTGGTTACGGGTTAGGATTAGGGGACGGGTGAGGGTCAGGCTTCGGGGATGTGTTAGGGTTAGGGTTCGGGATACGGTTAGGGTTAGGGGACGGGGACGGTTTAGGGTCCAGGTGAGGGTACGACAACGCTTTAGGGGGAGCGTGCGTGTGAGGGTGTGGGTTAGTGTTAGCGTACGGGTTAGGATTAGGGGACGGGTGAGAGTCAGGCTTCGGGGAAGGGTTAGGGTTACTGTTCGGGCTAAGGTGAGGTTTACGGGACTGGGACCGTTTAGGGTCCAGGTCAGGGTATGACAACGCTTTAGTGGGAGGGTGTGTGTGAGGGCGCGGGTTATTGTTTGCGTACGGGTTAGGATTAGGGGACGGGTGAGGGCCATGTTTCGGGGAAGTGTAAGGGTTAGGGTTCATGCTAGGGTTAGGGTTATGGGACAGGGACGGTTTAGGGTCCAGGTGAGGGTATGATAACACTTTAGGGGGAGCGTGCGAGTGAGGGTGCGGGTTAGGATTAGGGGACGGGTGAGTGTCAGGCTTCGGGGAATGGTTACGTTTACGGTTCGGGCTAAGGTTAGGGTTAGCGGATTAGGACGGTTTAGGGTCCAGGTCAGGTTATGACAACGCTTTAGGGGGAGCGTGTGTGTGAAGGCGTGGGTTAGTGTTAGCATACGGGTTAGGATTAGGGGACAGGTGAGGGTCAGGGTTCGGAGAAGGGTTAGGGATAGGGTTCGGGCTAGGGTTAGGGTTAGGAGACGGGGACGGTTTAGGATCCACGTGAGGGTACCACAACGCTTTAGGGGGATCGTGCGTGTGAGGGCGCCGGTTATTGTTAACCTACGGTTTAGGACTAGGGGACGGGTGAGAGTCAGGCATCGGGGAAGGGATAGGGTTAGGGTTCGGGCTAGGGTTAGGGTTAGGGGACGGGGACGGTTTAGGGTCCAGATGAGGGTACGACAACGCTTTAGGGGGAGCGTGCGTGTGAGGGCGTGGGTTAGTGTTAGCGTATGGGATAGGATTAGGGGACGGGTGAGGGTCAGGCTTCGGGGAAGGGTTAGGGTTAGGGTTAAGGCTAGGGTTAGGGTTAGGGGGCGGGGACGTTTTAGGGTGCAGGTGAGGGTACGCAACGCTTTAGGGGGAGCGTGCGTGTGAGGGTGCGGGTTAGTGTTTGCGTACGAGTTAGGATTAGGGGTCGGGTGAGTGTCAGGCTTCGGGGAAGGGTTAGGGTTAGGGTTCCGGCTAGGGTTAGCGTTAGGTGACGGGGACGATTTAGGGTCAAGGTGAGTGTACTACAACGCTTTAGGGTGAGCATGTGTGTGAGGGCACGGGTTAGTGTTAGCGTACGGGTTAAGATTAGGGGACGGTCATGGTCAGGCCTCGGGGAAGTTTTAGGGTTAGGGTTCGGGCTAGGGTTAGGGTAAGGGGACGGGGTGGTTTAGGGTCCAGTTGAGGGTACGACAACACTTTAAGGGGAGCGTGCATGTGAGGGTGTGGGTTAGTGTTAGCGTACGGGTTAGGATTAGGGGACGGGTGAGGGTCAGGCTTCGGGGAAAGGTTAGGGTTAGGGTTCGGGCTAGGGTTAGGGTTAGGGGACGGGGACGGTTTAGGGTCCAGGTGAGGGTACAACAACGCTTTAGGGGGAGCGTGCGTGTGAGGGCGTGGGTTAGTGTTAGCATACGGGTTAGTATTAGGGGACGGGTGTGGGTCAGGCTTCGGCTAAGGTTTAGGTTTAGGGTTCGGGCTAAGGTTAGGGTTAGGTGACGGGGACGGTTTAGGGTCCAGGTGAGGGTACGACAACGTTTCAGGGGCAGCGTGCGTGTGAGGGCGCGGTTTAGTGTTAGCGTACGGTTTAGGATTAGGGGACGGGTGAGGGTCAGGCTTCGGGGAAGGATTAGGGTTAGGGTTCAGTCTAGGGTTAGGGTTAGGGGACGGGCACGGTTTAGCGTCCAGGAGAGGGTACGACAACGATTTAGGGGTAGCGTGCATGTCAAGGTGCGGGTTAGTGTTAGCGTCCGCTTTAGGATTAGGGGAAGGGTGAGGGTCAGGCTTCGGGGAAGGTTTATGGTTAGTGTTCGGGCTAGAGTTAGGCTTAGGGAACGGGGAAGGTTTAGGGTCCAGGTGAGGGTACGACAACGCTTGAGGGTGAGCGTGCGTGTGAGGACGCGGGTTAGTGTTAGCATACGCGTTAGGATTAGGGGACGGGTGAGGGTCAGGTTTCGGGGAAATGTTAGTGTTAGGGTTTGGGCTAGGGTTAGGGTTAGGTGACGGGGACGATTTACGGTCAAGGTGAGTGTACGACAACGCTTTAGTGTGAGCGTGCGTGTGAGGGCGCGGGTTAGTGTTAGCGTACGGGTTAGGATTAGGGGACGGGTGAGGGTCAGGCTTTGGGGAAGTGTTAGGGTTAGGGTTCGGGCTAGGGTTAGGGTTAGGGGACGGGGACGGTTTACGGTACAGGTGAGGGTACGACAACGCTTTAGGGTGAGCGTGCGTGGGAGGGTGCGGGTTAGTGTTTAGCGTACGGCTTATGATTAGGCGACGGGTGAGAGTCAGGCTTCGGGGAAGGGTTAAGGTTATGGTTCGGGCTAGGCTTAGGGTTAGGGGACAGGGACGGTTTAGTATCCAGGTCAGGGTACGACAACGCTTTAGGAGGAGCGTACGTGTGAGGGCGTGGGTTACTGGTAGCGTACGGTTTAGGATTAGGGGACGGGTGAGTGTCAGGATTCGGGGAAGCGTTAGGGATAGGGTTCGGGCTAGGGTTAGGGTTAGGGGTCGGGGACGGTTTAGGGTCCAGGTGAGGGTATGACAACGCTTTAGGGGGAGCGTGCATGTGAGGGCGTGGGATAGTGTTAGCGTACGGGTTAGGATAAGGGGAGGGGTGAGGGTCAGGCTTCGGGGAAGGTTTAGGGTTAGGGTTCGGGCTAGGGTTAGGGTTAGGGGACGGGGATGGTTTAGGGTCCAGGTGGGGTTACGACAATGCTTTAGGATGAGCATGCATTTGAGAGTGCGGGTTAGTGTTAGCGTACGGGTTAGGATTAGGGGACGGGTGAGGGTCAGGCTTCGGGGAAGGGTTAGGGTCAGGGTTCGGGCTAGGGTTAGGGTTACGAGACGGGGATGGTTTAGGGTCCAGTTGAGGGTACGACAACACTTTAGGGGGAGCGTGCGAGTGAGGGTGCGGGTTAGGATTAGGGGACGGGTGAGGGTCAGGCTTCGGGGAAGGGTTAAGGTTAAGGTTCGGGCTAGGGTTAGTGTTAGGGGACGGGGACGATTTAGGGTCAAGGTGAGTGTACTACAACGCTTTAGGGTGAGCGTGCGTGTGAGTGCGTGGGTTAGAGTTAGGGTACAGGTTAGGATTAAGGGACCGGTGAGTGTCAGGCTTCGGGGAAGGGTTAGGGTTAGGGTTCGGGCTAGGGTTAGCGTTAGGTGACGGGGACGATTTAGGCTCAAGGTGAGTGTACTACAACGCTTTAGGGTGAGCATGTGTGTGAGGGCACGGGTTAGTGTTAGCGTACGGGTTAAGATTAGGGGACGGTCATGGTCAGGCCTCGGGGAAGTTTTAGGGTTAGGGTTCGGGCTAAGGTTAGGGTTAGGGGACAGGGCGGTTTAGGGTCCAGTTGAGGGTACGACAACACTTTAAGGGGACCGTGCGTGTGAGGGTGTGGGTTAGTGTTAGCGTACGGGTTAGGATTAGGGGTCGGTGAGGGTCAGGCTTCGGGGAAAGGATAGGGTTAGGGTTCGGGCTAGGGTTAGGGTTAGGGGACGGGGACGGTTTAGCGTCCAGGTGAGGGTACGACAATGCTTTAGGGGGAGCGTGCGTGTGAGGGCGCGGGTTAGTTTTAGCGTACGTGTTAGGATTAGGTGACGGGTGAGGGTCAGGCTTCGGCGAAGTGTAAGGGTTAGGGTTTGGGGTAGGTTTAGGGTTAGGGGACGGGGACGGTATAGGGTCCAGGTGAGGGTACGACAACGCTTTAGGGGGAGCGTGCGTGTGAGGGCGCGGGTTAGTGTTAGCGTACGGGTCAGGATTAGGGGACGGGTGAGGGTCAGGCTTCGGGGAAGGGTTAGGGTTAAGGTTCGGGCTAGGGTTAGTGTTAGGGGATGGGGACGATTTAGGGTAAGGTGAGTGTACGACAACGCTTTAGGGTGAGGGTGCGTCTGAGGGCGCGGGTTAGTGTTAGCCTCTGTGTTAGGATTAGGGGATGGGTGAGGGTCAGGTTTCGGGGAACGGTTAGGGTTAGGGTTCGGCCTAGGGTTAGGGTTAGGGGACGGGGTCGGTTTACGTCCAGATCAGGGAACGACAACGCTTTAGGGGGAGCGTGCGTGTGAGGGTGCGGGTTAGTATTAGCGTACGGGTTAGGATTAGGAAACGGGTGAGGGTCAGGCTTCGGGGAAGGGTTAGGGTTAGGGTTCGTGCTAGGGTTAGGGTTAGGGGATGGGGACGGTTTAGGGTCCAGGTGAGTGTACGACAATGCTCTTGGGGGAGCGTGCGAGTGAGGGCGCGGGTTAGTGTTAGCATCCGTGTTAGGACTAGGGGACGGGTGAGAGTCAGGCTTCGGAGAAGGGTTAGGGTTACGGTTCGGGCTAGGGTTAGGGTTAGGGGACGGGGACGGTTTAGGGTCCAGGTGAGGGTATGACAACGCTTTAGGGTGAGCGTGCGTGTGAGAGCGTGGGTTAGTGTTAGCGTATGGTTTAGGATTAGGGGACGGGTGAGGGTCAGGCTTCGAGGAAGGGTTAGGGTTAGTGTTCGGGCTAGGGTTAGTGTTAGAGGACGGGGACAGTTTTGAGTCCAGGTGAGGGTACGAGAACACTTTATGGTGAGCGTGAGTGTGAGGGCGCGGGTTAGTGTTAGCGTACAGGTTAGGATTCCGGGACGGGTGAGGGTCAAGCTTCGGCGAAGTGTTAGTGTTAGGGTTCGGGCTAGGGTTAGGGTTAGAGGACGGGGACGGTTTAGGGTCCATGTGAGGGTACGACAAAGCTTTAGGGGGAGCGTGCGTGTGAGAGCGCGTGTTAGTGTTAGCGTACGGGTTAGGATTAGGGGACGGGTGAGGGTCAGGCTTCGGGGAAGGGTTAGGTTTAGGGTTCGGGCTAGGGTTAGGGTAAGGGGACGGGGACGGTTTAGGGTCCTGGTGAGGGTACGACAATGCTTTAGGTTGAGCATGCGTCTGAGTGCGCGCGTTAGTGTTAGCGTATGGTTTAGGATTAGGGGACGGGTGAGGGTCAGGCCTCGGGGAAGTGTTAGGGTTAGGGTTCGGGCTAGGGTTAGGGTTAGGGGACGGGATGGTTTAGGGTCCAGTTGAGGGTACGACAACACTTTAGGGGGAGCGTGCGTCTGAGGGCGCGGGTTAGTGTTAGCGTACAGGTTAGGATGAGGGGACGGCTGAGGGTCAGGCTTCGAGAAAGGGTTAGGGTTAGAGTTAGGGCTAGGGTTAGGGTTAGGGGACGGGGACGGTTTAGGGTCCAGGTGAGGGTAGGACAATGCTTAAGGGGGAGCGTGCGTGTGAGGGCACGGGTTAGTGTTAGCGCACGATTTAGGATTAGGGCACGGGTCACGGTCAGGCTTCAGGGAAGGGTTAGGGTTAGGTTTCGGGCTAGGGTTAGGGTTAGGGGACGGGGACGGTTTAGGGTCCAGGTGAGGGTACGACAACGCTCTAGGGGGAGCGTACGTGTGAGGGCGCGGGTTAGTGTCAGCGTACGGGTTAGGATTAGGGGACGGGTGAGGGTCAGGCTTCGGGGAAGGGTTAGGGTTAGGGTTCGGGCTAGGGTTAGGGTTACGGGACGGGGACGGTTCAGGGTCCAGGTGAGCGTACGACAACGCTCTAGGGGGAGCGTACGTGTGAGGGCGCGGGTTCGTGTCAGCGTACGGGTTAGGATTAGGGGACGGGTGAGGGTCAGGCTTCGGGGAAGGGTTAGGGTTAGGGTTCGGGCTAGGGTTAGGGTTAGGGGACGGGTACGGTTTAGGGTCCAGGTGAGGGTACGACAACGCTTTAGGTTGAGCATGCGTCTGAGGGCGTGGGTTAGTGTTAGCGTACGGGTTAGGATTAGGGGACGGGTGAGGGTCAGGCTTCGGGGAAGGGTTAGGATTAGGGTTCGGGCTAGGGTTTGTTTTAGGGGAAAGGGACGGTTTAGGGTCCAGATGAGGGTACGACAACACTTTAGGGTGTGCGTGAGTGTGAGGGCGCGGGTTAGTGTTAGCATCCGGGTTAGGATTAGGGGACGGGTGAGGGTCAGGCTTCGGGGAAGGGTTAGGGTTATCGTTGGGGCTAGGGTTAGTGTTAGGGGATGGGGACGATTTAGGGTCCGGGTGAGGGTACGACAACGCTTCAGGGGGAGCGTGCGTGTGAGGGCGCGGGTTAGTGTTAGCTGACGGGTTAGGATTAGGGGACGGTGATGGACAGGCCTCGGGGAAGTGTTAGGGTTAGGGTTCGGGCTAGGGTTATGGTTAGGGGACAGGATGGTTTAGGGTCCAGTTGAGGGTACGACAACACTTTAGGGGGAGCGTGCGTCTGAGGGCGCGGGTTAGTGTTAGCGTACGGGTTAAGATGAGGGGACGGCTGAGGGTCAGGCTTCGAGAAAGGGTTAGGGTTAGAGTTAGGGCTAGGGTTAGGGTTAGGGGACGGGGACGGTTTAGGGTCCAGGTGAGGGTAGGACAATGCTTAAGGGGGAGCGTGCGTGTGAGGGCGCGGGTTAGTGTTATCGTACGATGTAGGATTAGGGCACGGGTCACGGTCAGGCTTCAGGGAAGGGTTAGGGTTAGGTTTCGGGCTAGGGTTAGGTTTAGGGGACGGGGACGGTTTAGGGTCCAGGTGAGGGTACGACAACGCTCTAGGGGGAGCGTACGTGTGAGGGCGCGGGTTAGTGTCAGCGTACGGGTTAGGATTAGGGGACGGGTGAGGGTCAGGCTTCGGGGAAGGGTTAGGGTTTGGGTTCGGGCTAGGGTTAGGGTTACGGGACGGGGACGGTTCAGGGTCCAGGTGAGGGTACGACAACGCTCTAGGGGGAGCGTACGTGTGAGGGCGCGGGTTAGTGTCAGCGTACGGGTTAGGATTAGGGGACGGGTGAGGGTCAGGCTTCGGGGAAGGGTTAGGGTTAGGGTTCGGGCTAGGGTTAGGGTTAGGGGACGGGGACGGTTTAGGGTCCAGGTGAGGGTACGACAACGCTCTAGGGGGAGCGTACGTGTGAGGACGCGGGTTAGTGTCAGCGTACGGGTTAGGATTAGGGGACGGGTGAGGGTCAGGCTTCGGGGAAGGGTTAGGGTTAGGGTTCGGGCTAGGGTTAGGGGACAAGGACGGTTTAGGGTCCAGGTGAGGGTACGACAACGCTCTAGGGGGAGCGTACGTGTGAGGGTGCGGGTTAGTGTCAGCGTACGGGTTAGGATTAGGGGACGGCTGAGAGTCAGGCTTCGGGGAAGGGTTAGCTTTAGGGTTCGGGCTAGGGTTAGGGTTAGGGGACGGGGACGGTTTAGGGTCCAGGTGAGGGTACGACAACGCTTTAGGGGGAGCGTGCGTGTGAGGGCGTTGGTTAGTGTTAGCGTACGGGATAGGATTAGGGGACGGGTGAGGGTCAGGCTTCGGGGAAGGGTTAGGGTTAGGGTTCGGGGTAGGGTTAGGGTTAGGGGACGGGGACGGTTTAGGGTCCAGGTGAGGGTACGACAACGCTTTAGGTTGAGCATGCGTCTGAGGGCGTGGGTTATTGTTAGCGTACGGGTTAGGATTAGGAGACGGGTGAGGGTCAGGCTTCGGGGAAGTGTTAGGGTTAGGGTTCGGGCTAGGTTTAGGGTTAGGTGACGGGGACGATTTAGGTTCAAGGTGAGTGTATGACAATGCTTTAGGGTGAGCGTGCGTGTGAGGGCGCGGGTTAGTTTTAGCGTACGGGTTAGGATTAGGGGACGGGTGAGGGTCAGGCTTCGGGGAAGGGTTAGGATTAGGGTTCGGGCTAGGGTTTGGGTTAGGGGAAAGGGACGGTTTAGGGTCCAGATGAGGGTACGACAACACTTTAGGGTGTGCGTGAGTGTGAGGGCGCGGGTTAGTGTTAGCATCCGGGTTAGGATTAGGGGACGGGTGAGGGTCAGGCTTCGGGGAAGGGTTAGGGTTATGGTTGGGGCTAGGGTTAGTGTTAGGTGACGGGGACGATTTAGGGTCAAGGTGAGTGTACTACAACGCTTTAGGGTGAGCATGTGTGTGAGGGCACGGGTTAGTGTTAGCGTACGGGTTAAGATTAGGGGACGGTCATGGTCAGGCCTCGGGAAAGTTTTAGGGTTAGGGTTCGGGCTAGGGTTAGGGTTAGGGGACGGGGCGGTTTAGGGTCCAGTTGAGGGTACGACAACACTTTAAGGGGAGCGTGCGTGTGAGGGTGTGGGTTAGTGTTAGCGTACGGGTTAGGATTAGGGGACGGGTGAGGGTCAGGCTTCGGGGAAAGGTTAGGGTTAGGGTTCGGGCTAGGGTTAGGGTTAGGGGACGGGGACAGTTTATCGTCCAGGTGAGGGTACGACAACGCTTTAGGGGGAGCGTGTGTGTGAGGGTGCGGGTTAGTGTTAGCGTACGGGTTAGGATTAGGGGACGGGTGAGGGTAGGCTTCGGGGAAGGGTTAGGGTTAGGGTTAAGGCTAGGGTTAGGGTTAGGGGACTGGGACGGTTTAGGGCCCCGGTGAGGGTACGACAACGCTTTATTGGGATCGTGCGTGTGAGGGGGCAGGTTAGTGTTAGAGTAGGGGTTAGGATTAGGGGACGGGTGAGGGTCAGGCTTAGGCGAAGGGTTAGAGTTAGGGTTCGGGCTGGGGTTAGGGTTAGGGGATGGGGACGGTTTAGGGTCCAGGTGAGGGTACGACAATGCTTTAGGGGGAGTGTGCGTGTGAGGGCGTGGGTTAGTGTTAGCGTTCGGGTGAGGATTAAGGTTCGGGTGAGGGTCAGGCTTCGGGGAAGTGTTAGGGTTACGATTCGGGCTAAGGTTAGGGTTAGGGGACTGGGACAGTTTAGGGTCCAGGTCAGGGTACGACAATGCTTTAGGGTGAGCGTGCGTGTGAGTGTGTGGGTTAGAGTTAGGGTACAGGTTAGGATTAAGGGACCGGTGAGTGTCAGGCTTCGGGGAAGGGTTAGGGTTAGGGTTCGGGCTAGGGTTAGGGTTAGGGGACGGGGACGGTTTAGGGTACAGGTGAGGGAACGACAACGCTTTAGGGTGACCATGCGTGTGAGGGTGCGGGTTAGTGTTAGCGTACGGGTTAGGATTAGGGGACGGGTGAGGGTCAGGCTTCAGCGAAGTGTTAGGGTTAGGGTTCGGGCTACGGTTAGGGTTAGGGGACGGGGGCGGTTTAGGGTCCAGGTGAGGGTACAACAACGCTTTAGGGGGAGCGTGCGTGTGAGGGCGCGTGTTAGTTTTAGCGTACGTGTTAGGATTAGGTGACGGGTGAGGGTCAGGCTTCGGCGAATTGTAAGGGTTAGGGTTTTGGGTAGGGTTAGGGTTAGGGGACGGGGACGGTATAGGGTCCAGGTGAGGGTACGACAACGCTTTAGGGGGAGCGTGCGTGTGAGGGCGCGGGTTAGTGTTAGCGTACGGGTTAGTATAAGGGGACGGGTGATGGTCAGGCCTCGGGGAAGGGTTAGGGTTAGGGTTCGGGCTAGGGTTAGTGTTAGGGGACTGGGATGGTTTAGGGACTAGGTCAGGGTACGAAAACACTTTAGGGGGAGCGTTCGTGTGAGGGTGCGGGTTAGTGTTTGCGTACGGGTTATGATTAGGTGACGGGTGAGGGTCAGGCTTCAAGGAAGGGTTAGGGTTAGGGTTCGGACTAGGATTAGGTTTAGGGGAAGGGGACGGTTTAGGGTCCAGGTGAGGGTACGAGAACATTTTAGGTTGAGCATGCGTCTGAGGGCGCGGGTTAGTGTTAGCGTACAGGTTAGGATTAGGGGACGGGTGAGGGTCAGGCTTCGGGGAAGGGTTAAGGTTAAGGTTCGGGCTAGGGTTAGTGTTAGGGGACGGGGACGATTTAGGGTCAAGGTGAGTGTACGACAACGCTTTAGGGTGAGCGTGCGTCTGAGGGCGCGGGTTAGTGTTAGCGTCTGTGTTAGGATTAGGGGATGGGTGAGGGTCAGGTTTCGGGGAAGGGTTAGGGTTAGGGTTCGGCCTAGGTTTAGGGTTAGGGGACGGGGTCGGTTTACGTCCAGATAAGGGTACGACAACGCTTTAGGGGGAGCGTGCGTGTGAGGGTGCAGGTTAGTATTAGCGTACGGGTTAGGATTAGGGAACGGGTGAGGGTCAGGCTTCGGAGAAGGGTTAGGGTTACTGTTCGGGCTAGAGTTAGGGTTAGGGGACGGGGACGGTTTAGGGTCCAGGTGAGGGTATGACAACGCTTTAGGGTGAGCGTGCGTGTGAGGGCGTGGGTTAGTGTTAGCGTATGGTTTAGGATTAGGGGACGGGTG
This sequence comes from Globicephala melas, assembly GCF_963455315.2. Classification (NCBI taxonomy): domain Eukaryota; kingdom Metazoa; phylum Chordata; class Mammalia; order Artiodactyla; family Delphinidae; genus Globicephala; species Globicephala melas. The sequence continues at coordinate 64,482,636 of NC_083314.1, forward strand.
AGGGTCAGGCTTCGAGGAAGGGTTAGGGTTAGTGTTCGGGCTAGGGTTAGTGTTAGGGGACGGGGACAGTTTTGAGTCCAGGTGAGGGTACGAGAACACTTTATGGTGAGCGTGAGTGTGAGGGCGCGGGTTAGTGTTAGCGTACAGGTTAGGATTACGGGACGGGTGAGGGTCAAGCTTCGGCGAAGTGTTAGTGTTAGGGTTCGGGCTAGGGTTAGGGTTAGAGGACGGGGACGGTTTAGGGTCCATGTGAGGGTACGACAAAGCTTTAGGGGGAGCGTGCATGTGAGAGCGCGTGTTAGTGTTAGCGTACGGGTTAGGATTAGGGGACGGGTGAGGGTCAGGCTTCGGGGAAGGGTTAGGTTTAGAGTTCGGGCTAGGGTTAGGGTAAGGGGACGGGGACGGTTTAGGGTCCTGGTGAGGGTACGACAATGCTTTAGGTTGAGCATGCGTCTGAGGGCGCGCGTTAGTGTTAGCGTATGTGTTAGGATTAGGGGACGGGTGAGGGTCAGGCTTCGGGGAAGGGTTAGGGTTAGGGTTCGGGCTAGGGTTAGTGATAGGGGACTGGGATGGTTTAGGGTCCAGGTCAGGGTATGACAACGCGTTAGGAGGAGCGGTCGTGTGAGGGCGCGGGTTAATGTTTGCGTACGGGTTAGGATTAGCTGACGGGTGAGGGTCAGGCTTCGGTGAAGGGTTAGGGTTAGGGTTCGGGCTAGGGTTAGGGTTAGGGGACGGGGACGGTTTAGGGTCCAGGTGAGGGTACGACAACGCTTTAGGTTGAGCATGCGTCTGAGGGCGTGGGTTAGTGTTAGCGTACGGGTTAGGATTAGGGGACGGGTGAGGGTCAGGCTTCGGGGAAGTGTTAGGGTTAGGGTTCGGGCTAGGTTTAAGGTTAGGTGACGGGGACGATTTAGGTTCAAGGTGAGTGTATGACAATGCTTTAGGGTGAGCGTGCGTGTGAGGGCGCGGGTTAGTTTTAGCGTACGGGTTAGGATTAGGGGACGGGTGAGGGTCAGGCTTCGGGGAAGGGTTAGGATTAGGGTTCGGGCTAGGGTTTGGGTTAGGGGAAAGGGACGGTTTAGGGTCCAGATGAGGGTACGACAACACTTTAGGGTGTGCGAGAGTGTGAGGGCGCGGGTTAGTGTTAGCATCCGGGTTAGGATTAGGGGACGGGTGAGGGTCAGGCTTCGGGGAAGAGTTAGGGTTATGGTTGGGGCTAGGGTTAGTGTTAGGGGACGGGGACGGTTTAGGGTCCAGGTGAGGGTACGACAACGCTTCAGGGGGAGCGTGCGTGTGAGGGCGCGGGTTAGTGTTAGCTGACGGGTTAGGATTAGGGGATGGTGATGGTCAGGCCTCGGGGAAGTGTTAGGGTTAGGGTTCGGGCTAGGGTTAGGGTTAGGGGACAGGATGGTTTAGGGTCCAGTTGAGGGTACGACAAAGCTTAAGGGGGAGCGTGCGTGTGAGAGTGCGTGTTAGTGTTAGCGTACGGGTTAAGATGAGGGGACGGCTGAGGGTCAGGCTTCGAGAAAGGGTTAGGGTTAGAGTTAGGGCTAGGGTTAGGGTTAAGGGACGGGGACGGTTTAGGGTCCAGGTGAGGGTAGGACAATGCTTAAGGGGGAGCGTGCGTGTGAGGGCGCGTGTTAGTGTTAGCGTACGAGTTAGGATTAGGGCACGGGTCACGGTCAGGCTTCAGGGAAGGGTTAGGGTTAGGTTTCGGGCTAGGGTTAGGGTTAGGTGACGGGGACGATTTAGGGTCAAGGTGAGTGTACGACAACGCTTTAGGGTGAGCGTGCGTCTGAGGGCACGGGTTAGTGTTAGCGTACGGGTTAGGATTAGGGGACGGGAGAGGGTCAGGCTTCTGGGAAAGGTTAGGGTTAGGGTTCGGGCTAGGGTTAGGGTTAGGGTACTGGGACGGTTTAGGGTCCAGGTCAGGGTACGACAACGCTTTAGGGGGAGCGGGCGTGTGAGGGCGCATGTTAGTGTTTGCATACGGGTTAGGATTAGGTGACGGGTGAGGGTCAGGCTTCGGGGAAGGTTTAGGGTTAGGGTTCGGGCTAGGGTTAGGGTTAGGGGACGGGGAGGGTTTAGGGTCCAGGTGAGGGTACGACAACGCTTTAGGTTGAGCATGTGTCTGAGGGTGCGGGTTTGTGTTACCGTACGGATTAGGATTAAGGGAGGGGTGAGGGTCAGGCTTCGGGGAAGGGTTAGGGTTAGGTTTCGGGCTAGGATTAGGGGACGGGGACGGTATAGGGTCCAGGTGAGGGTACGACAACGCTTTAGGGGGAGCGTGCGTGTGAGGGCGCGGGTTAGTGTTAGCGTAAGGGTTAGGATTAGGGGACGGGTGATGGTCAGGCCTCAGGGAAGGGTTAGGGTTAGGGTTCGGGCTAGGGTTAGGGTTAGGGGACGGGGACGCTTTAGGGTCCAGGTGAGGTTACGACAATGCTTTAGGGGGCGCGTGCGTGTGAGGGCGCGAGTTAGTGTTAGCGTACGTGTTAGGATTAGGGGACGGGTGAGGGTCAGGCTTCGGGGAAGGGTTAGGGTTAGGGTTAGGGCTAGGGTTAGGGTTAGCGGACGGGGACAGTTTAGGGTCCAGGTGAGGGTACGACAACGCTCTTGGGGGAGCGTGCGAGTGAGGGCGTGGGGTAGTGTTAGCGTACAGGTTAGGATTATGGGACGGGTGAGGGTCAGGCTTCGGGAAAGGGTTAGTGTTAGGGTTCGGGCTAGGGTTAGGGTTAGGGGATGGGGACGGTTTAGAGTCCAGGTGAGGGTACGACAACGCTTTAGGGGGAGCGTGCGTGTGAGGGCACGGGTTAGTGTTTGCGTACGTGTTAGTATTAGGGGACGGGTGAGGGTCAGGCTTTGGGGAAGTGATAGGGTTACGGTTCGGGCTAGGGTTAGGGTTAGGTGACGGGGACGATTTAGGGTCAAGGTGAGTGTACGACAACGCTTTAGGGTGAGCGTGCGTCTGAGGGCACGGGTTAGTGTTAGCGTACGGGTTAGGATTAGGGGACGGGTGAGGGTCAGGCTTTGGGGAAGGGTTAGTGTTAGGGTTCGGGCTAGGGTTAGGGATAGGGGACGGGGACGGTTTAGGGTCCATGTGAGGGTATGACAACACTTTAGGAGGAGCGTGCGTGTGAGGGCACGTGTTAGTGTTAGCGTACGTGTTAGGATTAGGGGACGTGTGAGTGTCAGGCTTCGGGGAAGGGTTAGGGTTAGGGTTCGGGCTAGGGTTAGTGTCAGGGGACTGGGATGGTTTAGGCTCCAGATCAGGGTACGACAACGCTTTAGGGGGAGCACTCCTGTGAGGGCGTGGGTTAGTATTTGCGTACGGGTTAGGATTAGGTGACGGGTGAATGTCAGGCTTCGGGGAAGGGTTAGGGTTAGGGTTCGGGCTAGGGTTAGGGTTAGGGTATGGGGTCGGTTTAGGGTCCAAGTGAGGGTACGACAACGCTTTTGGGGGAGCAGTCGTGTGAGGGCGTGGGTTAGTGTTTGCGTACGGGTTAGGATTAGGTGACGGGTGAGGGTCAGGCTTCAAGGAAGGGTTAGGGTTAGGGTTCGGGCTAGGGTTAGGGTTAGGGGATGGGGACGGTTTAGAGTCCAGGTGAGGGTACGACAACGCTTTAGGTTGAGCATGCGTCTGATGGCGCGGGTTAGTGTTAGCGGACGGGTTAGGATTAGAGGACGGGTGAGGGTCAGGCTTTGGGGAAGTGATAGGGTTAGGGTTCGGGCTAGGGTTAGGGTTATGGGACGGGGACGGTTTAGGGTCCAGGTGAGGGTACGACAACGCTTTAGGGGGAGCGTGCGTGTGAGGGCGCGGGTTAGTGTTAGCGTACGGGTTAGGATTAGGGGACGGGAGAGGGTCAGGCTTCGGGGAAGTGTTAGGTTTAGGGTTCGGGCTAGGGTTAGGGTTAGGGGACGGGGACGGTTTAGGGTCCAGGTGAGGGTACGACAACACTTTAGGGGGAGCGTGCGTGTGAGGGCGCGGGTTGGTGTTAGTGTGCGGGTTAGGATTATGGGACGGGTGAGGGTCAGGCTTCGGGGAAGGGTTAGAATTAGGGTTAAGGCTAGGGTTAGGGTTAGGGGACGGAGACGGTTTAGGGTCCCGGTGAGGCTACGACAACGCTTTTGGGGAGCGTGCGTGTGAGGGCGTGGGTTAGTGTTAGCGTACGGGTTAGGATTAAGGAACGGGTGAGGGTCAGGCTTCGGGGAAGGGTTAGGGTTAGGGTTCGGGCTAGGGTTAGGGTTAGGGGACGGGGACGCTTTAGGGTCCAGGTGAGGTTACGACAATGCTTTAGGGGGCGCGTGCGTGTGAGGGCGCGAGTTAGTGTTAGCGTACGTGTTAGTATTAGGGGACGGGTGAGGGACAGGCTTCGGGGAAGGGTTAGGGTTAGGGTTAGGGCTAGGGTTAGTGTTAGCGGACGGGGACGGTTTAGGGTCCAGGTGAGGGTACGACAACGCTCTTGGGGGAGCGTGCGAGTGGGGGCGCGGGTTAGTGTTAGCGTACAGGTTAGGATTAGGGGACGCGTGAGGGTCAGGCTTCGGGAAAGGGTTAGTGTTAGGGTTCGGGCTAGGGTTAGGGTTTGGGGATGGGGACGGTTTAGGGTCCAGGTGAGGGTACGACAACGCTTTAGGGGGAGCGTGCGTGTGAGGGCGCCGGTTAGTGTTAACGTCCGTGTTAGGATTAGGGGACGTGTGAGTGTCAGGCTTCGGAGAAGGCTTAGGGTTAGGGTTCGGTCTAGGGTTAAGGTTAGGGGACTGGGAAGGTTTAGGGTACAGGTCAGGGTACGAAAACGCTTTAGGGGGAGCGTGCGTTTGAGGGCGCGGGTTAGTGTTTGCGTACGTGTTAGGATTAGAGGACGCGTGAGGGTCAGGCTTCGGGGAAGAGTTAGGTTTAGGGTTGGGTGCTAGGTTTAGGGTTAGGGGACGGGGACGTTTTCGGATCCAGGTGAGGGTACGACAATGCTTTAGGTTGAGCATGCGTCTGAGGGCGCGGGTTAGTGTTAGCGTACGGGTTAGGATTAGGGGATATGTGAGGGTCAGGCTTCGGGGAAGGGTAAGGGTTAGGGTTCGGGCTAGGGTTAGTGTCACGGGACTGGGATGGTTTAGGCTCCAGATCAGGGTACGACAACGCTTTAGGCGGAGCAGTCGTTGTGAGGGCATGGGTTAGTGTTTGCGTACGGTTTAGGATTAGGTGACGGGTGAGGGCCAGGCTTCAAGGAAGCTTAGGGTTAGGGTTCGGGCTAGGGTTAGTGTTAGGGGACGGGGACGGTTTAGGGTCCAGGTGAGGGTACTACAACGCTTTAGGTTGAGCATGCGTCTGAGGGCGCGGGTTAGTGTTAGCATACGGGTTAGGATTAGGGGACGGCTGAGGGTCAGGCTTCGGGGAAGGGTTAGGGTTAGGGCTAGGGCTAGGGTTAGGGTTAGGGGACAGGGACGGTTTAGGGTCCAGGTGAGGGTACGACAACGCTTTAGGGGGAGCGTGCGTGTGAGGGCGCGGGTTAGTGTTAGCGTACGGGTTAGGATTAGGGGACGGGAGAGGGTCAGGCTTCAGGGATGGGTTAGGGTTAGGGTTAATGCTAGGGTTAGGGTTATGGGACGGGGACGGTTTAGGGTCCCCGTAAGGCTACGACAACGTTTTAGGGGGAGCGTGCGTGTGAGGGCGTGGGTTAGTGTTAGCGTACGGGTTAGGATTAGGGGACGGGTGAGGGTCAGGCTTCGGGGAAGGTTTAGGGTTAGGGTTAGGGCTAGGGTTAGGGTTAGCTGACGGGGACGGTTTAGGGTCCGGGTGAGGGTACGACAACGCTCTTGGGGGAGCGTGCGAGTGAGGGCGCGGGTAAGTGTTAGCGTATGGGTTAGGATTAGGGGACGGGTGAGGATCAGGCTTCGGGATAGTGTTAGGGTTAGGGTTCGGGCTAGGGTTAGGGTTAGGGGATGGGGACGGTTTAGGGTCCAGGCGAGGGTACGACAACGCTTTATGGGGAGTGTGCGTGTGAGGGCGCGGGTTAGTGTTAGCGTCCGGGTTAGGATTAGGGGACGGATTAGGGTCAGGCTTCGGAGAAGTGGTAGACTTAGGGTTCGGGCTAGGGTTAGGGTTAGGGGACGGGGACGGTTTAGGGTCCAGGTGAGGGTACGACAATGCTTTAGGGGGAGCATGCGTGTGAGGGCGTGAGTTAGTGTTAGCGTCCGGGTTAGGATTAGGGAACGGGTGAGGGTCAGGCTTCGGGGAAGGGTTAGGGTTAGGGTTCGGGCTATGGATAGGGTTAGGGGAAGGGGACGGTTTAGGAACAGGTGAGGGTACGACAACGGTTTAGGGGGAGCGTGCGTTTGAGGGCGTGGGTTAGTTTGCGTACGGGTTAGGATTAGGGGACGGGTGAGTGTTAGGCTCCGGGGAAGTGTTAGGTTTAGGGTTCGGGCTAGGGTTAGGGTTAGGGGACGGAGACGGTTTAGGGTTCAGGTGAGGGTACGACAATGCTTTAGGTTAAGCATGCGTCTGAGGGCGCGGGTTAGTGTTAGCGTACGGGTTAGGATTAGCGGACGGGTGAGGGTCAGGCTTCGGGGAAGGGTTAGGGTTAGGGTTCGGGCTAGGGTTAGTGTTAGGGGACTGGGATGGTTTAGGTTCCAGGTCAGGGTACGACAACGCTTTAGGGGGAGCGGTCGTGTGAGGGCGCGGGTTAGTGTTTGCGTACGGGTTAGGATTAGGTGACGGGTGCGGGTCAGGCTTCAAGGAAGGGTTAGGGTTACGGTTCGGGCTAGGGTTAGGGTTAGGGGACGGGGACGGTTTAGGAACAGGTGAGGGTACGACAACGCTCTAAGGGGAGCGTGCATGTGAGGGCGCGGGATAGTGTTAGCATACGGGTTAGGATTAGGGGACGGGTGATGGTCAGGCCTCGGGGAATGGTTAGGGTTAGGGTTCGGGCTAGGGTTAGGGTTAGGGGACGGGGACGGTTTAGGATCCAGGTGAGGGTACGACAACCCTTTAGGGGGAGCATGCGTATGAGGGCGCGGGTTAGAGTTAGTGTACGGGTTAGGATTAGGGGACAGGTGAGGGTCAGGCTTCGGGGAAGGGTTAGGGTTAGGGTTAGGGCTAGGGTTAGGGTTAGGGGATGGGGACGGTTTAGGGTCCAGGTGAGGGTACGACAACGCTTTAGGGGGCACGTGCGTGTGAGGGCGCGGGTTAGTGTTAGCGTACGGGTTAGGATAAGGGGACGCGTGAGAGTCAGGCTTAGGCGAAGGGTTAGGGTTAGGGTTCGGGCTAGGGTTAGGGTTAGGGGACGGGGACGGTTTAGGGTCCAGGTGAGGGTACGACAACGCTTTAGGGGGAGCGTGCGTGTGAAGGCGCAGGTTAGTGTTAGCGAACGGGTTAGGATTAGGGGACGGGTGATGGTCAGGCCTCGGGGAAGTGTTAGGGTTAGGGTTCGGGCTAGGGTTAGGGTTAGGGGACGGGGACGGTTTAGGTTCCAGTTGAGGGTATGACTACGCTTTAGGGGGAGCGTGCGTGTGAGGGCATGGGTTAGTGTTAGCGTACGGGTTCGGATTAGGGGACGGGTGAGGGTCAGCCTTCGGGGAAGTGTTACGGTTAGGGTTCGGGCTAGGGTTAGTGTTAGGGGACGGGGACGGTTTAGGGTCTAAGTGAGGGTACGACAACTCTTAAGGGGGTGCGTGCGTGTGAGGCCGCGGGTTAGTGTTAGCATGTGGGTTAGGATTATTGGACGGGTGAGGGTCAGGCTTTTGGAAATGGTTAGGTTTAGGGTTTGGGCTAGGGTTAGGGTTAGGGTACGGGGACGGTTTAGGGTCCAGGTGAGGGTACGACAACAGTTTAGGGGTAGCGTACGTGTGAGGGCATGGGTTAGTGTTAGCGTACGGGTTAGGATTAGGGGACGGGTGAGGAGAAGGCTTCGGGGAATTGTTAGGTTTAGGTTTCGGGCTAGGGTTAGGGTTAGGGTATGGGGACGGTTTAGGGTCCAGGTGAGGGTACGACAACGCTTTAGGGGGAGCGTGCGTGTGAGAGCTCGGGTTAGTGTTAGCGTACAGGTTAGCATTAGGGGACGGGTGAGGGTCAGGCTTCGGCGAAGGATTAGGGTTAGGGTTAGGGTTAGGGGATGGGGACGGTCTAGGATCCAGGTGAAGGTACGACAACGTTTTAGGGGGAGCGTGCGTGTGAGGGCGCGGGTTAGTGTTAGCGTACGGGTTAGGATTAGGGGACGGGTGAGGGTCAGGTTTCGGGGAAGTGTTAGGTTTAGTGTTCGGACTAGGGTTAGGATTAGGGGACGGGAACGGTTCAGGGTCCATGTGAGGGTAGTACAACGCTTTAGGGGTAGCGTGCATGTGAGGGAGCGGGGTAGTGTTAGCGTACGTGTTAGGATTAGGAACGCGTGAGGTCAGGCTTCGGGGAAGGGTTAGGGTTAGGTTTCGGGCTAGGGTTAGGGTTAGGGGACGGGGAAGGTTTATGGTCAAGGTAAGGGTACGACAACACTTTAGGGTGAGCGTGAGTGTGAGGGCGCGGGTGATTGTTAGGGTACGGCTTAGGATTAGTGGACGGGTGAGAGTCAGGCTTCGGGGAAGGGTTAGGTTTAGGGTTCGGGCTAGGGTTAGGGTTAGGGGACGGGGACGGTTTAGGTTCCAGTTGAGGGTACGACAACGCTTTAGGGGGAGCGTGCGTGTGAGGGCGCGGGTTAGTGTTAGCGTACGGGTTTGGATTAGGGGATGGGTGAGGGTCAGGTTTCGGTGAAGGGTTAGGGTTAGGGTTCGGGCTAGGGTAGGGTTTAGGGGACGGGGACGGTTTAGGGTTCAGGTGAGGGTACGACAACGCTTTAGGGGGAGCGTGCGTGTGAGGGCGCCGGTTAGTGTTAGCGTACAGGTTAGGATTAGGGGACAGGTGAGTGTCAGGCTTCGGGGAAGTGTTAGGGTTAGGGTTCGGGCTAGGGTTAAGGTTAGGGGACGGGGACGGTTTAGGGTCCAAGTGAGGGTACGACAACGCTTTACGGTGTGCGTGTGTGTCAGGGCACAGGTTAGTGTTAGCGTACGGGTTAGGATTAGGGGACGGTTGAGGGTCAGGCTTCGGCAAAGGGTTAGGGTCAGGGTTAGGGCTAGGGTTAGGGTTAGGGGACGAGGACGGTTTAGGATCCAGGTGAGTGTACGACAACGCTTCAGGGGGAGCGTGCGTGTGAAGACGTGGGTTAGTGTTAGTGTACGGGTTAGGATTGGGGACGGGTGAGGGTCAGGCTTCGGGGAAGGGTTAGGGTTTGGGTTCCGGCTAGGGTTAGGGTTAGGGGACGGGGACGGTTTAGGGTCCAAGTGAGGGTACGACAATGCTTCACGGGGAGAGTGCGTGTGAGGGCGTGGGTTAGTGTTAGCGTACGGGTTAGGAATAGGGACGGGTGAGGGTCAGGCTTCGGGGAAGTGTTAGGGTTAGGATTCGGACTAGGGTTAGGGTTAGGGGACGGTGTCGGTTTAGGGTCCATGTGAGGGTACGACAATGCTTTAGGGGGAGCGTGCGTGTGAGGTCGCGGGATAGTGTTAGCGTACGGGTTAGGATTAGGGGACGGGTGAGGGTCAGGCTTCGGGGAAGGGTTAGGGTTAGGGTTCGGGCTAGGGTTAGGGTTAGGGGACGGGGACGGTTTAGGGTCCAGGTGAGGGTACGACAACGCTTTAGGGTGAACTTGCGTGTTAGGGCACGGGTTAGTGTTAGCGTACGGGTTAGGATTAGGGGACCGGTGAGGGTCAGGCTTCAGGGAAGGGATAGTGTTAGGGTTCGGGCTAGGGTTAGGGTTAGGGGACGGGGACGGTTTAGGGTCCAGGTGAGGGTACAGAAACGCTTTAGGGTGAGCGTGCGTCTGAGGGCGAGGGTTAGTGTTAGCGTACGGGTTAGGATTAGGGGACTGGTGAGGGTCAGGCTTCGGGGAAGGGTTAGTGTTAGGGTTAGGGCTAGGGTTAGGGTTAGGGGATGGGGACGGTTTAGGGTAGAGGTGAGGGGACGACAACACTTTAGGGCGAGCGTGCATGTGAGGGAGTGGGTTAGTGTTAGCGTACGGGTTAGGATTAGGGGACGGGTGAGTGTCAGTCTCCGGGGAATGGTTAGGGTTAGGGTTCGGGCTAGGGTTAGGGTTAGGGGACGGGTACAGTTTCGGGTCCAGGTGAGGGTACCACAACCCTTTAGGGGGAGAGTGCGTGTGAGGGCGCAGGTTAGTGTTAGCGTACTGGTTAGGATTACGGGACGGGTGAGCGTTTGGCTTCGGCAAAGTGTTAGGGTTAGGGTTTGGGCTAGGGTTAGGGTTAGGGGACGGGGACGGTTTAGGGTCCAGGTGAGGATATGACAACGCTTTAGGGGGAGCGTGCGTGTGAGGGTGTGGGTTCGTGTTAGTTTACGGGTTAGGCTTAGGGGACGGGTGAGGGTCAGACTTTGGGGAAGGGTTAGGGTTAGGATTCGGGCTAGGGTTAGGGTTAGGGGACGGGGACGGTTTAGGGTCCAGCTGAGGGTACGACAACACTTTAGGGGGAGCATGCGTGTGAGGGCGTGGGTTAGTGTTAGCGTCCGGGTTAGGATTAGGGGACAGGTGAGGGTCAGGCTTCTGGGAAGGGTTAGGGTTAGTGGTCGGCTAGGTTTAGGGTTAGGGGACGGGGACGGTTTAGGGTACAGGTGAGGGAACGACAACGCTTTAGGGGGAGCATGCGTGTGAGAGCGCGGGTTAGTGTTAGCGTATGGGTTAGGATTAGGGGACGGGTGAGGGTCAGGCTTCGGGGAAGGGTTAGGGTTAGTTTTAGGTCTAGGTTTAGGGTTAGGGGATGGGGACGGTTCAGGGTCTAGGTGAGGATACGACAACGCTTTAGGGGGAGCGTGCGTGTGAGGGCGTAGCTTAGTGTTAGCGTACGGGTTAGGTTTAGGGGACGGGTGAGGGTCAGGCTTCGGGGAAGTGTTAGTGTTAGGTTTCGGGCTAGGGTTAGGGTTAGGGGCTGGGGACTGTTTAGGGTCCAGGTGAGGGGACGACAACACTTTAGGGGGAGCGTGTGTGTGAGGGCGCGTGTTAGTGTAATTGTACGGTTTAGGATTAGGGGACGGGTGACGGTCAGACTTCGGGGAAGGGTTAGGGTTAGGGTTCGGTCTAGGGTTAAGGTTAGGGGACAGGGACGGTTTAAGGTCCAGGTGAGGGTACGACAACGCTTTAGGGTGAGCGTGCGTCTGAGGGCGAGGTTTAGTGTTAGCGTACGGGTTAGGTTTAGGGGACGGCTGAGGGTCAGGCTTCGGGGAAGTGTTAGGGTTAGGGTTCGGGTAGGGTTAAGGTTAAAGAATGGGGACGATTTAGGGTCCAGGTGAGGGTACGACAACGCTTTAGGGGGAGCGTGCGTGTGAGGGCGTGGCTTAGTGTTAGCGTATGGTTTAGGTTTAGGGGACAGGTGAGGGTCAGGCTTCGGGGAAGGTTTAGGTTTAGTGTTCGGGCTAGGGTTAGGGTTAAGGGACGGTGACGGTTTAGGGTCCAGGTGAGGGTATGACAACGCTTTAGCGGGACCGTGCGTGTGAGGGCGCAGGTTAGTGTTAGCGTACGGGTTAGGTTTAGGGGACGGGTGAGGGTCAGGGTTCGGGGAAGGGTTAGGGTTAGGGTTCGGGCTAGGGTTAGGGTTAGGGGACGGGGACGGTTTAGGGTCCAGGTGAGGGTACGACAACGCTTTAGGGGGAGCGTATGTGTGATGGCATGGCTTAGTGTTAGCATACGGCTTAGGATTAGGGGACGGGTGAGGGGAGGGCTTCGGGGAAGTGTTAGGGTTAGGGTTCGGGCTAGGGTTAGGGTTAGGGGATGGGGACGGTTTAGGGTCCAGGTGAGGGTACGACAACGGTTTAGGGGGATCGTACGTGAGAGGGCACAGTTTAGTGTTAGTGTATGGGTTAGGATTAGGGTACGTGTGAGGGGAAGGCTTCAAGTAGGTTTAGGGTTAGGGTTCGGGTAAGAGTTAGGTTTAGGGGACGGTGACGGTTTAGGGTCCAGGTTAGGGTACGACAACGGTTTAGGGGGAGCAAACGTGTGAGGGCATGGGTTAGTTTTAGTGTACGGGTTAGGATTATGGGAAGGGTGAGGGGAAGGCTTCGGGGAAGGTTTAGGGTTAGGGTTCGGGCTACGGTTAGGGTTAGTTGACGGGGACCCTTTAGGGTCCAGGTGAGAGTACGACAACCGTTTAGGGGGAGCGTACGTGTGAGGGCACGGGTTAGTGTTAGCTTACGGCTTAGGATTAGGGGAGGGCTGAGGGGAAGGCTTAGGGGAAGGGTTAGGGTTAGGGTTCGGGCCTAGGTTAGGGTTAGGGGACCGGGACTGTTCAGGGTTCAGCTGAGGGTACGACAACGTTTTATGGGTAGCGTACGTGTGAGGGCATGGCTTAGTGTTAGCATACGGCTTAGGATTAGGGGACGGGTGAGGGTAAGGCTTCGGGGAAGGGTTAGGGTGCATCATACTCTGGGTTCCACATGCATGTTTTAGCTGAAGGAAGAATCCCTTAAACTTGGAGAGTTGAGACCCGTGGAATGGGTACCATGCAATATGACTTCAAAGGGTCTTCATTTGCTCACCGAACCTCTCCAATCCTATCACTGCTGCATTTGTGCCCCTGAACACACGCTTGATTCTCTTTCAGAGACATAGCAATCCATAGGTTTTAAGATACTTACTAGTCAGGTACATTCTTAGGCATTTAATATGGGGTGTTGAGTCCATTTCGTTGAGCAAGGAGTAGCTCTTGTCTATTACATATTTGGCTTAAGGAAATTTATCTGTGCTCATTTCAATCTCTGGTTTTATGCAGCACCCCAACTCACCTTTCCCCTTAAGCAAGCATAAGTTGGTTTTCTACATTTGAGACCCTGTTCTGTTTTGTAATTCAGTTCCTGTGTAGCCAAGTTTACATTCCGTGTATTAGTGATATCTTATGATGTTTCTTTTTCTGTGTGACTTATTTCAGTTAGAATCATCATACCTGAATCCACTCATTATGTTGCTACGTGCCTGAGGACATAGATTTCATTGCTGAGTGATATTGCATTGTACGTAAGTACCACAACTTCTTTATCCATTTTTCACTTTCTGCGATATTGAACTTGTACCGTAAACGAGGTTCTTGTAAACAGAGCCGTCCCAAACTTTGGGGTGGCTGTGTCTTTTTGATTTTAATTTCCCTAAGCTATAGGACCATAAGTGGAAGTGCCCTAGGCTCTGTTGCTTTGTTTTTTAGATGTTTCAGGAAACACCATACACTTCTCCCAAGTGGCTGTTGGCAATTTACATGCCGCCCATCAGCATAACAAGGCTCCCAGTTCTCCATGGCCTGTCCTGCCTTTCTGGATTTTACACTTTTTTCAGATGGCCCTTTTGACCGGGGGGAAGTGAGACTTCATTGTAGTGCAGATTTCCTTTGCAAGCTTGCTTGGTTGGCCAAAAAGGGCGTATGCGTTTTATCCTGAATATATTCCTCAATATATTCAGGAAAAAACGCATACGCCCTTTTTGGCCAAGTGCATCATTTTGGACGTTCTGCCTCTTTTCCTATGCTTTACATGCAATTCCTGTCTACCTCCTGAAATCGGTTTCCTGCAATTCTGCCCCGCTTTCAAGTCCTCTTGGCAGCCTTACTTCAATATATTTTTGGAGGATAGCTGTCATTTATAACTCTGCAGGTTTGTGAATGACAGTGCCCCTGAGCTCCTTTCTTCAACTCGCTTTCTGGTGAGCTGGCCGCAACACCGCAGGATTGCTTCAGGCCCTAGTGTGGTTCCGGCACGTTACACTGAGCCTTTGTTTAATTCCTCTTCCTGGTGGGAAATGAGAGTTAAATTTGCCCGTCCAGACACCTCCAGCTAGTCTCTCATTGGATCTCCCTATTCCTGTTCATTTTCCGCAGAAATTGCAAACTGGGCCAAACAGGAGGTTAAGGGCACTGACTCTCCAAGTGGGGAGAGTGTTAGTAAAGCATCTGGAATGTTGCGCCCGTGTACCAGGGGACGAAAACTGAGACACATTTGAACACGTTTCCCGAACACACGGTGGATCATACTCTGGGTTCCACATGCATGTTTTAGCTGAAGGAAGAATCCCTTAAACCTGGAGAGTTGAGACCCATGGAATGGGTACCATGCACTATGACTTCAAAGGGTCTGCATTTGCTCACCGAACCTCACCAATCCTATCACTGCTGCGTTTATGCCGCTGTACACACGCTTGATTCTCTTTCGGAGACATATAAATCCATAGTTTTTAAGATTCTTACTAGTCAGGTATATTCTTAGGCATTTAATATGGGGTGTTGAGTCCACTTCGTTGAGCAAGGAGTAGCTCTTGTCTATTACATATTTGGCTTATGGAGGGTATCTGTGCTAATTTCAATCTCTTGTATTATGCAGCACCCCAACTCACCTTTCCCCTTAAGCAAGCATAAGTTGGTTTTCTACATTTGAGACCCTGTTCTGTTTTGTAATTCAGTTCCTGTGTAGTCAAGTTTACATTCCGTGTAGTAGTGATACCTTATGATGTTTCTTTTTCTCTGTGACTTATTTCACTTAGAATCATCGTACCTGAATCCACTCATTATGCTGCTACGGGACTGATGACATAGATTTCATTGCTGAGTGATATTGCATTGTACGTAAGTACCACATCTTCTTTATCCATTTTTCGCTTTCTGTGATATTGAAATTGTAACGTAAACAAGCTTCTTAGAAACAGAGCCGTCCCAAACTTTGGGGTGGCTGTGTCTTTTTGATTTTCATTTCCCTAAGCTATAGGACCATAAGTGGAAGTGCCCTAGGCTCTGTTGCTTTCTTTTTTAGATGTTTCAGGAAACACCATACACTTCTCCAGAGTGGCTGTTGGCAATTTACATCCTGCCCATCAGCATAACAAGGCTCCCAGTTCTCCATGGCCTGTCCTGCCTTTCTGGATTTTACACTTTTTTCAGATGGCCCTTTTGACCGGCCGGCAGTGACACTTCATTGTAGTGCAGATTTCCTTTGCAAGCTTGCTTGGTTGGCCAAAAAGTTCGTATGCGTTTTTTCCTGAATATATTCAGGAAAAAACGCATACGCCCTTTTTGGCCAAGTGCATCATTGTGGACGTTCTGCCTCTTTTCCTATGCTTTACATGCAATTCCAGTCTACCTCCTGAAATCGGTTTCCTGCAATTCTGCCCCGCTTTCAAGTCCTCTTGGCAGCCTTACTTCAATATATTTTTGGAGGATAGCTGTCATTTATAACTCTGCAGGTTTGTGAATGACAGTGCCCCTGAGCTCCTTTCTTCAACTCGCTTTCTGGTGAGCTGGCCGCAACACCGCAGGATTGCTTCAGGCCCTAGTGTGGTTCCGGCACGTTACACTGAGCCTTTGTTTAATTCCTCTTCCTGGTGGGAAATGAGAGTTAAATTTGCCTGTCCAGACACGTCCAGCTAGTCTCTCATTGGATCTCCCTATTCCTGTTCATTTTCCGCAGAAATTGCAAACTGGGCCAAACAGGAGGTTAAGGGCACTGACTCTCCAAGTGGGGAGAGTGTTAGTAAAGCGTCTGGAATGTTGCGCCCGTGTACCAGGGGACGAAAACTGAGACACATTTGAACACGTTTCCCGAACACACGGTGGATCATACTCTGGGTTCCACATGCATGTTTTAGCTGAAGGAAGAATCCCTTAAACCTGGAGAGTTGAGACCCATGGAATGGGTACCATGCAATATGATTTCAAAGGGTCTGCATTTGCTCACCGAACCTCACCAGTCCTATCACTGCTGCGTTTATGCCGCTGTACACACAGTGGATTCGCTTTCGGAGACATATAAATCCATAGGTTTTAAGATTCTTACTAGTCAGGTATATTCTTAGGCATTTAATATGGGGTGTTGAGTCCACTTCGTTGAGCAAGGAGTAGCTCTTGTCTATTACATATTTGGCTTATGGAGCGGTATCTGTGCTAATTTTAATCTTTGGTATTATGCAGCACCCCAACTCACCTTTCCCCTTAAGCAAGCATAAGTTGGTTTTCTACATTTGAGACCCTGTTCTGTTTTGTAATTCAGTTCCTGTGTAGTCAAGTTTACATTCCGTGTAGTAGTGATATCTTATGATGTTTCTATTTCTCTGTGACTTATTTCACTTCGAATCATCGTACCTGAATCCACTCATTATGCTGCTACGGGCCTGATGACAGAGATTTCATTGCTGAGTGATATTGCATTGTACGTAAGTACCACAACTTCTTTATCCATTTTTCGCTTTCAGTGATATTGAACTTGTACCATAAACGAGATTCTTGTAAACAGAGCCGTCCCAAAGTTTGGGGGGGCTGTGTGTTTTTGATTTTAATTTCCCTAAGCTATAGGACCATAAGTGGAAGTGCCCTAGGCTCTGTTGCTTTGTTTTTTAGATGTTTCAGGAAACACCATACAATTCTCCAGAGTGGCTGTTGGTAATTTACATCCCGACCATCAGCATAACAAGGCTCCCAGTTCTCCATGGTCTGTCTGCCTTTCTGGATTTTACACTTCTTTCAGATGGCCCTTTTGACCGGGGGGCAGTGACACTTCATTGTAGTGCAGATTTCCTTTGCAAGCTTGCTTGGTTGGCCAAAAGGGCTTATGCGTTTTTTCTTGAATATATTCAGGAAAAAACGCATACGCCCTTTTTGGCCAAGTGCATCATTGTGGACGTTCTCCCTCTTTTCCTATGCTTTACATGCAATTCCAGTCTACCTCCTGAAATCGGTTTCCTGCAATTCTGCCCCGCTTTCAAGTCCTCTTGGCAGCCTTACTTCAATATATTTTTGGACGATAGCTGTCATTTATAACTCTGCAGGTTTGTGAATGACAGTGCCCCTGAGCTCCTTTCTTCAACTCGCTTTCTGGTGAGCTGGCCGCAACACCGCAGGATTGCTTCAGGCCCTAGTGTGGTTCCGGCACGTTACACTGAGCCTTTGTTTAATTCCTCTTCCTGGTGGGAAATGAGAGTTAAATTTGCCCGTCCAGACACCTCCAGCTAGTCTCTCATTGGATCTCCCTATTCCTGTTCATTTTCCGCAGAAATTGCAAACTGGGCCAAACAGGAGGTTAAGGGCACTGACTCTCCAAGTGGGGAGAGTGTTAGTAAAGCATCTGGAATGTTGCGCCCGTGTACCAGGGGACGAAAACTGAGACACATTTGAACACGTTTCCCGAACACACGGTGGATCATACTCTGGGTTCCACATGCATGTTTTAGCTGAAGGAAGAATCCCTTAAACCTGGAGAGTTGAGACCCATGGAATGGGTACCATGCACTATGACTTCAAAGGGTCTGCATTTGCTCACCGAACCTCACCAATCCTATCACTGCTGCGTTTATGCCGCTGTACACACGCTTGATTCTCTTTCGGAGACATATAAATCCATAGTTTTTAAGATTCTTACTAGTCAGGTATATTCTTAGGCATTTAATATGGGGTGTTGAGTCCACTTCGTTGAGCAAGGAGTAGCTCTTGTCTATTACATATTTGGCTTATGGAGGGTATCTGTGCTAATTTCAATCTCTTGTATTATGCAGCACCCCAACTCACCTTTCCCCTTAAGCAAGCATAAGTTGGTTTTCTACATTTGAGACCCTGTTCTGTTTTGTAATTCAGTTCCTGTGTAGTCAAGTTTACATTCCGTGTAGTAGTGATACCTTATGATGTTTCTTTTTCTCTGTGACTTATTTCACTTAGAATCATCGTACCTGAATCCACTCATTATGCTGCTACGGGACTGATGACATAGATTTCATTGCTGAGTGATATTGCATTGTACGTAAGTACCACATCTTCTTTATCCATTTTTCGCTTTCTGTGATATTGAAATTGTAACGTAAACAAGCTTCTTAGAAACAGAGCCGTCCCAAACTTTGGGGTGGCTGTGTCTTTTTGATTTTCATTTCCCTAAGCTATAGGACCATAAGTGGAAGTGCCCTAGGCTCTGTTGCTTTCTTTTTTAGATGTTTCAGGAAACACCATACACTTCTCCAGAGTGGCTGTTGGCAATTTACATCCTGCCCATCAGCATAACAAGGCTCCCAGTTCTCCATGGCCTGTCCTGCCTTTCTGGATTTTACACTTTTTTCAGATGGCCCTTTTGACCGGCCGGCAGTGACACTTCATTGTAGTGCAGATTTCCTTTGCAAGCTTGCTTGGTTGGCCAAAAAGTTCGTATGCGTTTTTTCCTGAATATATTCAGGAAAAAACGCATACGCCCTTTTTGGCCAAGTGCATCATTGTGGACGTTCTGCCTCTTTTCCTATGCTTTACATGCAATTCCAGTCTACCTCCTGAAATCGGTTTCCTGCAATTCTGCCCCGCTTTCAAGTCCTCTTGGCAGCCTTACTTCAATATATTTTTGGAGGATAGCTGTCATTTATAACTCTGCAGGTTTGTGAATGACAGTGCCCCTGAGCTCCTTTCTTCAACTCGCTTTCTGGTGAGCTGGCCGCAACACCGCAGGATTGCTTCAGGCCCTAGTGTGGTTCCGGCACGTTACACTGAGCCTTTGTTTAATTCCTCTTCCTGGTGGGAAATGAGAGTTAAATTTGCCTGTCCAGACACGTCCAGCTAGTCTCTCATTGGATCTCCCTATTCCTGTTCATTTTCCGCAGAAATTGCAAACTGGGCCAAACAGGAGGTTAAGGGCACTGACTCTCCAAGTGGGGAGAGTGTTAGTAAAGCGTCTGGAATGTTGCGCCCGTGTACCAGGGGACGAAAACTGAGACACATTTGAACACGTTTCCCGAACACACGGTGGATCATACTCTGGGTTCCACATGCATGTTTTAGCTGAAGGAAGAATCCCTTAAACCTGGAGAGTTGAGACCCATGGAATGGGTACCATGCAATATGATTTCAAAGGGTCTGCATTTGCTCACCGAACCTCACCAGTCCTATCACTGCTGCGTTTATGCCGCTGTACACACAGTGGATTCGCTTTCGGAGACATATAAATCCATAGGTTTTAAGATTCTTACTAGTCAGGTATATTCTTAGGCATTTAATATGGGGTGTTGAGTCCACTTCGTTGAGCAAGGAGTAGCTCTTGTCTATTACATATTTGGCTTATGGAGCGGTATCTGTGCTAATTTTAATCTTTGGTATTATGCAGCACCCCAACTCACCTTTCCCCTTAAGCAAGCATAAGTTGGTTTTCTACATTTGAGACCCTGTTCTGTTTTGTAATTCAGTTCCTGTGTAGTCAAGTTTACATTCCGTGTAGTAGTGATATCTTATGATGTTTCTATTTCTCTGTGACTTATTTCACTTCGAATCATCGTACCTGAATCCACTCATTATGCTGCTACGGGCCTGATGACAGAGATTTCATTGCTGAGTGATATTGCATTGTACGTAAGTACCACAACTTCTTTATCCATTTTTCGCTTTCAGTGATATTGAACTTGTACCATAAACGAGATTCTTGTAAACAGAGCCGTCCCAAAGTTTGGGGGGGCTGTGTGTTTTTGATTTTAATTTCCCTAAGCTATAGGACCATAAGTGGAAGTGCCCTAGGCTCTGTTGCTTTGTTTTTTAGATGTTTCAGGAAACACCATACAATTCTCCAGAGTGGCTGTTGGTAATTTACATCCCGACCATCAGCATAACAAGGCTCCCAGTTCTCCATGGTCTGTCTGCCTTTCTGGATTTTACACTTCTTTCAGATGGCCCTTTTGACCGGGGGGCAGTGACACTTCATTGTAGTGCAGATTTCCTTTGCAAGCTTGCTTGGTTGGCCAAAAGGGCTTATGCGTTTTTTCTTGAATATATTCAGGAAAAAACGCATACGCCCTTTTTGGCCAAGTGCATCATTGTGGACGTTCTCCCTCTTTTCCTATGCTTTACATGCAATTCCAGTCTACCTCCTGAAATCGGTTTCCTGCAATTCTGCCCCGCTTTCAAGTCCTCTTGGCAGCCTTACTTCAATATATTTTTGGACGATAGCTGTCATTTATAACTCTGCAGGTTTGAGAATGACAGTGCCCCTGAGCTCCTTTCTTCAACTCGCTTTCTGGTGAGCTGGCCGCAACACCGCAGGATTGCTTCAGGGCCTAGTGTGGTTCCGGCATGTTACACTGAGACTTTGTTTAATTCCTCTTCCTGGTGGGAAATGAGAGTTAAATTTGCCTGTCCAGACACCTCCAGCTAGTCTCTCATTGGATCTCCCTATTCCTGTTCATTTTCCGCAGAAATTGCAAACTGGGCCAAACAGGAGGTTAAAGGCACTGACTCTCCAAGTGGGGAGAGTGTTAGTAAAGCGTCTGGAATGTTGTGCCCGTGTATCAGGGGACGAAAACTGAGACACATTTGAACACGTTTCCCGAACACACGGTGGATCATACTCTGGGTTCCACATGCATGTTTTAGCTGAAAGAAGAATCCCTTAAACCTGGAGAGTTGAGACCCATGGAATGGGTACCATGCAATATGATTTCAAAGGGTCTGCATTTGCTCACCGAACCTCACCAATCCTATCACTGCTGCGTTTATGCCGCTGTACACACGCTTGATTCTCTTTCGGAGACATATAAATCCATAGGTTTTAAGATTCTTACTAGTCAGGTATATTCTTAGGCATTTAATATGGGGTGTTGTGTCCACTTCGTTGAGCATGGAGTAGCTCTTGTCTATTACATATTTGGCTTATGGAACGGTATCTGTGCTAATTTCAATCTCTGGTTTTATGCAGCACCCCAACTCACCTTTCCCCTTAAGCAAGCATAAGTTGGTTTTCTACATTTGAGACCCTGTTCTGTTTTGTAATTCAGTTCCTGTGTAGTCAAGTTTACATTCCGTGTAGTAGTGATATCTTATGATGTTTCTATTTCTCTGTGACTTATTTCACTTAAAATCATCGTACCTGAATCCACTCATTATGCTGCTACGGGCCTGATGACAGAGATTTCATTGCTGAGTGATATTGCATTGTACGTAAGTACCACAACTTCTTTATCCATTTTTCGCTTTCAGTGATATTGAACTTGTACCGTAAACATGCTTCTTGTAAACAGAGCCGTCCCAAACTTTGGGGTGGCTGTGTGTTTTTGATTTTAATTTCCCTAAGCTATAGGACCATAAGTGGAAGTGCCCTACGCTCTGTTGCTTTGTTTTTTAGATGTTTCAGGAAACACCATACAATTCTCCAGAGTGGCTGTTGGTAATTTACATCCCGACCATCAGCATAACAAGGCTCCCAGTTCTCCATGGTCTGTCTGCCTTTCTGGATTTTACACTTTTTTCAGATGGCCCTTTTGACCGGGGGGCAGTGACACTTCATTGTAGTGCAGATTTCCTTTGCAAGCTTGCTTGGTTGGCCAAAAGGGCTTATGCGTTTTTTCTTGAATATATTCAGGAAAAAACGCATACGCCCTTTTTGGCCAAGTGCATCATTGTGGACGTTCTCCCTCTTTTCCTATGCTTTACATGCAATTCCAGTCTACCTCCTGAAATCGGTTTCCTGCAATTCTGCCCCGCTTTCAAGTCCTCTTGGCAGACTTACTTCAATATATTTTTGGACGATAGCTGTCATTTATAACTCTGCAGGTTTGAGAATGACAGTGCCCCTGAGCTCCTTTCTTCAACTCGCTTTCTGGTGAGCTGGCCGCAACACCGCAGGATTGCTTCAGGCCCTAGTGTGGTTCCGGCACGTTACACTGAGCCTTTGTTTAATTCCTCTTCCTGGTGGGAAATGAGAGTTAAATTTGCCTGTCCAGACACCTCCAGCTAGTCTCTCATTGGATCTCCCTATTCCTGTTCATTTTCCGCAGAAATTGCAAACTGGGCCAAACAGGAGGTTAAGGGCACTGACTCTCCAAGTGGGGAGAGTGTTAGTAAAGCGTCTGGAATGTTGCGCCCGTGTACCAGGGGACGAAAACTGAGACACATTTGAACACGTTTCCCGAACACACGGTGGATCATACTCTGGGTTCCACATGCATGTTTTAGCTGAAGGAAGAATCCCTTAAACCTGGAGAGTTGAGACCCATGGAATGGGTACCATGCAATATGATTTCAAAGGGTCTGCATTGGCTCACCGAACCTCACCAATCCTATCACTGCTGCGTTTATGCCGCTGTACACACGCTTGATTCTCTTTCGGAGACATATAAATCCATAGGTTTTCAGATTCTTACTAGTCAGGTATATTCTTAGGCATTTAATATGGGGTGTTGAGTCCACTTCGTTGAGCAAGGAGTAGCTCTTGTCTATTACATATTTGGCTTATGGAACGGTATCTGTGCTAATTTCAATCTCTGGTTTTATGCAGCACCCCAACTCACCTTTCCCCTTAAGCAAGCATAAGTTGGTTTTCTACATTTGAGACCCTGTTCTGTTTTGTAATTCAGTTCCTGTGTAGTCAAGTTTACATTCCGTGTAGTAGTGATATCTTATGATGTTTCTTTTTCTCTGTGACTTATTTCACTTCGAATCATCGTACCTGAATCCACTCATTATGCTGCTACGGGCCTGATGACAGAGATTTCATTGCTGAGTGATATTGCATTGTACGTAAGTACCACAACTTCTTTATCCATTTTTCGCTTTCAGTGATATTGAACTTGTACCGTAAACATGCTTCTTGTAAACAGAGCCGTCCCAAACTTTGGGGGGGCTGTGTGTTTTTGATTTTCATTTCCCTAAGCTATAGGACCATAAGTGGAAGTGCCCTACGCTCTGTTGCTTTGTTTTTTAGATGTTTCAGGAAACACCATACAATTCTCCAGAGTGGCTGCTGGTAATTTACATCCCGCCCATCAGCATAACAAGGCTCCCAGTTCTCCATGGCCTGTCCTGCCTTTCTGGATTTTACACTTTTTTCAGATGGCCCTTTTCACCGTGGGGCAGTGACACTTCATTGTAGTGCAGATTTCCTTTGCAAGCTTGCTTGGTTGGCCAAAAGGGCTTATGCGTTTTTTCTTGAATATATTCAGGAAAAAACGCATACGCACTTTTTGGCAAAGTGCATCATTGTGGACGTTCTGCCTCTCTTCCTATGCTTTACATGCAATTCCAGTCTACCTCCTGAAATTGGTTTCCTGCAATTCTGCCCCGCTTTCAAGTCCTCTTGGCAGCCTTACTTCAATATATTTTTGGACGATAGCTGTCATGTATAACTCTGCAGGTTTGTGAATGACAGTGCCCCTGAGCTCCTTTCTTCAACTCGCTTTCTTGTGAGCTGGCCGCAACACCGCAGGATTGCTTCAGGCCCTAGTGTGGTTCCGGCATGGCACGCTGAGCCTTTGTTTAATTCCTCTTCCTAGTGGGAAATGAGAGTTAA
This sequence comes from Globicephala melas, assembly GCF_963455315.2. Classification (NCBI taxonomy): domain Eukaryota; kingdom Metazoa; phylum Chordata; class Mammalia; order Artiodactyla; family Delphinidae; genus Globicephala; species Globicephala melas. The sequence goes on from NC_083314.1 coordinate 64,505,917, forward strand.
ATTTGCCTGTCCAGACACGTCCAGCTAGTCTCTCATTGGATCTCCCTATTCTTGATCATTTTCCGCAGAAATTGCAAACTGGGCCAAACAGGAGGTTAAAGGCACTGACTCTCCAAGTGGGGAGAGTGTTAGTAAAGCGTCTGGAATGTTGCGCCCGTGTACCAGGGGACGAAAACTGAGACACATTTGAACACGTTTCCCCAACACACGGTGGATCATACTCTGGGTTCCACATGCATGTTTTAGCTGAAGGAAGAATCCCTTAAACCTGGAGAGTTGAGACCCATGGAATGGGTACCATGCAATATGACTTCAAAGGGTCTGCATTTGCTCACCAAACCTCACCAATCCTATCACTGCTGCATTTATGCCGCTGTACACACGCTTGATTCTCTTTCGGAGACATATAAATCCATAGGTTTTAAGATTCTTACTAGTCAGGTATATTCTTAGGCATTTAATATGGGGTGTTGAGTCCACTTCGTTGAGCAAGGAGTAGCTCTTGTCTATTACATATTTGGCTTATGGAACGGTATCTGTGCTAATTTCAATCTCTTGTATTATGCAGCACCCCAACTCACCTTTCCCCTTAAGCAAGCATAAGTTGGTTTTCTACATTTGAGACCCTGTTCTGTTTTGTAATTCAGTTCCTGTGTAGTCAAGTTTACATTCCGTGTAGTAGTGATATCTTATGATGTTTCTATTTCTCTGTGAGTTATTTCACTTAGAATCATCGTACCTGAATCCACTCATTATGCTGCTACGGGACTGATGACATAGATTTCATTGCTGAGTGATATTGCATTGTACGTAAGTACCACATCTTCTTTATCCATTTTTCGCTTTCTGTGATATTGAAATTGTAACGTAAACAAGCTTCTTAGAAACAGAGCCGTCCCAAACTTTGGGGTGGCTGTGTCTTTTTGATTTTCATTTCCCTAAGCTATAGGACCATAAGTGGAAGTGCCCTAGGCTCTGTTGCTTTCTTTTTTAGATGTTTCAGGAAACACCATACACTTCTCCAGAGTGGCTGTTGGCAATATACATCCCGCCCATCAGCATAACAAGGCTCCCAGTTCTCCATGGCCTGTCCTGCCTTTCTGGATTTTACACTTTTTTCAGATGGCCCTTTTGACCGGCCGGCAGTGACACTTCATTGTAGTGCAGATTTCCTTTGCAAGCTTGCTTGGTTGGCCAAAAAGTTCGTATGCGTTTTTTCCTGAATATATTCAGGAAAAAACGCATACGCCCTTTTTGGCCAAGTGCATCATTGTGGACGTTCTGCCTCTTTTCCTATGCTTTACATGCAATTCCAGTCTACCTCCTGAAATCGGTTTCCTGCAATTCTGCCCCGCTTTCAAGTCCTCTTGGCAGCCTTACTTCAATATATTTTTGGACGATAGCTGTCATTTATAACTCTGCAGGTTTGTGAATGACAGTGCCCCTGAGCTCCTTTCTTCAACTCGCTTTCTTGTGAGCTGGCCGCAACACCGCAGGATTGCTTCAGGCCCTACTGTGGTTCCGGCACGGCACGCTGAGCCTTTGGTTAATTCCTCTTCCTGGTGGGAAATGAGAGTTAAATTTGCCCGTCCAGACACCTCCAGCTAGTCTCTCATTGGTTCTCCCTATTCCTGTTCATTTTCCGCAGAAATTGCAAACTGGGCCAAACAGGAGGTTAAAGGCACTGACTCTCCAAGTGGGGAGAGTGTTAGTAAAGCGTCTGGAATGTTGCGCCCGTGTACCAGGGGACGAAAACTGAGACACATTTGAACACGTTTCCCGAACACACGGTGGATCATACTCTGGTTTCCACATGCATGTTTTAGCTGAAAGAAGAATCCCTTAAACCTGGAGAGTTGAGACCCATGGAATGGGTACCATGCACTATGACTTCAAAGGGTCTGCATTTGCTCACCGAACCTCACCAATCCTATCACTGCTGCGTTTATGCCGCTGTACACACGCTTGATTCTCTTTCGGAGACATATAAATCCATAGGTTTTAAGATTCTTACTAGTCAGGTATATTCTTAGGCATTTAATATGGGGTGTTGAGTCCACTTCGTTGAGCAAGGAGTAGCTCTTGTCTATTACATATTTGGCTTATGGAGGGTATCTGTGCTAATTTCAATCTCTTGTATTATGCAGCACCCCAACTCACCTTTCCCCTTAAGCAAGCATAAGTTGGTTTTCTACATTTGAGACCCTGTTCTGTTTTGTAATTCAGTTCCTGTGTAGTCAAGTTTACATTCCGTGTAGTAGTGATACCTTATGATGTTTCTTTTTCTCTGTGACTTATTTCACTTAGAATCATCGTACCTGAATCCACTCATTATGCTGCTACGGGACTGATGACATAGATTTCATTGCTGAGTGATATTGCATTGTACGTAAGTACCACATCTTCTTTATCCATTTTTCGCTTTCTGTGATATTGAAATTGTAACGTAAACAAGCTTCTTAGAAACAGAGCCGTCCCAAACTTTGGGGTGGCTGTGTCTTTTTGATTTTCATTTCCCTAAGCTATAGGACCATAAGTGGAAGTGCCCTAGGCTCTGTTGCTTTCTTTTTTAGATGTTTCAGGAAACACCATACACTTCTCCAGAGTGGCTGTTGGCAATTTACATCCTGCCCATCAGCATAACAAGGCTCCCAGTTCTCCATGGCCTGTCCTGCCTTTCTGGATTTTACACTTTTTTCAGATGGCCCTTTTGACCGGCCGGCAGTGACACTTCATTGTAGTGCAGATTTCCTTTGCAAGCTTGCTTGGTTGGCCAAAAAGTTCGTATGCGTTTTTTCCTGAATATATTCAGGAAAAAACGCATACGCCCTTTTTGGCCAAGTGCATCATTGTGGACGTTCTGCCTCTTTTCCTATGCTTTACATGCAATTCCAGTCTACCTCCTGAAATCGGTTTCCTGCAATTCTGCCCCGCTTTCAAGTCCTCTTGGCAGCCTTACTTCAATATATTTTTGGAGGATAGCTGTCATTTATAACTCTGCAGGTTTGTGAATGACAGTGCCCCTGAGCTCCTTTCTTCAACTCGCTTTCTGGTGAGCTGGCCGCAACACCGCAGGATTGCTTCAGGCCCTAGTGTGGTTCCGGCACGTTACACTGAGCCTTTGTTTAATTCCTCTTCCTGGTGGGAAATGAGAGTTAAATTTGCCTGTCCAGACACGTCCAGCTAGTCTCTCATTGGATCTCCCTATTCCTGTTCATTTTCCGCAGAAATTGCAAACTGGGCCAAACAGGAGGTTAAGGGCACTGACTCTCCAAGTGGGGAGAGTGTTAGTAAAGCGTCTGGAATGTTGCGCCCGTGTACCAGGGGACGAAAACTGAGACACATTTGAACACGTTTCCCGAACACACGGTGGATCATACTCTGGGTTCCACATGCATGTTTTAGCTGAAGGAAGAATCCCTTAAACCTGGAGAGTTGAGACCCATGGAATGGGTACCATGCAATATGATTTCAAAGGGTCTGCATTTGCTCACCGAACCTCACCAGTCCTATCACTGCTGCGTTTATGCCGCTGTACACACAGTGGATTCGCTTTCGGAGACATATAAATCCATAGGTTTTAAGATTCTTACTAGTCAGGTATATTCTTAGGCATTTAATATGGGGTGTTGAGTCCACTTCGTTGAGCAAGGAGTAGCTCTTGTCTATTACATATTTGGCTTATGGAGCGGTATCTGTGCTAATTTTAATCTTTGGTATTATGCAGCACCCCAACTCACCTTTCCCCTTAAGCAAGCATAAGTTGGTTTTCTACATTTGAGACCCTGTTCTGTTTTGTAATTCAGTTCCTGTGTAGTCAAGTTTACATTCCGTGTAGTAGTGATATCTTATGATGTTTCTATTTCTCTGTGACTTATTTCACTTCGAATCATCGTACCTGAATCCACTCATTATGCTGCTACGGGCCTGATGACAGAGATTTCATTGCTGAGTGATATTGCATTGTACGTAAGTACCACAACTTCTTTATCCATTTTTCGCTTTCAGTGATATTGAACTTGTACCATAAACGAGATTCTTGTAAACAGAGCCGTCCCAAAGTTTGGGGGGGCTGTGTGTTTTTGATTTTAATTTCCCTAAGCTATAGGACCATAAGTGGAAGTGCCCTAGGCTCTGTTGCTTTGTTTTTTAGATGTTTCAGGAAACACCATACAATTCTCCAGAGTGGCTGTTGGTAATTTACATCCCGACCATCAGCATAACAAGGCTCCCAGTTCTCCATGGTCTGTCTGCCTTTCTGGATTTTACACTTCTTTCAGATGGCCCTTTTGACCGGGGGGCAGTGACACTTCATTGTAGTGCAGATTTCCTTTGCAAGCTTGCTTGGTTGGCCAAAAGGGCTTATGCGTTTTTTCTTGAATATATTCAGGAAAAAACGCATACGCCCTTTTTGGCCAAGTGCATCATTGTGGACGTTCTCCCTCTTTTCCTATGCTTTACATGCAATTCCAGTCTACCTCCTGAAATCGGTTTCCTGCAATTCTGCCCCGCTTTCAAGTCCTCTTGGCAGCCTTACTTCAATATATTTTTGGACGATAGCTGTCATTTATAACTCTGCAGGTTTGAGAATGACAGTGCCCCTGAGCTCCTTTCTTCAACTCGCTTTCTGGTGAGCTGGCCGCAACACCGCAGGATTGCTTCAGGGCCTAGTGTGGTTCCGGCATGTTACACTGAGACTTTGTTTAATTCCTCTTCCTGGTGGGAAATGAGAGTTAAATTTGCCTGTCCAGACACCTCCAGCTAGTCTCTCATTGGATCTCCCTATTCCTGTTCATTTTCCGCAGAAATTGCAAACTGGGCCAAACAGGAGGTTAAAGGCACTGACTCTCCAAGTGGGGAGAGTGTTAGTAAAGCGTCTGGAATGTTGTGCCCGTGTATCAGGGGACGAAAACTGAGACACATTTGAACACGTTTCCCGAACACACGGTGGATCATACTCTGGGTTCCACATGCATGTTTTAGCTGAAAGAAGAATCCCTTAAACCTGGAGAGTTGAGACCCATGGAATGGGTACCATGCAATATGATTTCAAAGGGTCTGCATTTGCTCACCGAACCTCACCAATCCTATCACTGCTGCGTTTATGCCGCTGTACACACGCTTGATTCTCTTTCGGAGACATATAAATCCATAGGTTTTAAGATTCTTACTAGTCAGGTATATTCTTAGGCATTTAATATGGGGTGTTGTGTCCACTTCGTTGAGCATGGAGTAGCTCTTGTCTATTACATATTTGGCTTATGGAACGGTATCTGTGCTAATTTCAATCTCTGGTTTTATGCAGCACCCCAACTCACCTTTCCCCTTAAGCAAGCATAAGTTGGTTTTCTACATTTGAGACCCTGTTCTGTTTTGTAATTCAGTTCCTGTGTAGTCAAGTTTACATTCCGTGTAGTAGTGATATCTTATGATGTTTCTATTTCTCTGTGACTTATTTCACTTAAAATCATCGTACCTGAATCCACTCATTATGCTGCTACGGGCCTGATGACAGAGATTTCATTGCTGAGTGATATTGCATTGTACGTAAGTACCACAACTTCTTTATCCATTTTTCGCTTTCAGTGATATTGAACTTGTACCGTAAACATGCTTCTTGTAAACAGAGCCGTCCCAAACTTTGGGGTGGCTGTGTGTTTTTGATTTTAATTTCCCTAAGCTATAGGACCATAAGTGGAAGTGCCCTACGCTCTGTTGCTTTGTTTTTTAGATGTTTCAGGAAACACCATACAATTCTCCAGAGTGGCTGTTGGTAATTTACATCCCGACCATCAGCATAACAAGGCTCCCAGTTCTCCATGGTCTGTCTGCCTTTCTGGATTTTACACTTTTTTCAGATGGCCCTTTTGACCGGGGGGCAGTGACACTTCATTGTAGTGCAGATTTCCTTTGCAAGCTTGCTTGGTTGGCCAAAAGGGCTTATGCGTTTTTTCTTGAATATATTCAGGAAAAAACGCATACGCCCTTTTTGGCCAAGTGCATCATTGTGGACGTTCTCCCTCTTTTCCTATGCTTTACATGCAATTCCAGTCTACCTCCTGAAATCGGTTTCCTGCAATTCTGCCCCGCTTTCAAGTCCTCTTGGCAGACTTACTTCAATATATTTTTGGACGATAGCTGTCATTTATAACTCTGCAGGTTTGAGAATGACAGTGCCCCTGAGCTCCTTTCTTCAACTCGCTTTCTGGTGAGCTGGCCGCAACACCGCAGGATTGCTTCAGGCCCTAGTGTGGTTCCGGCACGTTACACTGAGCCTTTGTTTAATTCCTCTTCCTGGTGGGAAATGAGAGTTAAATTTGCCTGTCCAGACACCTCCAGCTAGTCTCTCATTGGATCTCCCTATTCCTGTTCATTTTCCGCAGAAATTGCAAACTGGGCCAAACAGGAGGTTAAGGGCACTGACTCTCCAAGTGGGGAGAGTGTTAGTAAAGCGTCTGGAATGTTGCGCCCGTGTACCAGGGGACGAAAACTGAGACACATTTGAACACGTTTCCCGAACACACGGTGGATCATACTCTGGGTTCCACATGCATGTTTTAGCTGAAGGAAGAATCCCTTAAACCTGGAGAGTTGAGACCCATGGAATGGGTACCATGCAATATGATTTCAAAGGGTCTGCATTGGCTCACCGAACCTCACCAATCCTATCACTGCTGCGTTTATGCCGCTGTACACACGCTTGATTCTCTTTCGGAGACATATAAATCCATAGGTTTTCAGATTCTTACTAGTCAGGTATATTCTTAGGCATTTAATATGGGGTGTTGAGTCCACTTCGTTGAGCAAGGAGTAGCTCTTGTCTATTACATATTTGGCTTATGGAACGGTATCTGTGCTAATTTCAATCTCTGGTTTTATGCAGCACCCCAACTCACCTTTCCCCTTAAGCAAGCATAAGTTGGTTTTCTACATTTGAGACCCTGTTCTGTTTTGTAATTCAGTTCCTGTGTAGTCAAGTTTACATTCCGTGTAGTAGTGATATCTTATGATGTTTCTTTTTCTCTGTGACTTATTTCACTTCGAATCATCGTACCTGAATCCACTCATTATGCTGCTACGGGCCTGATGACAGAGATTTCATTGCTGAGTGATATTGCATTGTACGTAAGTACCACAACTTCTTTATCCATTTTTCGCTTTCAGTGATATTGAACTTGTACCGTAAACATGCTTCTTGTAAACAGAGCCGTCCCAAACTTTGGGGGGGCTGTGTGTTTTTGATTTTCATTTCCCTAAGCTATAGGACCATAAGTGGAAGTGCCCTACGCTCTGTTGCTTTGTTTTTTAGATGTTTCAGGAAACACCATACAATTCTCCAGAGTGGCTGCTGGTAATTTACATCCCGCCCATCAGCATAACAAGGCTCCCAGTTCTCCATGGCCTGTCCTGCCTTTCTGGATTTTACACTTTTTTCAGATGGCCCTTTTCACCGTGGGGCAGTGACACTTCATTGTAGTGCAGATTTCCTTTGCAAGCTTGCTTGGTTGGCCAAAAGGGCTTATGCGTTTTTTCTTGAATATATTCAGGAAAAAACGCATACGCACTTTTTGGCAAAGTGCATCATTGTGGACGTTCTGCCTCTCTTCCTATGCTTTACATGCAATTCCAGTCTACCTCCTGAAATTGGTTTCCTGCAATTCTGCCCCGCTTTCAAGTCCTCTTGGCAGCCTTACTTCAATATATTTTTGGACGATAGCTGTCATGTATAACTCTGCAGGTTTGTGAATGACAGTGCCCCTGAGCTCCTTTCTTCAACTCGCTTTCTTGTGAGCTGGCCGCAACACCGCAGGATTGCTTCAGGCCCTAGTGTGGTTCCGGCATGGCACGCTGAGCCTTTGTTTAATTCCTCTTCCTAGTGGGAAATGAGAGTTAAATTTGCCTGTCCAGACACGTCCAGCTAGTCTCTCATTGGATCTCCCTATTCTTGATCATTTTCCGCAGAAATTGCAAACTGGGCCAAACAGGAGGTTAAAGGCACTGACTCTCCAAGTGGGGAGAGTGTTAGTAAAGCGTCTGGAATGTTGCGCCCGTGTACCAGGGGACGAAAACTGAGACACATTTGAACACGTTTCCCCAACACACGGTGGATCATACTCTGGGTTCCACATGCATGTTTTAGCTGAAGGAAGAATCCCTTAAACCTGGAGAGTTGAGACCCATGGAATGGGTACCATGCAATATGACTTCAAAGGGTCTGCATTTGCTCACCAAACCTCACCAATCCTATCACTGCTGCATTTATGCCGCTGTACACACGCTTGATTCTCTTTCGGAGACATATAAATCCATAGGTTTTAAGATTCTTACTAGTCAGGTATATTCTTAGGCATTTAATATGGGGTGTTGAGTCCACTTCGTTGAGCAAGGAGTAGCTCTTGTCTATTACATATTTGGCTTATGGAACGGTATCTGTGCTAATTTCAATCTCTTGTATTATGCAGCACCCCAACTCACCTTTCCCCTTAAGCAAGCATAAGTTGGTTTTCTACATTTGAGACCCTGTTCTGTTTTGTAATTCAGTTCCTGTGTAGTCAAGTTTACATTCCGTGTAGTAGTGATATCTTATGATGTTTCTATTTCTCTGTGAGTTATTTCACTTAGAATCATCGTACCTGAATCCACTCATTATGCTGCTACGGGACTGATGACATAGATTTCATTGCTGAGTGATATTGCATTGTACGTAAGTACCACATCTTCTTTATCCATTTTTCGCTTTCTGTGATATTGAAATTGTAACGTAAACAAGCTTCTTAGAAACAGAGCCGTCCCAAACTTTGGGGTGGCTGTGTCTTTTTGATTTTCATTTCCCTAAGCTATAGGACCATAAGTGGAAGTGCCCTAGGCTCTGTTGCTTTCTTTTTTAGATGTTTCAGGAAACACCATACACTTCTCCAGAGTGGCTGTTGGCAATATACATCCCGCCCATCAGCATAACAAGGCTCCCAGTTCTCCATGGCCTGTCCTGCCTTTCTGGATTTTACACTTTTTTCAGATGGCCCTTTTGACCGGCCGGCAGTGACACTTCATTGTAGTGCAGATTTCCTTTGCAAGCTTGCTTGGTTGGCCAAAAAGTTCGTATGCGTTTTTTCCTGAATATATTCAGGAAAAAACGCATACGCCCTTTTTGGCCAAGTGCATCATTGTGGACGTTCTGCCTCTTTTCCTATGCTTTACATGCAATTCCAGTCTACCTCCTGAAATCGGTTTCCTGCAATTCTGCCCCGCTTTCAAGTCCTCTTGGCAGCCTTACTTCAATATATTTTTGGACGATAGCTGTCATTTATAACTCTGCAGGTTTGTGAATGACAGTGCCCCTGAGCTCCTTTCTTCAACTCGCTTTCTTGTGAGCTGGCCGCAACACCGCAGGATTGCTTCAGGCCCTACTGTGGTTCCGGCACGGCACGCTGAGCCTTTGGTTAATTCCTCTTCCTGGTGGGAAATGAGAGTTAAATTTGCCCGTCCAGACACCTCCAGCTAGTCTCTCATTGGTTCTCCCTATTCCTGTTCATTTTCCGCAGAAATTGCAAACTGGGCCAAACAGGAGGTTAAAGGCACTGACTCTCCAAGTGGGGAGAGTGTTAGTAAAGCGTCTGGAATGTTGCGCCCGTGTACCAGGGGACGAAAACTGAGACACATTTGAACACGTTTCCCGAACACACGGTGGATCATACTCTGGTTTCCACATGCATGTTTTAGCTGAAAGAAGAATCCCTTAAACCTGGAGAGTTGAGACCCATGGAATGGGTACCATGCACTATGACTTCAAAGGGTCTGCATTTGCTCACCGAACCTCACCAATCCTATCACTGCTGCGTTTATGCCGCTGTACACACGCTTGATTCTCTTTCGGAGACATATAAATCCATAGGTTTTAAGATTCTTACTAGTCAGGTATATTCTTAGGCGTTTAATATTTGGTGTTGAGTCCACTTCGATGAGCAAGGAGTAGCTCTTGTCCATTATTTATTTGGCTTATGGAAGGGTATCTGTGCTAATTTCAATCTCTGGTATTATGCAGCACCCCAACTCACCTTTCCCCTTAAGCAAGCATAAGTTGGTTTTCTACATTTGAGACCCTGTTCTGTTTTGTAATTCAGTTCCTGTGTTGTCAAGTTTACATTCCGTGTAGTAGTGATATCTTATGATGTTTCTATTTCTCTGTGACTTATTTCACTTCGAATCATCGTACCTGAATCCACTCATTATGCTGCTACGGGCCTGATGACAGAGATTTCATTGCTGAGTGATATTGCATTGTACGTATGTACCACAACTTCTTTATCCATTTTTCGCTTTCAGTGATATTGAACTTGTACCGTAAACAAGCTTCTTGTAAACAGAGCCGTCCCAAACTTTGGGGGGGCTGTGTCTTTTTGATTTTAATTTCCCTAAGCTATAGGACCATAAGTGGAAGTGCCCTAGGCTCTGTTGCTTTCTTTTTTAGATGTTTCAGGAAACACCATACACTTCTCCAGAGTGGCTGTTGGCAATTTGCATCCCGCCCATCAGCATAACAAGGCTCCCAGTTCTCCATGGCCTGTCCTGCCTTTCTGGATTTTACACTTTTTTCAGATGGCCCTTTTCACCGGGGGGCAGTGAGACTTCATTGTAGTGCAGATTTCCTTTGCAAGCTTGCTTGGTTGGCCAAAAGGGCATATGCGTTTTTTCCTGAATATATTCAGGAAAAAACGCATACGCCCTTTTTGACCAAGTGCATCATTGTGGACGTTCTTCCTCTTTTCCTATGCTTTACATGCAATTCCAGTCTACCTCCTGAAATCGGTTTCCTGCAATTCTGCCCCGCTTTCAAGTCCTCTTGGCAGACTTACTTCAATATATTTTTGGACGATAGCTGTCATTTATAACTCTGCAGGTTTGTGAATGACAGTGCCCCTGAGCTCCTTTCTTCAACTCGCTTTCTTGTGAGCTGGCCGCAACACCGCAGGATTGCTTCAGGCCCTAGTGTGTTTCCGGCACGGCACACTGAGCCTTTGTTTAATTCCTCTTCCTGGTGGGAAATGAGAGGTAAATTTGCCTGTCCAGACATGTCCAGCTAGTCTCTCATTGGATCTCCCTATTCCTGTTCATTTTCCGCAGAAATTGCAAACTGGGCCAAACAGGAGGTTAAAGGCACTGACTCTCCAAGTGGGGAGAGTGTTAGTAAAGCGTCTGGAATGTTGCGCCCATGTACCAGGGGACGAAAACTGAGACACATTTGAACACGTTTCCTGAACACACGGTGGATCATACTCTGGGTTCCACATGCATGTTTTAGCTGAAGGAAGAATCTCTTAAACCTGGAGAGTTGAGACCCATGGAATGGGTACCATGCACTATGACTTCAAAGGATCTGCATTTGCTCACCGAACCTCACCAATCCTATCACTGCTGCGTTTATGCCACTGTACACACGCTTGATTCTCTTTCGGAGACATATAAATCCATAGGTTTTAAGATTCTTACTAGTCAGGTATATTCTTAGGCATTTAATATGGGGTGTTGAGTCCACTTCGTTGAGCAAGGAGAAGCTCTTGTCTATTACATATTTGGCTTATGGAGGGTATCTGTGCTAATTTCAATCTCTGGTTTTATGCAGCACCCCAACTCACCTTTCCCCTTAAGCAAGAATAAGTTGGTTTTCTACATTTGAGACCCTGTTCTGTTTTGTAATTCAGTTCCTGTGTAGTCAAGTTTACATTCCGTGTAGTAGTGATACCTTATGATGTTTCTTTTTCTCTGTGACTTATTTCACTTAGAATCATCGTACCTGAATCCACTCATTATGCTGCTACGGGACTGATGACATAGATTTCATTGCTGAGTGATATTGCATTGTACGTAAGTACCACATCTTCTTTATCCATTTTTCGCTTTCTGTGATATTGAAATTGTAACGTAAACAAGCTTCTTAGAAACAGAGCCGTCCCAAACTTTGGGGTGGCTGTGTCTTTTTGATTTTCATTTCCCTAAGCTATAGGACCATAAGTGGAAGTGCCCTAGGCTCTGTTGCTTTCTTTTTTAGATGTTTCAGGAAACACCATACACTTCTCCAGAGTGGCTGTTGGCAATATACATCCCGCCCATCAGCATAACAAGGCTCCCAGTTCTCCATGGCCTGTCCTGCCTTTCTGGATTTTACACTTTTTTCAGATGGCCCTTTTGACCGGCCGGCAGTGACACTTCATTGTAGTGCAGATTTCCTTTGCAAGCTTGCTTGGTTGGCCAAAAAGTTCGTATGCGTTTTTTCCTGAATATATTCAGGAAAAAACGCATACGCCCTTTTTGGCCAAGTGCATCATTGTGGACGTTCTGCTTCTTTTCCTATGCTTTACATGCAATTCCAGTCTACCTCCTGAAATCGGTTTCCTGCAATTCTGCCCCGCTTTCAAGTCCTCTTGGCAGCCTTACTTCAATATATTTTTGGACGATAGCTGTCATTTATAACTCTGCAGGTTTGTGAATGACAGTGCCCCTGAGCTCCTTTCTTCAACTCGCTTTCTTGTGAGCTGGCCGCAACACCGCAGGATTGCTTCAGGCCCTACTGTGGTTCCGGCACGGCACGCTGAGCCTTTGGTTAATTCCTCTTCCTGGTGGGAAATGAGAGTTAAATTTGCCCGTCCAGACACCTCCAGCTAGTCTCTCATTGGTTCTCCCTATTCCTGTTCATTTTCCGCAGAAATTGCAAACTGGGCCAAACAGGAGGTTAAAGGCACTGACTCTCCAAGTGGGGAGAGTGTTAGTAAAGCGTCTGGAATGTTGCGCCCGTGTACCAGGGGACGAAAACTGAGACACATTTGAACACGTTTCCCGAACACACGGTGGATCATACTCTGGTTTCCACATGCATGTTTTAGCTGAAAGAAGAATCCCTTAAACCTGGAGAGTTGAGACCCATGGAATGGGTACCATGCACTATGACTTCAAAGGGTCTGCATTTGCTCACCGAACCTCACCAATCCTATCACTGCTGCGTTTATGCCGCTGTACACACGCTTGATTCTCTTTCGGAGACATATAAATCCATAGGTTTTAAGATTCTTACTAGTCAGGTATATTCTTAGGCGTTTAATATTTGGTGTTGAGTCCACTTCGATGAGCAAGGAGTAGCTCTTGTCCATTATTTATTTGGCTTATGGAAGGGTATCTGTGCTAATTTCAATCTCTGGTATTATGCAGCACCCCAACTCACCTTTCCCCTTAAGCAAGCATAAGTTGGTTTTCTACATTTGAGACCCTGTTCTGTTTTGTAATTCAGTTCCTGTGTAGTCAAGTTTACATTCCGTGTAGTAGTGATATCTTATGATGTTTCTTTTTCTCTGTGACTTATTTCACTTCGAATCATCGTACCTGAATCCACTCATTATGCTGCTACGGGCCTGATGACATAGATTTCATTGCTGAGTGATATTGCATTGTACGTAAGTACCACATCTTCTTTATCCATTTTTTGCTTTCTGTGATATTGAACTTGTACCATAAACGAGGTTGTTGTAAACAGAGCCGTCCCAAACTTTGGGGTGGCTGTGTCTTTTTGATTTTCATTTCCCTAAGCTATAGGACCATAAGTGGAAGTGCCCTAGGCTCTGTTGCTTTGTTTTTTAGATGTTTCAGGAAACACCATACACTTCTCCAGAGTGGCTGCTGGTAATTTACATCCCGCCCATCAGCATAACAAGGCTCCCAGTTCTCCATGGCCTGTCCTGCCTTTCTGGATTTTACACTTTTTTCAGATGGCCCTTTTGACTGGGGAGCAGTGACACTTCATTGTAGTGCAGATTTCCTTTGCAAGCTTGCTTGGTTGGCCAAAAGGGCGTATGCGTTTTTTCCTGAATATATTCAGGAAAAAACGCATACGCCCTTTTTGGCCAAGTGCATCATTGTGGACGTTCTGCCTCTTTTCCTATGCTTTACATGCAATTCCAGTCTACCTCCTGAAATCGGTTTCCTGCAATTCTGCCCCACTTTCAAGTCCTCTTGGCAGCCTTACTTCAATATATTTTTGGACGATAGCTGTCATTTATAACACTGCAGGTTTGTGAATGACAGTGCCCCTGAGCTCCTTTCTTCAACTCGCTTTCTGGTGAGCTGGCCGCAACACCGCAGGATTGCTTCAGGCCCTAGTGTGGTTCTGGCACGGCACGCTGAGCCTTTGGTTAATTCCTCTTCCTGGTGGGAAATGAGAGTTAAATTTGCCTGTCCAGACACCTCCAGCTAGTCTCTCATTGGATCTCCCTATTCCTGTTCATTTTCCGCAGAAATTGCAAACTGGGCCAAACAGGAGGTTAAAGGCACTGACTCTCCAAGTGGGGAGAGTGTTAGTAAAGCATCTGGAATGTTGCGCCCGTGTATCAGGGGACGAAAACTGAGACACATTTGAACACGTTTCCCGAACACACGGTGGATCATACTCTGGGTTCCACATGCATGTTTTAGCTGAAGGAAGAATCCCTTAAACCTGGAGAGTTGAGACCCATGGAATGGGTACCATGCAATATGATTTCAAAGGGTCTGCATTTGCTCACCGAACCTCACCAATCCTATCACTGCTGCGTTTATGCCGCTGTACACACGCTTGATTCTCTTTCGGAGACATATAAATCCATAGTTTTTAAGATTCTTACTAGTCAGGTATATTCTTAGGCATTTAATATGGGGTGTTGAGTCCACTTCGTTGAGCAAGGAGTAGCTCTTGTCTATTACATATTTGGCTTATGGAACGGTATCTGTGCTAATTTCAATCTCTGGTTTTATGCAGCACCCCAACTCACCTTTCCCCTTAAGCAAGCATAAGTTGGTTTTCTACATTTGAGACCCTGTTCTGTTTTGTAATTCAGTTCCTGTGTAGTCAAGTTTACATTCCGTGTAGTAGTGATATCTTATGATGTTTCTATTTCTCTGTGACTTATTTCACTTCGAATCATCGTACCTGAATCCACTCATTATGCTGCTACGGGCCTGATGACAGAGATTTCATTGCTGAGTGATATTGCATTGTACGTAAGTACCACAACTTCTTTATCCATTTTTCGCTTTCAGTGATATTGAACTTGTACCGTAAACATGCTTCTTGTAAACAGAGCCGTCCCAAAATTTGGGGGGGCTGTGTCTTTTTGATTTTAATTTCCCTAAGCTATAGGACCATAAGTGGAAGTGCCCTAGGCTCTGTTGCTTTCTTTTTTAGATGTTTCAGGAAACACCATACACTTCTCCAGAGTGGCTGTTGGCAATTTGCATCCCGCCCATCAGCATAACAAGGCTCCCAGTTCTCCATGGCCTGTCCTGCCTTTCTGGATTTTACACTTTTTTCAGATGGCCCTTTTCACCGGGGGGCAGTGAGACTTCATTGTAGTGCAGATTTCCTTTGCAAGCTTGCTTGGTTGGCCAAAAGGGCATATGCGTTTTTTCCTGAATATATTCAGGAAAAAACGCATACGCACTTTTTGACCAAGTGCATCATTGTGGACGTTCTGCCTCTTTTCCTATGCTTTACATGCAATTCCAGTCTACCTCCTGAAATCGGTTTCCTGCAATTCTGCCCCGCTTTCAAGTCCTCTTGGCAGACTTACTTCAATATATTTTTGGACGATAGCTGTCATTTATAACTCTGCAGGTTTGTGAATGACAGTGCCCCTGAGCTCCTTTCTTCAACTCGCTTTCTTGTGAGCTGGCCGCAACACCGCAGGATTGCTTCAGGCCCTAGTGTGGTTCCGGCACGGCACACTGAGCCTTTGTTTAATTCCTCTTCCTGGTGGGAAATGAGAGGTAAATTTGCCTGTCCAGACACGTCCAGCTAGTCTCTCATTGGATCTCCCTATTCCTGTTCATTTTCCGCAGAAATTGCAAACTGGGCCAAACAGGAGGTTAAAGGCACTGACTCTCCAAGTGGGGAGAGTGTTAGTAAAGCGTCTGGAATGTTGCGCCCGTGTACCAGGGGACGAAAACTGAGACACATTTGAACACGTTTCCTGAACACACGGTGGATCATACTCTGGGTTCCACATGCATGTTTTA
Organism: Globicephala melas; assembly: GCF_963455315.2. Taxonomy (NCBI): domain Eukaryota; kingdom Metazoa; phylum Chordata; class Mammalia; order Artiodactyla; family Delphinidae; genus Globicephala; species Globicephala melas. Next base: position 64,521,952 of record NC_083314.1, read on the forward strand.
GCTGAAGGAAGAATCCCTTAAACCTGGAGAGTTGAGACCCATGGAATGGGTACCATGCAATATGACTTCAAAGGGTCTGCATTTGCTCACCGAACCTCACCAATCCTATCACTGCTGCGTTTATGCCACTGTACACACGCTTGATTCTCTTTCGGAGACATATAAATCCATAGGTTTTAAGATGCTTACTAGTCAGGTATATTCTTAGGCATTTAATATGGGGTGTTGAGTCCACTTCGTTGAGCAAGGAGAAGCTCTTGTCTATTACATATTTGACTTTTGGAGGGTATCTGTGCTAATTTCAATCTCTGGTTTTATGCAGCACCCCAACTCACCTTTCCCCTTAAGCAAGAATAAGTTGGTTTTCTACATTTGAGACCCTGTTCTGTTTTGTAATTCAGTTCCTGTGTAGTCAAGTTTACATTCCGTGTAGTAGTGATACCTTATGATGTTTCTTTTTCTCTGTGACTTATTTCACTTAGAATCATCGTACCTGAATCCACTCATTATGCTGCTACGGGACTGATGACATAGATTTCATTGCTGAGTGATATTGCATTGTACGTAAGTACCACATCTTCTTTATCCATTTTTCGCTTTCTGTGATATTGAAATTGTAACGTAAACAAGCTTCTTAGAAACAGAGCCGTCCCAAACTTTGGGGTGGCTGTGTCTTTTTGATTTTCATTTCCCTAAGCTATAGGACCATAAGTGGAAGTGCCCTAGGCTCTGTTGCTTTGTTTTTTAGATGTTTCAGGAAACACCATACACTTCTCCAGAGTGGCTGTTGGCAATATACATCCCGCCCATCAGCATAACAAGGCTCCCAGTTCACCATGGCCTGTCCTGCCTTTCTGGATTTTACACTTTTTTCAGATGGCCCTTTATACCGGCCGGCAGTGACACTTCATTGTAGTGCAGATTTCCTTTGCAAGCTTGCTTGGTTGGCCAAAAAGTTCGTATGCGTTTTTTCCTGAATATATTCAGGAAAAAACGCATACGCCCTTTTTGGCCAAGTGCATCATTGTGGACGTTCTGCCTCTTTTCCTATGCTTTACATGCAATTCCAGTCTACCTCCTGAAATCGGTTTCCTGCAATTCTGCCCCGCTTTCAAGTCCTCTTGGCAGCCTTACTTCAATATATTTTTGGACGATAGCTGTCATTTATAACTCTGCAGGTTTGTGAATGACAGTGCCCCTGAGCTCCTTTCTTCAACTCGCTTTCTTGTGAGCTGGCCGCAACACCGCAGGATTGCTTCAGGCCCTACTGTGGTTCCGGCACGGCACGCTGAGCCTTTGGTTAATTCCTCTTCCTGGTGGGAAATGAGAGTTAAATTTGCCCGTCCAAACACCTCCAGCTAGTCTCTCATTGGTTCTCCCTATTCCTGTTCATTTTCCGCAGAAATTGCAAACTGGGCCAAACAGGAGGTTAAAGGCACTGACTCTCCAAGTGGGGAGAGTGTTAGTAAAGCGTCTGGAATGTTGCGCCCGTGTACCAGGGGACGAAAACTGAGACACATTTGAACACGTTTCCCGAACACACGGTGGATCATACTCTGGTTTCCACATGCATGTTTTAGCTGAAAGAAGAATCCCTTAAACCTGGAGAGTTGAGACCCATGGAATGGGTACCATGCACTATGACTTCAAAGGGTCTGCATTTGCTCACCGAACCTCACCAATCCTATCACTGCTGCGTTTATGCCGCTGTACACACGCTTGATTCTCTTTCGGAGACATATAAATCCATAGGTTTTAAGATTCTTACTAGTCAGGTATATTCTTAGGCGTTTAATATTTGGTGTTGAGTCCACTTCGATGAGCAAGGAGTAGCTCTTGTCCATTATTTATTTGGCTTATGGAAGGGTATCTGTGCTAATTTCAATCTCTGGTATTATGCAGCACCCCAACTCACCTTTCCCCTTAAGCAAGCATAAGTTGGTTTTCTACATTTGAGACCCTGTTCTGTTTTGTAATTCAGTTCCTGTGTAGTCAAGTTTACATTCCGTGTAGTAGTGATATCTTATGATGTTTCTTTTTCTCTGTGACTTATTTCACTTCGAATCATCGTACCTGAATCCACTCATTATGCTGCTACGGGCCTGATGACATAGATTTCATTGCTGAGTGATATTGCATTGTACGTAAGTACCACAACTTCTTTGTCCATTTTTCGCTTTCTGTGATATTGAACTTGTACCATAAACGAGGTTGTTGTAAACAGAGCCGTCCCAAACTTTGGGGTGGCTGTGTCTTTTTGATTTTAATTTCCCTAAGCTATAGGACCATAAGTGGAAGTGCCCTAGGCTCTGTTGCTTTGTTTTTTAGATGTTTCAGGAAACACCATACACTTCTCCAGAGTGGCTGTTGGCAATTTGCATCCCGCCCATCAGCATAACAAGGCTCCCAGTTCTCCATGACCTGTCCTGCCTTTCTGGATTTTACACTTTTTTCAGATGGCCCTTTTGACCGGGGAGCAGTGACACTTCATTGTAGTGCAGATTTCCTTTGCAAGCTTGCTTGGTTGGCCAAAAGGGCGTATGCGTTTTTTCCTGAATATATTCAGGAAAAAACGCATACGCCCTTTTTGGCCAAGTGCATCATTGTGGACGTTCTGCCTCTTTTCCTATGCTTTACATGCAATTCCAGTCTACCTCCTGAAATCGGTTTCCTGCAATTCTGCCCCACTTTCAAGTCCTCTTGGCAGCCTTACTTCAATATATTTTTGGACGATAGCTGTCATTTATAACTCTGCAGGTTTGTGAATGACAGTGCCCCTGAGCTCCTTTCTTCAACTCGCTTTCTTGTGAGCTGGCCGCAAAACCGCAGGATTGCTTCAGGCCCTAGTGTGGTTCTGGCACGGCACGCTGAGCCTTTGGTTAATTCCTCTTCCTGGTGGGAAATGAGAGTTAAATTTGCCTGTCCAGACACCTCCAGCTAGTCTCTCATTGGTTCTCCCTATTCCTGTTCATTTTCCGCAGAAATTGCAAACTGGGCCAAACAGGAGGTTAAAGGCACTGACTCTCCAAGTGGGGAGAGTGTTAGTAAAGCGTCTGGAATGTTGCGCCCGTGTACCAGGGGACGAAAACTGAGACACATTTGAACACGTTTCCCGAACACACGGTGGATCATACTCTGGGTTCCACATGCATGTTTTAGCTGAAGGAAGAATCCCTTAAACCTGGAGAGTTGAGACCCATGGAATGGGTACCATGCAATATGACTTCAAAGGGTCTGCATTTGCTCACCGAACCTCACCAATCCTATCACTGCTGCGTTTAGGCCGCTGTACACACGCTTGATTCTCTTTCAGAGACATATAAATCCATAGGTTTTAAGATTCTTACTAGTCAGGTATATTCTTAGGCATTTAATATGGGGTGTTGAGTCCACTTCGTTGAGCAAGGAGTAGCTCTTGTCTATTACATATTTGGCTTATGGAATGGTATCTGTGCTAATTTCAATCTCTGGTTTTATGCAGCACCCCAACTCACCTTTCCCCTTAAGCAAGCATAAGTTGGTTTTCTACATTTGAGACCCTGTTCTGTTTTGTAATTCAGTTCCTGTGTAGTCAAGTTTACATTCCGTGTAGTAGTGATATCTTATGATGTTTCTATTTCTCTGTGACTTATTTCACTTCAAATCATCGTACCTGAATCCACTCATTATGCTGCTACGGGCCTGATGACAGAGATTTCATTGCTGAGTGATATTGCATTGTACGTAAGTACCACAACTTCTTTATCCATTTTTCGCTTTCAGTGATATTGAACTTGTACCGTAAACATGCTTCTTGTAAACAGAGCCGTCCCAAACATTGGGGGGGCTGTGTGTTTTTGATTTTAATTTCCCTAAGCTATAGGACCATAAGTGGAAGTGCCCTACGCTCTGTTGCTTTGTTTTTTAGATGTTTCAGGAAACACCATACAATACTCCAGAGTGGCTGTTGGTAATTTACATCCCGCCCATCAGCATAACAAGGCTCCCAGTTCTCCATGGCCTGTCCTGCCTTTCTGGATTTTACACTTTTTTCAGATGGCCCTTTTGACCGGGGGGCAGTGACACTTCATTGTAGTGCAGATTTCCTTTGCAAGCTTGCTTGGTTGGCCAAAAGGGCTTATGCGTTTTTTCTTGAATATATTCAGGAAAAAACGCATACGCACTTTTTGGCAAAGTGCATCATTGTGGACGTTCTGCCTCTTTTCCTATGCTTTACATGCAATTCCAGTCTACCTCCTGAAATTGGTTTCCTGCAATTCTGCCCCGCTTTCAAGTCCTCTTGGCAGCCTTACTTCAATATATTTTTGGACGATAGCTGTCATTTATAACTCTGCAGGTTTGAGAATGACAGTGCCCTTGAGCTCCTTTCTTCAACTCGCTTTCTTGTGAGCTGGCCGCAACACCGCAGGATTGCTTCAGGCCCTAGTGTGGTTCCGGCACGGCACGCTGAGCCTTTGTTTAATTCCTCTTCCTAGTGGGAAATGAGAGTTAAATTTGCCTGTCCAGACACGTCCAGCTAGTCTCTCATTGGATCTCCCTATTCTTGTTCATTTTCCGCAGAAATTGCAAACTGGGCCAAACAGGAGGTTAAAGGCACTGACTCTCCAAGTGGGGAGAGTGTTAGTAAAGCGTCTGGAATGTTGCGCCCGTGTACCAGGGGACGAAAACTGAGACACATTTGAACACGTTTCCCCAACACACGGTGGATCATACTCTGGGTTCCACATGCATGTTTTAGCTGAAGGAAGAATCCCTTAAACCTGGAGAGTTGAGACCCATGGAATGGGTACCATGCAATATGACTTCAAAGGGTCTGCATTTGCTCACCAAACCTCACCAATCCTATCACTGCTGCATTTATGCCGCTGTACACACGCTTGATTCTCTTTCGGAGACATATAAATCCATAGGTTTTAAGATTCTTACTAGTCAGGTATATTCTTAGGCATTTAATATGGGGTGTTGAGTCCACTTCGTTGAGCAAGGAGTAGCTCTTGTCTATTACATATTTGGCTTATGGAACGGTATCTGTGCTAATTTCAATCTCTTGTATTATGCAGCACCCCAACTCACCTTTCCCCTTAAGCAAGCATAAGTTGGTTTTCTACATTTGAGACCCTGTTCTGTTTTGTAATTCAGTTCCTGTGTAGTCAAGTTTACATTCCGTGTAGTAGTGATATCTTATGATGTTTCTATTTCTCTGTGAGTTATTTCACTTAGAATCATCGTACCTGAATCCACTCATTATGCTGCTATGGGCCTGATGACAGAGATTTCATTGCTGAGTGATATTGCATTGTACGTAAGTACCACAACTTCTTTATCCATTTTTCGCTTTCAGTGATATTGAACTTGTACCGTAAACGAGGTTCTTGTAAACAGAGCCGTCCCTAACTTTGGGGTGGCTGTGTCTTTTTGATTTTAATTTCCCTAAGCTATAGGACCATAAGTGGAAGTACCCTAGGCTCTGTTGCTTTGTTTTTTAGATGTTTCAGGAAACACCATACACTTCTCCAGAGTGGCTGTTGGCAATTTGCATCCCGCCCATCAGCATAACAAGGCTTCCAGTTCTCCATGGCCTGTCCTGCCTTTCTGGATTTTACACTTTTTTCAGATGTCCCTTTTGACCGGGGGGCAGTGACACTTCATTGTAGTGCAGATTTCCTTTGCAAGCTTGCTTGGTTGGCCAAAAAGTTCGTATGCGTTTTTTCCTGAATATATTCAGGAAAAAACGCATACGCCCTTTTTGGCCAAGTGCATCATTGTGGACGTTCTGCCTCTTTTCCTATGCTTTACATGCAATTCCAGTCTACCTCCTGAAATCGGTTTCCTGCAATTCTGCCCCGCTTTCAAGTCCTCTTGGCAGCCTTACTTCAATATATTTTTGGACGATAGCTGTCATGTATAACTCTGCAGGTTTGTGAATGACAGTGCCCCTGAGCTCCTTTCTTCAACTCGCTTTCTGGTAAGCTGGCCGCAACACCGCAGGATTGCTTCAGGCCCTAGTGTGGTTCCGGCACGTTACGCTGAGCCTTTGGTTAATTCCTCTTCCTGGTGGGAAATGAGAGTTAAATTTGCCTGTCCAGACACCTCCAGCTAGTCTCTCATTGGTTCTCCCTATTCCTGTTCATTTTCCGCAGAAATTGCAAACTGGGCCAAACAGGAGGTTAAAGGCACTGACTCTCCAAGTGGGGAGAGTGTTAGTAAAGCGTCTGGAATGTTGCGCCCGTGTACCAGGGGACGAAAACTGAGACACATTTGAACACGTTTCCCGAACACACGGTGGATCATACTCTGGGTTCCACATGCATGTTTTAGCTGAAGGAAGAATCCCTTAAACCTGGAGAGTTGAGACCCATGGAATGGGTACCATGCAATATGACTTCAAAGGGTCTGCATTTGCTCACCGAACCTCACCAATCCTATCACTGCTGCGTTTATGCCGCTGTACACACGCTTGATTCTCTTTCAGAGACATATAAATCCATAGGTTTTAAGATTCTTACTAGTCAGGTATATTCTTAGGCATTTAATATGGGGTGTTGAGTCCACTTCGTTGAGCAAGGAGTAGCTCTTGTCTATTACATATTTGGCTTATGGAACGGTATCTGTGCTAATTTCAATCTCTGGTTTTATGCAGCACCCCAACTCACCTTTCCCCTTAAGCAAGCATAAGTTGGTTTTCTACATTTGAGACCCTGTTCTGTTTTGTAATTCAGTTCCTGTGTAGTCAAGTTTACATTCCGTGTAGTAGTGATATCTTATGATGTTTCTATTTCTCTGTGACTTATTTCACTTCAAATCATCGTACCTGAATCCACTCATTATGCTGCTACGGGCCTGATGACAGAGATTTCATTGCTGAGTGATATTGCATTGTACGTAAGTACCACAACTTCTTTATCCATTTTTCGCTTTCAGTGATATTGAACTTGTACCGTAAACATGCTTCTTGTAAACAGAGCCGTCCCAAACATTGGGGGGGCTGTGTGTTTTTGATTTTAATTTCCCTAAGCTATAGGACCATAAGTGGAAGTGCCCTACGCTCTGTTGCTTTGTTTTTTAGATGTTTCAGGAAACACCATACAATACTCCAGAGTGGCTGTTGGTAATTTACATCCCGCCCATCAGCATAACAAGGCTCCCAGTTCTCCATGGCCTGTCCTGCCTTTCTGGATTTTACACTTTTTTCAGATGGCCCTTTTGACCGGGGGGCAGTGACACTTCATTGTAGTGCAGATTTCCTTTGCAAGCTTGCTTGGTTGGCCAAAAGGGCTTATGCGTTTTTTCTTGAATATATTCAGGAAAAAACGCATACGCACTTTTTGGCAAAGTGCATCATTGTGGACGTTCTGCCTCTTTTCCTATGCTTTACATGCAATTCCAGTCTACCTCCTGAAATTGGTTTCCTGCAATTCTGCCCCGCTTTCAAGTCCTCTTGGCAGCCTTACTTCAATATATTTTTGGACGATAGCTGTCATTTATAACTCTGCAGGTTTGAGAATGACAGTGCCCTTGAGCTCCTTTCTTCAACTCGCTTTCTTGTGAGCTGGCCGCAACACCGCAGGATTGCTTCAGGCCCTAGTGTGGTTCCGGCACGGCACGCTGAGCCTTTGTTTAATTCCTCTTCCTAGTGGGAAATGAGAGTTAAATTTGCCTGTCCAGACACGTCCAGCTAGTCTCTCATTGGATCTCCCTATTCTTGTTCATTTTCCGCAGAAATTGCAAACTGGGCCAAACAGGAGGTTAAAGGCACTGACTCTCCAAGTGGGGAGAGTGTTAGTAAAGCGTCTGGAATGTTGCGCCCGTGTACCAGGGGACGAAAACTGAGACACATTTGAACACGTTTCCCCAACACACGGTGGATCATACTCTGGGTTCCACATGCATGTTTTAGCTGAAGGAAGAATCCCTTAAACCTGGAGAGTTGAGACCCATGGAATGGGTACCATGCAATATGACTTCAAAGGGTCTGCATTTGCTCACCAAACCTCACCAATCCTATCACTGCTGCATTTATGCCGCTGTACACACGCTTGATTCTCTTTCGGAGACATATAAATCCATAGGTTTTAAGATTCTTACTAGTCAGGTATATTCTTAGGCATTTAATATGGGGTGTTGAGTCCACTTCGTTGAGCAAGGAGTAGCTCTTGTCTATTACATATTTGGCTTATGGAACGGTATCTGTGCTAATTTCAATCTCTTGTATTATGCAGCACCCCAACTCACCTTTCCCCTTAAGCAAGCATAAGTTGGTTTTCTACATTTGAGACCCTGTTCTGTTTTGTAATTCAGTTCCTGTGTAGTCAAGTTTACATTCCGTGTAGTAGTGATATCTTATGATGTTTCTATTTCTCTGTGAGTTATTTCACTTAGAATCATCGTACCTGAATCCACTCATTATGCTGCTATGGGCCTGATGACAGAGATTTCATTGCTGAGTGATATTGCATTGTACGTAAGTACCACAACTTCTTTATCCATTTTTCGCTTTCAGTGATATTGAACTTGTACCGTAAACGAGGTTCTTGTAAACAGAGCCGTCCCTAACTTTGGGGTGGCTGTGTCTTTTTGATTTTAATTTCCCTAAGCTATAGGACCATAAGTGGATGTGCCCTAGGCTCTGTTGCTTTGTTTTTTAGATGTTTCAGGAAACACCATACACTTCTCCAGAGTGGCTGTTGGCAATTTGCATCCCGCCCATCAGCATAACAAGGCTTCCAGTTCTCCATGGCCTGTCCTGCCTTTCTGGATTTTACACTTTTTTCAGATGTCCCTTTTGACCGGGGGGCAGTGACACTTCATTGTAGTGCAGATTTCCTTTGCAAGCTTGCTTGGTTGGCCAAAAAGTTCGTATGCGTTTTTTCCTGAATATATTCAGGAAAAAACGCATACGCCCTTTTTGGCCAAGTGCATCATTGTGGACGTTCTGCCTCTTTTCCTATGCTTTACATGCAATTCCAGTCTACCTCCTGAAATCGGTTTCCTGCAATTCTGCCCCGCTTTCAAGTCCTCTTGGCAGCCTTACTTCAATATATTTTTGGACGATAGCTGTCATGTATAACTCTGCAGGTTTGTGAATGACAGTGCCCCTGAGCTCCTTTCTTCAACTCGCTTTCTGGTAAGCTGGCCGCAACACCGCAGGATTGCTTCAGGCCCTAGTGTGGTTCCGGTACGTTACGCTGAGCATTTGTTTAATTCCTCTTCCTGGTGGGAAATGAGAGTTAAATTTGCCTGTCCAGACACCTCCAGCTAGTCTCTCATTGGATCTCCCTATTCCTGTTCATTTTCCGCAGAAATTGCAAACTGGGCCAAACAGGAGGTTAAAGGCACTGACTCTCCAAGTGGGGAGAGTGTTAGTAAAGCGTCTGGAATGTTGCGCCCGTTTACCAGGGGACGAAAACTGAGACACATTTGAACACGTTTCCCGAACACACGGTGGATCATACTCTGGGTTCCACATGCATGTTTTAGCTGAAGGAAGAATCCCTTAAACCTGGAGAGTTGAGACCCATGGAATGGGTACCATGCACTATGACTTCAAAGGGTCTGCATTTGCTCACCGAACCTCACCAATCCTATCACTGCTGCGTTTATGCCGCTGTACACACGCTTGATTCTCTTTCGGAGACATATAAATCCATAGGTTTTAAGATTCTTACTAGTCAGGTATATTCTTAGGCGTTTAATATTTGGTGTTGAGTCCACTTCGATGAGCAAGGAGTAGCTCTTGTCCATTATTTATTTGGCTTATGGAAGGGTATCTGTGCTAATTTCAATCTCTGGTATTATGCAGCACCCCAACTCACCTTTCCCCTTAAGCAAGCATAAGTTGGTTTTCTACATTTGAGACCCTGTTCTGTTTTGTAATTCAGTTCCTGTGTAGTCAAGTTTACATTCCGTGTAGTAGTGATATCTTATGATGTTTCTTTTTCTCTGTGACTTATTTCACTTCGAATCATCGTACCTGAATCCACTCATTATGCTGCTACGGGCCTGATGACATAGATTTCATTGCTGAGTGATATTGCATTGTACGTAAGTACCACAACTTCTTTATCCATTTTTCGCTTTCTGTGATATTGAACTTGTACCATAAACGAGGTTGTTGTAAACAGAGCCGTCCCAAACTTTGGGGTGGCTGTGTCTTTTTGATTTTAATTTCCCTAAGCTATAGGACCATAAGTGGAAGTGCCCTAGGCTCTGTTGCTTTGTTTTTTAGATGTTTCAGGAAACACCATACACTTCTCCAGAGTGGCTGTTGGCAATTTGCATCCCGCCCATCAGCATAACAAGGCTCCCAGTTCTCCATGGCCTGTCCTGCCTTTCTGGATTTTACACTTTTTTCAGATGGCCCTTTTGACCGGGGAGCAGTGACACTTCATTGTAGTGCAGATTTCCTTTGCAAGCTTGCTTGGTTGGCCAAAAGGGCGTATGCGTTTTTTCCTGAATATATTCAGGAAAAAACGCATACGCCCTTTTTGGCCAAGTGCATCATTGTGGACGTTCTGCCTCTTTTCCTATGCTTTACATGCAATTCCAGTCTACCTCCTGAAATCGGTTTCCTGCAATTCTGCCCCACTTTCAAATCCTCTTGGCAGCCTTACTTCAATATATTTTTGGACGATAGCTGTCATTTATAACTCTGCAGGTTTGTGAATGACAGTGCCCCTGAGCTCCTTTCTTCAACTCGCTTTCTTGTGAGCTGGCCGCAAAACCGCAGGATTGCTTCAGGCCCTAGTGTGGTTCTGGCACGGCACGCTGAGCCTTTGGTTAATTCCTCTTCCTGGTGGGAAATGAGAGTTAAATTTGCCTGTCCAGACACCTCCAGCTAGTCTCTCATTGGTTCTCCCTATTCCTGTTCATTTTCCGCAGAAATTGCAAACTGGGCCAAACAGGAGGTTAAAGGCACTGACTCTCCAAGTGGGGAGAGTGTTAGTAAAGCGTCTGGAATGTTGCGCCCGTGTACCAGGGGACGAAAACTGAGACACATTTGAACACGTTTCCCGAACACACGGTGGATCATACTCTGGGTTCCACATGCATGTTTTAGCTGAAGGAAGAATCCCTTAAACCTGGAGAGTTGAGACCCATGGAATGGGTACCATGCAATATGACTTCAAAGGGTCTGCATTTGCTCACCGAACCTCACCAATCCTATCACTGCTGCGTTTATGCCGCTGTACACACGCTTGATTCTCTTTCAGAGACATATAAATCCATAGGTTTTAAGATTCTTACTAGTCAGGTATATTCTTAGGCATTTAATATGGGGTGTTGAGTCCACTTCGTTGAGCAAGGAGTAGCTCTTGTCTATTACATATTTGGCTTATGGAACGGTATCTGTGCTAATTTCAATCTCTGGTTTTATGCAGCACCCCAACTCACCTTTCCCCTTAAGCAAGCATAAGTTGGTTTTCTACATTTGAGACCCTGTTCTGTTTTGTAATTCAGTTCCTGTGTAGTCAAGTTTACATTCCGTGTAGTAGTGATATCTTATGATGTTTCTATTTCTCTGTGACTTATTTCACTTCAAATCATCGTACCTGAATCCACTCATTATGCTGCTACGGGCCTGATGACAGAGATTTCATTGCTGAGTGATATTGCATTGTACGTAAGTACCACAACTTCTTTATCCATTTTTCGCTTTCGGTGATATTGAACTTGTACCGTAAACATGCTTCTTGTAAACAGAGCCGTCCCAAACGTTGGGGGGGCTGTGTGTTTTTGATTTTAATTTCCCTAAGCTATAGGACCATAAGTGGAAGTGCCCTACGCTCTGTTGCTTTGTTTTTTAGATGTTTCAGGAAACACCATACAATTCTCCAGAGTGGCTGTTGGTAATTTACATCCCGCCCATCAGCATAACAAGGCTCCCAGTTCTCCATGGCCTGTCCTGCCTTTCTGGATTTTACACTTTTTTCAGATGGCCCTTTTGACCGGGGGGCAGTGACACTTCATTGTAGTGCAGATTTCCTTTGCAAGCTTGCTTGGTTGGCCAAAAGGGCTTATGCGTTTTTTCTTGAATATATTCAGGAAAAAACGCATACGCACTTTTTGGCAAAGTGCATCATTGTGGACGTTCTGCCTCTTTTCCTATGCTTTACATGCAATTCCAGTCTACCTCCTGAAATTGGTTTCCTGCAATTCTGCCCCGCTTTCAAGTCCTCTTGGCAGCCTTACTTCAATATATTTTTGGACGATAGCTGTCATTTATAACTCTGCAGGTTTGAGAATGACAGTGCCCTTGAGCTCCTTTCTTCAACTCGCTTTCTTGTGAGCTGGCCGCAACACCGCAGGATTGCTTCAGGCCCTAGTGTGGTTCCGGCACGGCACGCTGAGCCTTTGTTTAATTCCTCTTCCTAGTGGGAAATGAGAGTTAAATTTGCCTGTCCAGACACGTCCAGCTAGTCTTTCATTGGATCTCCCTATTCTTGTTCATTTTCCGCAGAAATTGCAAACTGGGCCAAACAGGAGGTTAAAGGCACTGACTCTCCAAGTGGGGAGAGTGTTAGTAAAGCGTCTGGAATGTTGCGCCCGTGTACCAGGGGACGAAAACTGAGACACATTTGAACACGTTTCCCCAACACACGGTGGATCATACTCTGGGTTCCACATGCATGTTTTAGCTGAAGGAAGAATCCCTTAAACCTGGAGAGTTGAGACCCATGGAATGGGTACCATGCAATATGACTTCAAAGGGTCTGCATTTGCTCACCAAACCTCACCAATCCTATCACTGCTGCATTTATGCCGCTGTACACACGCTTGATTCTCTTTCGGAGACATATAAATCCATAGGTTTTAAGATTCTTACTAGTCAGGTATATTCTTAGGCATTTAATATGGGGTGTTGAGTCCACTTCGTTGAGCAAGGAGTAGCTCTTGTCTATTACATATTTGGCTTATGGAACGGTATCTGTGCTAATTTCAATCTCTTGTATTATGCAGCACCCCAACTCACCTTTCCCCTTAAGCAAGCATAAGTTGGTTTTCTACATTTGAGACCCTGTTCTGTTTTGTAATTCAGTTCCTGTGTAGTCAAGTTTACATTCCGTGTAGTAGTGATATCTTATGATGTTTCTATTTCTCTGTGAGTTATTTCACTTAGAATCATCGTACCTGAATCCACTCATTATGCTGCTATGGGCCTGATGACAGAGATTTCATTGCTGAGTGATATTGCATTGTACGTAAGTACCACAACTTCTTTATCCATTTTTCGCTTTCAGTGATATTGAACTTGTACCGTAAACGAGGTTCTTGTAAACAGAGCCGTCCCTAACTTTGGGGTGGCTGTGTCTTTTTGATTTTAATTTCCCTAAGCTATAGGACCATAAGTGGATGTGCCCTAGGCTCTGTTGCTTTGTTTTTTAGATGTTTCAGGAAACACCATACACTTCTCCAGAGTGGCTGTTGGCAATTTGCATCCCGCCCATCAGCATAACAAGGCTTCCAGTTCTCCATGGCCTGTCCTGCCTTTCTGGATTTTACACTTTTTTCAGATGTCCCTTTTGACCGGGGGGCAGTGACACTTCATTGTAGTGCAGATTTCCTTTGCAAGCTTGCTTGGTTGGCCAAAAAGTTCGTATGCGTTTTTTCCTGAATATATTCAGGAAAAAACGCATACGCCCTTTTTGGCCAAGTGCATCATTGTGGACGTTCTGCCTCTTTTCCTATGCTTTACATGCAATTCCAGTCTACCTCCTGAAATCGGTTTCCTGCCATTCTGCCCCGCTTTCAAGTCCTCTTGGCAGCCTTACTTCAATATATTTTTGGACGATAGCTGTCATGTATAACTCTGCAGGTTTGTGAATGACAGTGCCCCTGAGCTCCTTTCTTCAACTCGCTTTCTGGTAAGCTGGCCGCAACACCGCAGGATTGCTTCAGGCCCTAGTGTGGTTCCGGCACGTTACGCTGAGCATTTGTTTAATTCCTCTTCCTGGTGGGAAATGAGAGTTAAATTTGCCTGTCCAGACACCTCCAGCTAGTCTCTCATTGGATCTCCCTATTCCTGTTCATTTTCCGCAGAAATTGCAAACTGGGCCAAACAGGAGGTTAAAGGCACTGACTCTCCAAGTGGGGAGAGTGTTAGTAAAGCGTCTGGAATGTTGCGCCCGTTTACCAGGGGACGAAAACTGAGACACATTTGAACACGTTTCCCGAACACACGGTGGATCATACTCTGGGTTCCACATGCATGTTTTAGCTGAAGGAAGAATCCCTTAAACCTGGAGAGTTGAGACCCATGGAATGGGTACCATGCAATATGACTTCAAAGGGTCTGCATTTGCTCACCAAACCTCACCAATCCTATCACTGCTGCATTTATGCCGCTGTACACACGCTTGATTCTCTTTCGGAGACATATAAATCCATAGTTTTTAAGATTCTTACTAGTCAGGTATATTCTTAGGCATTTAATATGGGGTGTTGAGTCCACTTCGTTGAGCAAGGAGTAGCTCTTGTCTATTACATATTTGGCTTATGGAACGGTATCTGTGCTAATTTCAATCTCTGGTTTTATGCAGCACCCCAACTCACCTTTCCCCTTAAGCAAGCATAAGTTGGTTTTCTACATTTGAGACCCTGTTCTGTTTTGTAATTCAGTTCCTGTGTAGTCAAGTTTACATTCCGTGTAGTAGTGATATCTTATGATGTTTCTATTTCTCTGTGACTTATTTCACTTCGAATCATCGTACCTGAATCCACTCATTATGCTGCTACGGGCCTGATGACAGAGATTTCATTGCTGAGTGATATTGCATTGTACGTAAGTACCACAACTTCTTTATCCATTTTTCGCTTTCAGTGATATTGAACTTGTACCGTAAACATGCTTCTTGTAAACAGAGCCGTCCCAAACATTGGGGGGGCTGTGTGTTTTTGATTTTAATTTCCCTAAGCTATAGGACCATAAGTGGAAGTGCCCTACGCTCTGTTGCTTTGTTTTTTAGATGTTTCAGGAAACACCATACACTTCTCCAGAGTGGCTGTTGGTAATTTACATCCCGCCCATCAGCATAACAAGGCTCCCAGTTCTCCATGGCCTGTCCTGCCTTTCTGGATTTTACACTTTTTTCAGATGGCCCTTTTGACCGGGGGGCAGTGACACTTCATTGTAGTGCAGATTTCCTTTGCAAGCTTGCTTGGTTGGCCAAAAGGGCTTATGCGTTTTTTCTTGAATATATTCAGGAAAAAACGCATACGCACTTTTTGGCAAAGTGCATCATTGTGGACGTTCTGCCTCTTTTCCTATGCTTTACATGCAATTCCAGTCTACCTCCTGAAATTGGTTTCCTGCAATTCTGCCCCGCTTTCAAGTCCTCTTGGCAGCCTTACTTCAATATATTTTTGGACGATAGCTGTCATTTATAACTCTGCAGGTTTGAGAATGACAGTGCCCTTGAGCTCCTTTCTTCAACTCGCTTTCTTGTGAGCTGGCCGCAACACCGCAGGATTGCTTCAGGCCCTAGTGTGGTTCCGGCACGGCACGCTGAGCCTTTGTTTAATTCCTCTTCCTAGTGGGAAATGAGAGTTAAATTTGCCTGTCCAGACACGTCCAGCTAGTCTCTCATTGGATCTCCCTATTCTTGTTCATTTTCCGCAGAAATTGCAAACTGGGCCAAACAGGAGGTTAAAGGCACTGACTCTCCAAGTGGGGAGAGTGTTAGTAAAGCGTCTGGAATGTTGCGCCCGTGTACCAGGGGACGAAAACTGAGACACATTTGAACACGTTTCCCCAACACACGGTGGATCATACTCTGGGTTCCACATGCATGTTTTAGCTGAAGGAAGAATCCCTTAAACCTGGAGAGTTGAGACCCATGGAATGGGTACCATGCAATATGACTTCAAAGGGTCTGCATTTGCTCACCAAACCTCACCAATCCTATCACTGCTGCATTTATGCCGCTGTACACACGCTTGATTCTCTTTCGGAGACATATAAATCCATAGGTTTTAAGATTCTTACTAGTCAGGTATATTCTTAGGCATTTAATATGGGGTGTTGAGTCCACTTCGTTGAGCAAGGAGTAGCTCTTGTCTATTACATATTTGACTTATGGAACGGTATCTGTGCTAATTTCAATCTCTTGTATTATGCAGCACCCCAACTCACCTTTCCCCTTAAGCAAGCATAAGTTGGTTTTCTACATTTGAGACCCTGTTCTGTTTTGTAATTCAGTTCCTGTGTAGTCAAGTTTACATTCCGTGTAGTAGTGATATCTTATGATGTTTCTATTTCTCTGTGAGTTATTTCACTTAGAATCATCGTACCTGAATCCACTCATTATGCTGCTATGGGCCTGATGACAGAGATTTCATTGCTGAGTGATATTGCATTGTACGTAAGTACCACAACTTCTTTATCCATTTTTCGCTTTCAGTGATATTGAACTTGTACCGTAAACGAGGTTCTTGTAAACAGAGCCGTCCCTAACTTTGGGGTGGCTGTGTCTTTTTGATTTTAATTTCCCTAAGCTATAGGACCATAAGTGGAAGTGCCCTAGGCTCTGTTGCTTTGTTTTTTAGATGTTTCAGGAAACACCATACACTTCTCCAGAGTGGCTGTTGGCAATTTGCATCCCGCCCATCAGCATAACAAGGCTTCCAGTTCTCCATGGCCTGTCCTGCCTTTCTGGATTTTACACTTTTTTCAGATGTCCCTTTTCACCGGGGGGCAGTGAGACTTCATTGTAGTGCAGATTTCCTTTGCAAGCTTGCTTGGTTGGCCAAAAAGTTCGTATGCGTTTTTTCCTGAATATATTCAGGAAAAAACGCATACGCCCTTTTTGGCCAAGTGCATCATTGTGGACGTTCTGCCTCTTTTCCTATGCTTTACATGCAATTCCAGTCTACCTCCTGAAATCGGTTTCCTGCCATTCTGCCCCGCTTTCAAGTCCTCTTGGCAGCCTTACTTCAATATATTTTTGGACGATAGCTGTCATGTATAACTCTGCAGGTTTGTGAATGACAGTGCCCCTGAGCTCCTTTCTTCAACTCGCTTTCTGGTAAGCTGGCCGCAACACCGCAGGATTGCTTCAGGCCCTAGTGTGGTTCCGGCACGTTACGCTGAGCATTTGTTTAATTCCTCTTCCTGGTGGGAAATGAGAGTTAAATTTGCCTGTCCAGACACCTCCAGCTAGTCTCTCATTGGATCTCCCTATTCCTGTTCATTTTCCGCAGAAATTGCAAACTGGGCCAAACAGGAGGTTAAAGGCACTGACTCTCCAAGTGGGGAGAGTGTTAGTAAAGCGTCTGGAATGTTGCGCCCGTGTACCAGGGGACGAAAACTGAGACACATTTGAACACGTTTCCCGAACACACGGTGGATCATACTCTGGGTTCCACATGCATGTTTTAGCTGAAGGAAGAATCCCTTAAACCTGGAGAGTTGAGACCCATGGAATGGGTACCATGCAATATGACTTCAAAGGGTCTGCATTTGCTCACCAAACCTCACCAATCCTATCACTGCTGCGTTTATGCCGCTGTACACACGCTTGATTCTCTTTCGGAGACATATAAATCCATAGGTTTTAAGATTCTTACTAGTCAGGTATATTCTTAGGCATTTAATATGGGGTGTTGAGTCCACTTCGTTGAGCAAGGAGTAGCTCTTGTCTATTACATATTTGGCTTATGGAACGGTATCTGTGCTAATTTCAATCTCTGGTTTTATGCAGCACCCCAACTCACCTTTCCCCTTAAGCAAGCATAAGTTGGTTTTCTACATTTGAGACCCTGTTCTGTTTTGTAATTCAGTTCCTGTGTAGTCAAGTTTACATTCCGTGTAGTAGTGATATCTTATGATGTTTCTATTTCTCTGTGACTTATTTCACTTCGAATCATCGTACCTGAATCCACTCATTATGCTGCTACGGGCCTGATGACAGAGATTTCATTGCTGAGTGATATTGCATTGTACGTATGTACCACAACTTCTTTATCCATTTTTCGCTTTCAGTGATATTGAACTTGTACCGTAAACATGCTTCTTGTAAACAGAGCCGTCCCAAACTTTGGGGGGGCTGTGTCTTTTTGATTTTCATTTCCCTAAGCTATAGGACCATAAGTGGAAGTGCCCTAGGCTCTGTTGCTTTCTTTTTTAGATGTTTCAGGAAACACCATACACTTCTCCAGAGTGGCTGTTGGCAATTTGCATCCCGCCCATCAGCATAACAAGGCTCCCAGTTCTCCATGGCCTGTCCTGCCTTTCTGGATCTTACACTTTTTTCAGATGGCCCTTTTCACCGGGGGGGCAGTGAGACTTCATTGTAGTGCAGATTTCCTTTGCAAGCTTGCTTGGTTGGCCAAAAGGGCATATGCGTTTTTTCCTGAATATATTCAGGAAAAATCGCATACGCCCTTTTTGACCAAGTGCATCATTGTGGACGTTCTGCCTCTTTTCCTATGCTTTACATGCAATTCCAGTCTACCTCCTGAAATCGGTTTCCTGCAATTCTGCCCCGCTTTCAAGTCCTCTTGGCAGACTTACTTCAATATATTTTTGGACGATAGCTGTCATTTATAACTCTGCAGGTTTGTGAATGACAGTGCCCCTGAGCTCCTTTCTTCAACTCGCTTTCTTGTGAGCTGGCCGCAACACCGCAGGATTGCTTCAGGCCCTAGTGTGGTTCCGGCACGGCACGCTGAGCCTTTGTTTAATTCCTCTTCCTAGTGGGAAATGAGAGTTAAATTTGCCTGTCCAGACACGTCCAGCTAGTCTCTCATTGGATCTCCCTATTCTTGATCATTTTCCGCAGAAATTGCAAACTGGGCCAAACAGGAGGTTAAAGGCACTGACTCTCCAAGTGGGGAGAGTGTTAGTAAAGCGTCTGGAATGTTGCGCCCGTGTACCAGGGGACGAAAACTGAGACACATTTGAACACGTTTCCCCAACACACGGTGGATCATACTCTGGGTTCCACATGCATGTTTTAGCTGAAGGAAGAATCCCTTAAACCTGGAGAGTTGAGACCCATGGAATGGGTACCATGCAATATGACTTCAAAGGGTCTGCATTTGCTCACCAAACCTCACCAATCCTATCACTGCTGCATTTATGCCGCTGTACACACGCTTGATTCTCTTTCGGAGACATATAAATCCATAGGTTTTAAGATTCTTACTAGTCAGGTATATTCTTAGGCATTTAATATGGGGTGTTGAGTCCACTTCGTTGAGCAAGGAGTAGCTCTTGTCTATTACATATTTGGCTTATGGAACGGTATCTGTGCTAATTTCAATCTCTTGTATTATGCAGCACCCCAACTCACCTTTCCCCTTAAGCAAGCATAAGTTGGTTTTCTACATTTGAGACCCTGTTCTGTTTTGTAATTCAGTTCCTGTGTAGTCAAGTTTACATTCCGTGTAGTAGTGATATCTTATGATGTTTCTATTTCTCTGTGACTTATTTCACTTCAAATCATCGTACCTGAATCCACTCATTATGCTGCTATGGGCCTGATGACAGAGATTTCATTGCTGAGTGATATTGCATTGTACGTAAGTACCACAACTTCTTTATCCATTTTTCGCTTTCAGTGATATTGAACTTGTACCGTAAACGAGGTTCTTGTAAACAGAGCCGTCCCTAACTTTGGGGTGGCTGTGTCTTTTTGATTTTAATTTCCCTAAGCTATAGGACCATAAGTGGAAGTGCCCTAGGCTCTGTTGCGTTGTTTTTTAGATGTTTCAGGAAACACCATACACTTCTCCAGAGTGGCTGTTGGCAATTTGCATCCCGCCCATCAGCATAACAAGGCTTCCAGTTCTCCATGGCCTGTCCTGCCTTTCTGGATCTTACACTTTTTTCAGATGGCCCTTTTCACCGGGGGGCAGTGAGACTTCATTGTAGTGCAGATTTCCTTTGCAAGCTTGCTTGGTTGGCCAAAAAGTTCGTATGCGTTTTTTCCTGAATATATTCAGGAAAAAACGCATACGCCCTTTTTGGCCAAGTGCATCATTGTGGACGTTCTGCCTCTTTTCCTATGCTTTACATGCAATTCCAGTCTACCTCCTGAAATCGGTTTCCTGCAATTCTGCCCCGCTTTCAAGTCCTCTTGGCAGCCTTACTTCAATATATTTTTGGACGATAGCTGTCATGTATAACTCTGCAGGTTTGTGAATGACAGTGCCCCTGAGCTCCTTTCTTCAACTCGCTTTCTGGTAAGCTGGCCGCAACACCGCAGGATTGCTTCAGGCCCTAGTGTGGTTCCGGCACGTTACGCTGAGCATTTGTTTAATTCCTCTTCCTGGTGGGAAATGAGAGTTAAATTTGCCTGTCCAGACACCTCCAGCTAGTCTCTCATTGGATCTCCCTATTCCTGTTCATTTTCCGCAGAAATTGCAAACTGGGCCAAACAGGAGGTTAAAGGCACTGACTCTCCAAGTGGGGAGAGTGTTAGTAAAGCGTCTGGAATGTTGCGCCCGTGTACCAGGGGACGAAAACTGAGACACATTTGAACACGTTTCCCGAACACACGGTGGATCATACTCTGGGTTCCACATGCATGTTTTAGCTGAAGGAAGAATCCCTTAAACCTGGAGAGTTGAGACCCATGGAATGGGTACCATGCAATATGACTTCAAAGGGTCTGCATTTGCTCACCAAACCTCACCAATCCTATCACTGCTGCGTTTATGCCGCTGTACACACGCTTGATTCTCTTTCGGAGACATATAAATCCATAGGTTTTAAGATTCTTACTAGTCAGGTATATTCTTAGGCATTTAATATGGGGTGTTGAGTCCACTTCGTTGAGCAAGGAGTAGCTCTTGTCTATTACATATTTGGCTTATGGAACGGTATCTGTGCTAATTTCAATCTCTGGTTTTATGCAGCACCCCAACTCACCTTTCCCCTTAAGCAAGCATAAGTTGGTTTTCTACATTTGAGACCCTGTTCTGTTTTGTAATTCAGTTCCTGTGTAGTCAAGTTTACATTCCGTGTAGTAGTGATATCTTATGATGTTTCTATTTCTCTGTGACTTATTTCACTTCGAATCATCGTACCTGAATCCACTCATTATGCTGCTATGGGCCTGATGACAGAGATTTCATTGCTGAGTGATATTGCATTGTACGTATGTACCACAACTTCTTTATCCATTTTTCGCTTTCAGTGATATTGAACTTGTACCGTAAACAAGCTTCTTGTAAACAGAGCCGTCCCAAACTTTGGGGGGGCTGTGTCTTTTTGATTTTCATTTCCCTAAGCTATAGGACCATAAGTGGAAGTGCCCTAGGCTCTGTTGCTTTCTTTTTTAGATGTTTCAGGAAACACCATACACTTCTCCAGAGTGGCTGTTGGCAATTTGCATCCCGCCCATCAGCATAACAAGGCTCCCAGTTCTCCATGGCCTGTCCTGCCTTTCTGGATCTTACACTTTTTTCAGATGGCCCTTTTCACCGGGGGGCAGTGAGACTTCATTGTAGTGCAGATTTCCTTTGCAAGCTTGCTTGGTTGGCCAAAAGGGCATATGCGTTTTTTCCTGAATATATTCAGGAAAAAACGCATACGCCCTTTTTGACCAAGTGCATCATTGTGGACGTTCTTCCTCTTTTCCTATGCTTTACATGCAATTCCAGTCTACCTCCTGAAATCGGTTTCCTGCAATTCTGCCCCGCTTTCAAGTCCTCTTGGCAGACTTACTTCAATATATTTTTGGACGATAGCTGTCATTTATAACTCTGCAGGTTTGTGAATGACAGTGCCCCTGAGCTCCTTTCTTCAACTCGCTTTCTTGTGAGCTGGCCGCAACACCGCAGGATTGCTTCAGGCCCTAGTGTGGTTCCGGCACGGCACACTGAGCCTTTGTTTAATTCCTCTTCCTGGTGGGAAATGAGAGGTAAATTTGCCTGTCCAGACACGTCCAGCTAGTCTCTCATTGGATCTCCCTATTCCTGTTCATTTTCCGCAGAAATTGCAAACTGGGCCAAACAGGAGGTTAAAGGCACTGACTCTCCAAGTGGGGAGAGTGTTAGTAAAGCGTCTGGAATGTTGCGCCCGTGTACCAGGGGACGAAAACTGAGACACATTTGAACACGTTTCCTGAACACACGGTGGATCATACTCTGGGTTCCACATGCATGTTTTAGCTGAAGGAAGAATCCCTTAAACCTGGAGAGTTGAGACCCATGGAATGGGTACCATGCACTATGACTTCAAAGGGTCTGCATTTGCTCACCGAACCTCACCAATCCTATCACTGCTGCGTTTATGCCACTGTACAGACGCTTGATTCTCTTTCGGAGACATATAAATCCATAGGTTTTAAGATTCTTACTAGTCAGGTATATTCTTAGGCATTTAATATGGGGTGTTGAGTCCACTTCGTTGAGCAAGGAGAAGCTCTCGTCTATTACATATTTGGCTTATGGAGGGTATCTGTGCTAATTTCAATCTCTGGTTTTATGCAGCACCCCAACTCACCTTTCCCCTTAAGCAAGCATAAGTTGGTTTTCTACATTTGAGACCCTGTTCTGTTTTGTAATTCAGTTCCTGTGTAGTCAAGTTTACATTCCGTGTAGTAGTGATATCTTATGATGTTTCTATTTCTGTGTGACTTATTTCACTTAGAATCATCGTACCTGAATCCACTCATTATGCTGCTATGGGCCTGATGACAGAGATTTCATTGCTGAGTGATATTGCATTGTACGTAAGTACCAGAACTTCTTTATCCATTTTTCGCTTTCAGTGATATTGAACTTGTACCGTAAACGAGGTTCTTGTAAACAGAGCCGTCCCTAACTTTGGGGTGGCTGTGTCTTTTTGATTTTAATTTCCCTAAGCTATAGGACCATAAGTGGAAGTGCCCTAGGCTCTGTTGCTTTGTTTTTTAGATGTTTCAGGAAACACCATACACTTCTCCAGAGTGGCTGTTGGCAATTTGCATCCCGCCCATCAGCATAACAAGGCTTCCAGTTCTCCATGGCCTGTCCTCCCTTTCTGGATTTTACACTTTTTTCAGATGTCCCTTTTCACCGGGGGGCAGTGAGACTTCATTGTAGTGCAGATTTCCTTTGCAAGCTTGCTTGGTTGGCCAAAAAGTTCGTATGCGTTTTTTCCTGAATATATTCAGGAAAAAACGCATACGCCCTTTTTGGCCAAGTGCATCATTGTGGACGTTCTGCCTCTTTTCCTATGCTTTACATGCAATTCCAGTCTACCTCCTGAAATCGGTTTCCTGCCATTCTGCCCCGCTTTCAAGTCCTCTTGGCAGCCTTACTTCAATATATTTTTGGACGATAGCTGTCATGTATAACTCTGCAGGTTTGTGAATGACAGTGCCCCTGAGCTCCTTTCTTCAACTCGCTTTCTGGTAAGCTGGCCGCAACACCGCAGGATTGCTTCAGGCCCTAGTGTGGTTCCGGCACGTTACGCTGAGCATTTGTTTAATTCCTCTTCCTGGTGGGAAATGAGAGTTAAATTTGCCTGTCCAGACACCTCCAGCTAGTCTCTCATTGGATCTCCCTATTCCTGTTCATTTTCCGCAGAAATTGCAAACTGGGCCAAACAGGAGGTTAAAGGCACTGACTCTCCAAGTGGGGAGAGTGTTAGTAAAGCGTCTGGAATGTTGCGCCCGTTTACCAGGGGACGAAAACTGAGACACATTTGAACACGTTTCCCGAACACACGGTGGATCATACTCTGGGTTCCACATGCATGTTTTAGCTGAAGGAAGAATCCCTTAAACCTGGAGAGTTGAGACCCATGGAATGGGTACCATGCAATATGACTTCAAAGGGTCTGCATTTGCTCACCAAACCTCACCAATCCTATCACTGCTGCATTTATGCCGCTGTACACACGCTTGATTCTCTTTCGGAGACATATAAATCCATAGGTTTTAAGATTCTTACTAGTCAGGTATATTCTTAGGCATTTAATATGGGGTGTTGAGTCCACTTCGTTGAGCAAGGAGTAGCTCTTGTCTATTACATATTTGGCTTATGGAACGGTATCTGTGCTAATTTCAATCTCTTGTATTATGCAGCACCCCAACTCACCTTTCCCCTTAAGCAAGCATAAGTTGGTTTTCTACATTTGAGACCCTGTTCTGTTTTGTAATTCAGTTCCTGTGTAGTCAAGTTTACATTCCGTGTAGTAGTGATATCTTATGATGTTTCTATTTCTCTGTGACTTATTTCACTTCAAATCATCGTACCTGAATCCACTCATTATGCTGCTATGGGCCTGATGACAGAGATTTCATTGCTGAGTGATATTGCATTGTACGTAAGTACCACAACTTCTTTATCCATTTTTCGCTTTCAGTGATATTGAACTTGTACCGTAAACGAGGTTCTTGTAAACAGAGCCGTCCCTAACTTTGGGGTGGCTGTGTCTTTTTGATTTTAATTTCCCTAAGCTATAGGACCATAAGTGGAAGTGCCCTAGGCTCTGTTGCTTTGTTTTTTAGATGTTTCAGGAAACACCATACACTTCTCCAGAGTGGCTGTTGGCAATTTGCATCCCGCCCATCAGCATAACAAAGCTTCCAGTTCTCCATGGCCTGTCCTGCCTTTCTGGATCTTACACTTTTTTCAGATGGCCCTTTTCACCGGGGGGCAGTGAGACTTCATTGTAGTGCAGATTTCCTTTGCAAGCTTGCTTGGTTGGCCAAAAAGTTCGTATGCGTTTTTTCCTGAATATATTCAGGAAAAAACGCATACGCCCTTTTTGGCCAAGTGCATCATTGTGGACGTTCTGCCTCTTTTCCTATGCTTTACATGCAATTCCAGTCTACCTCCTGAAATCGGTTTCCTGCAATTCTGCCCCGCTTTCAAGTCCTCTTGGCAGCCTTACTTCAATATATTTTTGGACGATAGCTGTCATGTATAACTCTGCAGGTTTGTGAATGACAGTGCCCCTGAGCTCCTTTCTTCAACTCGCTTTCTGGTAAGCTGGCCGCAACACCGCAGGATTGCTTCAGGCCCTAGTGTGGTTCCGGCACGTTACGCTGAGCATTTGTTTAATTCCTCTTCCTGGTGGGAAATGAGAGTTAAATTTGCCTGTCCAGACACCTCCAGCTAGTCTCTCATTGGCTCTCCCTATTCCTGTTCATTTTCCGCAGAAATTGCAAACTGGGCCAAACAGGAGGTTAAAGGCACTGACTCTCCAAGTGGGGAGAGTGTTAGTAAAGCGTCTGGAATGTTGCGCCCGTGTACCAGGGGACGAAAACTGAGACACATTTGAACACGTTTCCCGAACACACGGTGGATCATACTCTGGGTTCCACATGCATGTTTTAGCTGAAGGAAGAATCCCTTAAACCTGGAGAGTTGAGACCCATGGAATGGGTACCATGCAATATGACTTCAAAGGGTCTGCATTTGCTCACCAAACCTCACCAATCCTATCACTGCTGCGTTTATGCCGCTGTACACACGCTTGATTCTCTTTCGGAGACATATAAATCCATAGGTTTTAAGATTCTTACTAGTCAGGTATATTCTTAGGCATTTAATATGGGGTGTTGAGTCCACTTCGTTGAGCAAGGAGTAGCTCTTGTCTATTACATATTTGGCTTATGGAACGGTATCTGTGCTAATTTCAATCTCTGGTTTTATGCAGCACCCCAACTCACCTTTCCCCTTAAGCAAGCATAAGTTGGTTTTCTACATTTGAGACCCTGTTCTGTTTTGTAATTCAGTTCCTGTGTAGTCAAGTTTACATTCCGTGTAGTAGTGATATCTTATGATGTTTCTATTTCTCTGTGACTTATTTCACTTCGAATCATCGTACCTGAATCCACTCATTATGCTGCTACGGGCCTGATGACAGAGATTTCATTGCTGAGTGATATTGCATTGTACGTATGTACCACAACTTCTTTATCCATTTTTCGCTTTCAGTGATATTGAACTTGTACCGTAAACAAGCTTCTTGTAAACAGAGCCGTCCCAAACTTTGGGGGGGCTGTGTCTTTTTGATTTTCATTTCCCTAAGCTATAGGACCATAAGTGGAAGTGCCCTAGGCTCTGTTGCTTTCTTTTTTAGATGTTTCAGGAAACACCATACACTTCTCCAGAGTGGCTGTTGGCAATTTGCATCCCGCCCATCAGCATAACAAGGCTCCCAGTTCTCCATGGCCTGTCCTGCCTTTCTGGATCTTACACTTTTTTCAGATGGCCCTTTTGACCGGCCGGCAGTGAGACTTCATTGTAGTGCAGATTTCCTTTGCAAGCTTGCTTGGTTGGCCAAAAGGGCATATGCGTTTTTTCCTGAATATATTCAGGAAAAAACGCATACGCCCTTTTTGACCAAGTGCATCATTGTGGACGTTCTTCCTCTTTTCCTATGCTTTACATGCAATTCCAGTCTACCTCCTGAAATCGGTTTCCTGCAATTCTGCCCCGCTTTCAAGTCCTCTTGGCAGACTTACTTCAATATATTTTTGGACGATAGCTGTCATTTATAACTCTGCAGGTTTGTGAATGACAGTGCCCCTGAGCTCCTTTCTTCAACTCGCTTTCTTGTGAGCTGGCCGCAACACCGCAGGATTGCTTCAGGCCCTAGTGTGGTTCCGGCACGGCACACTGAGCCTTTGTTTAATTCCTCTTCCTGGTGGGAAATGAGAGGTAAATTTGCCTGTCCAGACACGTCCAGCTAGTCTCTCATTGGATCTCCCTATTCCTGTTCATTTTCCGCAGAAATTGCAAACTGGGCCAAACAGGAGGTTAAAGGCACTGACTCTCCAAGTGGGGAGAGTGTTAGTAAAGCGTCTGGAATGTTGCGCCCGTGTACCAGGGGACGAAAACTGAGACACATTTGAACACGTTTCCTGAACACACGGTGGATCATACTCTGGGTTCCACATGCATGTTTTAGCTGAAGGAAGAATCCCTTAAACCTGGAGAGTTGAGACCCATGGAATGGGTACCATGCACTATGACTTCAAAGGGTCTGCATTTGCTCACCGAACCTCACCAATCCTATCACTGCTGCGTTTATGCCACTGTACAGACGCTTGATTCTCTTTCGGAGACATATAAATCCATAGGTTTTAAGATTCTTACTAGTCAGGTATATTCTTAGGCATTTAATATGGGGTGTTGAGTCCACTTCGTTGAGCAAGGAGAAGCTCTCGTCTATTACATATTTGGCTTATGGAGGGTATCTGTGCTAATTTCAATCTCTGGTTTTATGCAGCACCCCAACTCACCTTTCCCCTTAAGCAAGCATAAGTTGGTTTTCTACATTTGAGACCCTGTTCTGTTTTGTAATTCAGTTCCTGTGTAGTCAAGTTTACATTCCGTGTAGTAGTGATATCTTATGATGTTTCTATTTCTCTGTGACTTATTTCACTTAGAATCATCGTACCTGAATCCACTCATTATGCTGCTATGGGCCTGATGACAGAGATTTCATTGCTGAGTGATATTGCATTGTAAGTAAGTACCAGAACTTCTTTATCCATTTTTCGCTTTCAGTGATATTGAACTTGTACCGTAAACGAGGTTCTTGTAAACAGAGCCGTCCCTAACTTTGGGGTGGCTGTGTCTTTTTGATTTTAATTTCCCTAAGCTATAGGACCATAAGTGGAAGTGCCCTAGGCTCTGTTGCTTTGTTTTTTAGATGTTTCAGGAAACACCATACACTTCTCCAGAGTGGCTGTTGGCAATTTGCATCCCGCCCATCAGCATAACAAGGCTTCCAGTTCTCCATGGCCTGTCCTGCCTTTCTGGATTTTACACTTTTTTCAGATGTCCCTTTTCACCGGGGGGCAGTGAGACTTCATTGTAGTGCAGATTTCCTTTGCAAGCTTGCTTGGTTGGCCAAAAAGTTCGTATGCGTTTTTTCCTGAATATATTCAGGAAAAAACGCATACGCCCTTTTTGGCCAAGTGCATCATTGTGGACGTTCTGCCTCTTTTCCTATGCTTTACATGCAATTCCAGTCTACCTCCTGAAATCGGTTTCCTGCCATTCTGCCCCGCTTTCAAGTCCTCTTGGCAGCCTTACTTCAATATATTTTTGGACGATAGCTGTCATGTATAACTCTGCAGGTTTGTGAATGACAGTGCCCCTGAGCTCCTTTCTTCAACTCGCTTTCTGGTAAGCTGGCCGCAACACCGCAGGATTGCTTCAGGCCCTAGTGTGGTTCCGGCACGTTACGCTGAGCATTTGTTTAATTCCTCTTCCTGGTGGGAAATGAGAGTTAAATTTGCCTGTCCAGACACCTCCAGCTAGTCTCTCATTGGATCTCCCTATTCCTGTTCATTTTCCGCAGAAATTGCAAACTGGGCCAAACAGGAGGTTAAAGGCACTGACTCTCCAAGTGGGGAGAGTGTTAGTAAAGCGTCTGGAATGTTGCGCCCGTTTACCAGGGGACGAAAACTGAGACACATTTGAACACGTTTCCCGAACACACGGTGGATCATACTCTGGGTTCCACATGCATGTTTTAGCTGAAGGAAGAATCCCTTAAACCTGGAGAGTTGAGACCCATGGAATGGGTACCATGCAATATGACTTCAAAGGGTCTGCATTTGCTCACCAAACCTCACCAATCCTATCACTGCTGCATTTATGCCGCTGTACACACGCTTGATTCTCTTTCGGAGACATATAAATCCATAGGTTTTAAGATTCTTACTAGTCAGGTATATTCTTAGGCATTTAATATGGGGTGTTGAGTCCACTTCGTTGAGCAAGGAGTAGCTCTTGTCTATTACATATTTGGCTTATGGAACGGTATCTGTGCTAATTTCAATCTCTTGTATTATGCAGCACCCCAACTCACCTTTCCCCTTAAGCAAGCATAAGTTGGTTTTCTACATTTGAGACCCTGTTCTGTTTTGTAATTCAGTTCCTGTGTAGTCAAGTTTACATTCCGTGTAGTAGTGATATCTTATGATGTTTCTATTTCTCTGTGACTTATTTCACTTCAAATCATCGTACCTGAATCCACTCATTATGCTGCTATGGGCCTGATGACAGAGATTTCATTGCTGAGTGATATTGCATTGTACGTAAGTACCACAACTTCTTTATCCATTTTTCGCTTTCAGTGATATTGAACTTGTACCGTAAACGAGGTTCTTGTAAACAGAGCCGTCCCTAACTTTGGGGTGGCTGTGTCTTTTTGATTTTAATTTCCCTAAGCTATAGGACCATAAGTGGAAGTGCCCTAGGCTCTGTTGCTTTGTTTTTTAGATGTTTCAGGAAACACCATACACTTCTCCAGAGTGGCTGTTGGCAATTTGCATCCCGCCCATCAGCATAACAAGGCTTCCAGTTCTCCATGGCCTGTCCTGCCTTTCTGGATCTTACACTTTTTTCAGATGGCCCTTTTCACCGGGGGGCAGTGAGACTTCATTGTAGTGCAGATTTCCTTTGCAAGCTTGCTTGGTTGGCCAAAAAGTTCGTATGCGTTTTTTCCTGAATATATTCAGGAAAAAACGCATACGCCCTTTTTGGCCAAGTGCATCATTGTGGACGTTCTGCCTCTTTTCCTATGCTTTACATGCAATTCCAGTCTACCTCCTGAAATCGGTTTCCTGCAATTCTGCCCCGCTTTCAAGTCCTCTTGGCAGCCTTACTTCAATATATTTTTGGACGATAGCTGTCATGTATAACTCTGCAGGTTTGTGAATGACAGTGCCCCTGAGCTCCTTTCTTCAACTCGCTTTCTGGTAAGCTGGCCGCAACACCGCAGGATTGCTTCAGGCCCTAGTGTGGTTCCGGCACGTTACGCTGAGCATTTGTTTAATTCCTCTTCCTGGTGGGAAATGAGAGTTAAATTTGCCTGTCCAGACACCTCCAGCTAGTCTCTCATTGGATCTCCCTATTCCTGTTCATTTTCCGCAGAAATTGCAAACTGGGCCAAACAGGAGGTTAAAGGCACTGACTCTCCAAGTGGGGAGAGTGTTAGTAAAGCGTCTGGAATGTTGCGCCCGTGTACCAGGGGACGAAAACTGAGACACATTTGAACACGTTTCCCGAACACACGGTGGATCATACTCTGGGTTCCACATGCATGTTTTAGCTGAAGGAAGAATCCCTTAAATCTGGAGAGTTGAGACCCATGGAATGGGTACCATGCAATATGACTTCAAAGGGTCTGCATTTGCTCACCAAACCTCACCAATCCTATCACTGCTGCGTTTATGCCGCTGTACACACGCTTGATTCTCTTTCGGAGACATATAAATCCATAGGTTTTAAGATTCTTACTAGTCAGGTATATTCTTAGGCATTTAATATGGGGTGTTGAGTCCACTTCGTTGAGCAAGGAGTAGCTCTTGTCTATTACATATTTGGCTTATGGAACGGTATCTGTGCTAATTTCAATCTCTGGTTTTATGCAGCACCCCAACTCACCTTTCCCCTTAAGCAAGCATAAGTTGGTTTTCTACATTTGAGACCCTGTTCTGTTTTGTAATTCAGTTCCTGTGTAGTCAAGTTTACATTCCGTGTAGTAGTGATATCTTATGATGTTTCTATTTCTCTGTGACTTATTTCACTTCGA
Organism: Globicephala melas; assembly: GCF_963455315.2. NCBI lineage: Eukaryota > Metazoa > Chordata > Mammalia > Artiodactyla > Delphinidae > Globicephala > Globicephala melas. The sequence goes on from NC_083314.1 coordinate 64,552,445, forward strand.
ATCATCGTACCTGAATCCACTCATTATGCTGCTACGGGCCTGATGACAGAGATTTCATTGCTGAGTGATATTGCATTGTACGTATGTACCACAACTTCTTTATCCATTTTTCGCTTTCAGTGATATTGAACTTGTACCGTAAACAAGCTTCTTGTAAACAGAGCCGTCCCAAACTTTGGGGGGGCTGTGTCTTTTTGATTTTCATTTCCCTAAGCTATAGGACCATAAGTGGAAGTGCCCTAGGCTCTGTTGCTTTCTTTTTTAGATGTTTCAGGAAACACCATACACTTCTCCAGAGTGGCTGTTGGCAATTTGCATCCCGCCCATCAGCATAACAAGGCTCCCAGTTCTCCATGGCCTGTCCTGCCTTTCTGGATCTTACACTTTTTTCAGATGGCCCTTTTCACCGGGGGGCAGTGAGACTTCATTGTAGTGCAGATTTCCTTTGCAAGCTTGCTTGGTTGGCCAAAAGGGCATATGCGTTTTTTCCTGAATATATTCAGGAAAAAACGCATACGCCCTTTTTGACCAAGTGCATCATTGTGGACGTTCTTCCTCTTTTCCTATGCTTTACATGCAATTCCAGTCTACCTCCTGAAATCGGTTTCCTGCAATTCTGCCCCGCTTTCAAGTCCTCTTGGCAGACTTACTTCAATATATTTTTGGACGATAGCTGTCATTTATAACTCTGCAGGTTTGTGAATGACAGTGCCCCTGAGCTCCTTTCTTCAACTCGCTTTCTTGTGAGCTGGCCGCAACACCGCAGGATTGCTTCAGGCCCTAGTGTGGTTCCGGCACGGCACACTGAGCCTTTGTTTAATTCCTCTTCCTGGTGGGAAATGAGAGGTAAATTTGCCTGTCCAGACACGTCCAGCTAGTCTCTCATTGGATCTCCCTATTCCTGTTCATTTTCCGCAGAAATTGCAAACTGGGCCAAACAGGAGGTTAAAGGCACTGACTCTCCAAGTGCGGAGAGTGTTAGTAAAGCGTCTGGAATGTTGCGCCCGTTTACCAGGGGACGAAAACTGAGACACATTTGAACACGTTTCCCGAACACACGGTGGATCATACTCTGGGTTCCACATGCATGTTTTAGCTGAAGGAAGAATCCCTTAAACCTGGAGAGTTGAGACCCATGGAATGGGTACCATGCAATATGACTTCAAAGGGTCTGCATTTGCTCACCAAACCTCACCAATCCTATCACTGCTGCATTTATGCCGCTGTACACACGCTTGATTCTCTTTCGGAGACATATAAATCCATAGTTTTTAAGATTCTTACTAGTCAGGTATATTCTTAGGCATTTAATATGGGGTGTTGAGTCCACTTCGTTGAGCAAGGAGTAGCTCTCGTCTATTACATATTTGGCTTATGGAACGGTATCTGTGCTAATTTCAATCTCTGGTTTTATGCAGCACCCCAACTCACCTTTCCCCTTAAGCAAGCATAAGTTGGTTTTCTACATTTGAGACCCTGTTCTGTTTTGTAATTCAGTTCCTGTGTAGTCAAGTTTACATTCCGTGTAGTAGTGATATCTTATGATGTTTCTATTTCTCTGTGACTTATTTCACTTCGAATCATCGTACCTGAATCCACTCATTATGCTGCTACGGGCCTGATGACAGAGATTTCATTGCTGAGTGATATTGCATTGTACGTAAGTACCACAACTTCTTTATCCATTTTTCGCTTTCAGTGATATTGAACTTGTACCGTAAACATGCTTCTTGTAAACAGAGCCGTCCCAAACATTGGGGGGGCTGTGTGTTTTTGATTTTAATTTCCCTAAGCTATAGGACCATAAGTGGAAGTGCCCTACGCTCTGTTGCTTTGTTTTTTAGATGTTTCAGGAAACACCATACACTTCTCCAGAGTGGCTGTTGGTAATTTACATCCCGCCCATCAGCATAACAAGGCTCCCAGTTCTCCATGGCCTGTCCTGCCTTTCTGGATTTTACACTTTTTTCAGATGGCCCTTTTGACCGGGGGGCAGTGACACTTCATTGTAGTGCAGATTTCCTTTGCAAGCTTGCTTGGTTGGCCAAAAGGGCTTATGCGTTTTTTCTTGAATATATTCAGGAAAAAACGCATACGCACTTTTTGGCAAAGTGCATCATTGTGGACGTTCTGCCTCTTTTCCTATGCTTTACATGCAATTCCAGTCTACCTCCTGAAATTGGTTTCCTGCAATTCTGCCCCGCTTTCAAGTCCTCTTGGCAGCCTTACTTCAATATATTTTTGGACGATAGCTGTCATTTATAACTCTGCAGGTTTGAGAATGACAGTGCCCTTGAGCTCCTTTCTTCAACTCGCTTTCTTGTGAGCTGGCCGCAACACCGCAGGATTGCTTCAGGCCCTAGTGTGGTTCCGGCACGGCACGCTGAGCCTTTGTTTAATTCCTCTTCCTAGTGGGAAATGAGAGTTAAATTTGCCTGTCCAGACACGTCCAGCTAGTCTCTCATTGGATCTCCCTATTCTTGTTCATTTTCCGCAGAAATTGCAAACTGGGCCAAACAGGAGGTTAAAGGCACTGACTCTCCAAGTGGGGAGAGTGTTAGTAAAGCGTCTGGAATGTTGCGCCCGTGTACCAGGGGACGAAAACTGAGACACATTTGAACACGTTTCCCCAACACACGGTGGATCATACTCTGGGTTCCACATGCATGTTTTAGCTGAAGGAAGAATCCCTTAAATCTGGAGAGTTGAGACCCATGGAATGGGTACCATGCAATATGACTTCAAAGGGTCTGCATTTGCTCACCAAACCTCACCAATCCTATCACTGCTGCATTTATGCCGCTGTACACACGCTTGATTCTCTTTCGGAGACATATAAATCCATAGGTTTTAAGATTCTTACTAGTCAGGTATATTCTTAGGCATTTAATATGGGGTGTTGAGTCCACTTCGTTGAGCAAGGAGTAGCTCTTGTCTATTACATATTTGACTTATGGAACGGTATCTGTGCTAATTTCAATCTCTTGTATTATGCAGCACCCCAACTCACCTTTCCCCTTAAGCAAGCATAAGTTGGTTTTCTACATTTGAGACCCTGTTCTGTTTTGTAATTCAGTTCCTGTGTAGTCAAGTTTACATTCCGTGTAGTAGTGATATCTTATGATGTTTCTATTTCTCTGTGAGTTATTTCACTTAGAATCATCGTACCTGAATCCACTCATTATGCTGCTATGGGCCTGATGACAGAGATTTCATTGCTGAGTGATATTGCATTGTACGTAAGTACCACAACTTCTTTATCCATTTTTCGCTTTCAGTGATATTGAACTTGTACCGTAAACGAGGTTCTTGTAAACAGAGCCGTCCCTAACTTTGGGGTGGCTGTGTCTTTTTGATTTTAATTTCCCTAAGCTATAGGACCATAAGTGGAAGTGCCCTAGGCTCTGTTGCTTTGTTTTTTAGATGTTTCAGGAAACACCATACACGTCTCCAGAGTGGCTGTTGGCAATTTGCATCCCGCCCATCAGCATAACAAGGCTTCCAGTTCTCCATGGCCTGTCCTGCCTTTCTGGATTTTACACTTTTTTCAGATGTCCCTTTTCACCGGGGGGCAGTGAGACTTCATTGTAGTGCAGATTTCCTTTGCAAGCTTGCTTGGTTGGCCAAAAAGTTCGTATGCGTTTTTTCCTGAATATATTCAGGAAAAAACGCATACGCCCTTTTTGGCCAAGTGCATCATTGTGGACGTTCTGCCTCTTTTCCTATGCTTTACATGCAATTCCAGTCTACCTCCTGAAATCGGTTTCCTGCAATTCTGCCCCGCTTTCAAGTCCTCTTGGCAGCCTTACTTCAATATATTTTTGGACGATAGCTGTCATGTATAACTCTGCAGGTTTGTGAATGACAGTGCCCCTGAGCTCCTTTCTTCAACTCGCTTTCTGGTAAGCTGGCCGCAACACCGCAGGATTGCTTCAGGCCCTAGTGTGGTTCCGGCACGTTACGCTGAGCATTTGTTTAATTCCTCTTCCTGGTGGGAAATGAGAGTTAAATTTGCCTGTCCAGACACCTCCAGCTAGTCTCTCATTGGATCTCCCTATTCCTGTTCATTTTCCGCAGAAATTGCAAACTGGGCCAAACAGGAGGTTAAAGGCACTGACTCTCCAAGTGGGGAGAGTGTTAGTAGAGCGTCTGGAATGTTGCGCCCGTGTACCAGGGGACGAAAACTGAGACACATTTGAACACGTTTCCCGAACACACGGTGGATCATACTCTGGGTTCCACATGCATGTTTTAGCTGAAGGAAGAATCCCTTAAACCTGGAGAGTTGAGACCCATGGAATGGGTACCATGCAATATGACTTCAAAGGGTCTGCATTTGCTCACCAAACCTCACCAATCCTATCACTGCTGCGTTTATGCCGCTGTACACACGCTTGATTCTCTTTCGGAGACATATAAATCCATAGGTTTTAAGATTCTTACTAGTCAGGTATATTCTTAGGCATTTAATATGGGGTGTTGAGTCCACTTCGTTGAGCAAGGAGTAGCTCTTGTCTATTACATATTTGGCTTATGGAACGGTATCTGTGCTAATTTCAATCTCTGGTTTTATGCAGCACCCCAACTCACCTTTCCCCTTAAGCAAGCATAAGTTGGTTTTCTACATTTGAGACCCTGTTCTGTTTTGTAATTCAGTTCCTGTGTAGTCAAGTTTACATTCCGTGTAGTAGTGATATCTTATGATGTTTCTATTTCTCTGTGACTTATTTCACTTCGAATCATCGTACCTGAATCCACTCATTATGCTGCTACGGGCCTGATGACAGAGATTTCATTGCTGAGTGATATTGCATTGTACGTATGTACCACAACTTCTTTATCCATTTTTCGCTTTCAGTGATATTGAACTTGTACCGTAAACAAGCTTCTTGTAAACAGAGCCGTCCCAAACTTTGGGGGGGCTGTGTCTTTTTGATTTTCATTTCCCTAAGCTATAGGACCATAAGTGGAAGTGCCCTAGGCTCTGTTGCTTTCTTTTTTAGATGTTTCAGGAAACACCATACACTTCTCCAGAGTGGCTGTTGGCAATTTGCATCCCGCCCATCAGCATAACAAGGCTCCCAGTTCTCCATGGCCTGTCCTGCCTTTCTGGATCTTACACTTTTTTCAGATGGCCCTTTTCACCGGGGGGGCAGTGAGACTTCATTGTAGTGCAGATTTCCTTTGCAAGCTTGCTTGGTTGGCCAAAAGGGCATATGCGTTTTTTCCTGAATATATTCAGGAAAAATCGCATACGCCCTTTTTGACCAAGTGCATCATTGTGGACGTTCTGCCTCTTTTCCTATGCTTTACATGCAATTCCAGTCTACCTCCTGAAATCGGTTTCCTGCAATTCTGCCCCGCTTTCAAGTCCTCTTGGCAGACTTACTTCAATATATTTTTGGACGATAGCTGTCATTTATAACTCTGCAGGTTTGTGAATGACAGTGCCCCTGAGCTCCTTTCTTCAACTCGCTTTCTTGTGAGCTGGCCGCAACACCGCAGGATTGCTTCAGGCCCTAGTGTGGTTCCGGCACGGCACGCTGAGCCTTTGTTTAATTCCTCTTCCTAGTGGGAAATGAGAGTTAAATTTGCCTGTCCAGACACGTCCAGCTAGTCTCTCATTGGATCTCCCTATTCTTGATCATTTTCCGCAGAAATTGCAAACTGGGCCAAACAGGAGGTTAAAGGCACTGACTCTCCAAGTGGGGAGAGTGTTAGTAAAGCGTCTGGAATGTTGCGCCCGTGTACCAGGGGACGAAAACTGAGACACATTTGAACACGTTTCCCCAACACACGGTGGATCATACTCTGGGTTCCACATGCATGTTTTAGCTGAAGGAAGAATCCCTTAAACCTGGAGAGTTGAGACCCATGGAATGGGTACCATGCAATATGACTTCAAAGGGTCTGCATTTGCTCACCAAACCTCACCAATCCTATCACTGCTGCATTTATGCCGCTGTACACACGCTTGATTCTCTTTCGGAGACATATAAATCCATAGGTTTTAAGATTCTTACTAGTCAGGTATATTCTTAGGCATTTAATATGGGGTGTTGAGTCCACTTCGTTGAGCAAGGAGTAGCTCTTGTCTATTACATATTTGGCTTATGGAACGGTATCTGTGCTAATTTCAATCTCTTGTATTATGCAGCACCCCAACTCACCTTTCCCCTTAAGCAAGCATAAGTTGGTTTTCTACATTTGAGACCCTGTTCTGTTTTGTAATTCAGTTCCTGTGTAGTCAAGTTTACATTCCGTGTAGTAGTGATATCTTATGATGTTTCTATTTCTCTGTGAGTTATTTCACTTAGAATCATCGTACCTGAATCCACTCATTATGCTGCTATGGGCCTGATGACAGAGATTTCATTGCTGAGTGATATTGCATTGTACGTAAGTACCACAACTTCTTTATCCATTTTTCGCTTTCAGTGATATTGAACTTGTACCGTAAACGAGGTTCTTGTAAACAGAGCCGTCCCTAACTTTGGGGTGGCTGTGTCTTTTTGATTTTAATTTCCCTAAGCTATAGGACCATAAGTGGAAGTGCCCTAGGCTCTGTTGCTTTGTTTTTTAGATGTTTCAGGAAACACCATACACTTCTCCAGAGTGGCTGTTGGCAATTTGCATCCCGCCCATCAGCATAACAAGGCTTCCAGTTCTCCATGGCCTGTCCTGCCTTTCTGGATTTTACACTTTTTTCAGATGTCCCTTTTCACCGGGGGGCAGTGAGACTTCATTGTAGTGCAGATTTCCTTTGCAAGCTTGCTTGGTTGGCCAAAAAGTTCGTATGCGTTTTTTCCTGAATATATTCAGGAAAAAACGCATACGCCCTTTTTGGCCAAGTGCATCATTGTGGACGTTCTGCCTCTTTTCCTATGCTTTACATGCAATTCCAGTCTACCTCCTGAAATCGGTTTCCTGCCATTCTGCCCCGCTTTCAAGTCCTCTTGGCAGCCTTACTTCAATATATTTTTGGACGATAGCTGTCATGTATAACTCTGCAGGTTTGTGAATGACAGTGCCCCTGAGCTCCTTTCTTCAACTCGTTTTCTGGTAAGCTGGCCGCAACACCGCAGGATTGCTTCAGGCCCTAGTGTGGTTCCGGCACGTTACGCTGAGCATTTGTTTAATTCCTCTTCCTGGTGGGAAATGAGAGTTAAATTTGCCTGTCCAGACACCTCCAGCTAGTCTCTCATTGGATCTCCCTATTCCTGTTCATTTTCCGCAGAAATTGCAAACTGGGCCAAACAGGAGGTTAAAGGCACTGACTCTCCAAGTGGGGAGAGTGTTAGTAAAGCGTCTGGAATGTTGCGCCCGTGTACCAGGGGACGAAAACTGAGACACATTTGAACACGTTTCCCGAACACACGGTGGATCATACTCTGGGTTCCACATGCATGTTTTAGCTGAAGGAAGAATCCCTTAAACCTGGAGAGTTGAGACCCATGGAATGGGTACCATGCAATATGACTTCAAAGGGTCTGCATTTGCTCACCAAACCTCACCAATCCTATCACTGCTGCGTTTATGCCGCTGTACACACGCTTGATTCTCTTTCGGAGACATATAAATCCATAGGTTTTAAGATTCTTACTAGTCAGGTATATTCTTAGGCATTTAATATGGGGTGTTGAGTCCACTTCGTTGAGCAAGGAGTAGCTCTTGTCTATTACATATTTGGCTTATGGAACGGTATCTGTGCTAATTTCAATCTCTGGTTTTATGCAGCACCCCAACTCACCTTTCCCCTTAAGCAAGCATAAGTTGGTTTTCTACATTTGAGACCCTGTTCTGTTTTGTAATTCAGTTCCTGTGTAGTCAAGTTTACATTCCGTGTAGTAGTGATATCTTATGATGTTTCTATTTCTCTGTGACTTATTTCACTTCGAATCATCGTACCTGAATCCACTCATTATGCTGCTATGGGCCTGATGACAGAGATTTCATTGCTGAGTGATATTGCATTGTACGTATGTACCACAACTTCTTTATCCATTTTTCGCTTTCAGTGATATTGAACTTGTACCGTAAACAAGCTTCTTGTAAACAGAGCCGTCCCAAACTTTGGGGGGGCTGTGTCTTTTTGATTTTCATTTCCCTAAGCTATAGGACCATAAGTGGAAGTGCCCTAGGCTCTGTTGCTTTCTTTTTTAGATGTTTCAGGAAACACCATACACTTCTCCAGAGTGGCTGTTGGCAATTTGCATCCCGCCCATCAGCATAACAAGGCTCCCAGTTCTCCATGGCCTGTCCTGCCTTTCTGGATCTTACACTTTTTTCAGATGGCCCTTTTCACCGGGGGGCAGTGAGACTTCATTGTAGTGCAGATTTCCTTTGCAAGCTTGCTTGGTTGGCCAAAAGGGCATATGCGTTTTTTCCTGAATATATTCAGGAAAAAACGCATACGCCCTTTTTGACCAAGTGCATCATTGTGGACGTTCTTCCTCTTTTCCTATGCTTTACATGCAATTCCAGTCTACCTCCTGAAATCGGTTTCCTGCAATTCTGCCCCGCTTTCAAGTCCTCTTGGCAGACTTACTTCAATATATTTTTGGACGATAGCTGTCATTTATAACTCTGCAGGTTTGTGAATGACAGTGCCCCTGAGCTCCTTTCTTCAACTCGCTTTCTTGTGAGCTGGCCGCAACACCGCAGGATTGCTTCAGGCCCTAGTGTGGTTCCGGCACGGCACACTGAGCCTTTGTTTAATTCCTCTTCCTGGTGGGAAATGAGAGGTAAATTTGCCCGTCCAGACACGTCCAGCTAGTCTCTCATTGGATCTCCCTATTCCTGTTCATTTTCCGCAGAAATTGCAAACTGGGCCAAACAGGAGGTTAAAGGCACTGACTCTCCAAGTGGGGAGAGTGTTAGTAAAGCGTCTGGAATGTTGCGCCCGTGTACCAGGGGACGAAAACTGAGACACATTTGAACACGTTTCCTGAACACACGGTGGATCATACTCTGGGTTCCACATGCATGTTTTAGCTGAAGGAAGAATCCCTTAAACCTGGAGAGTTGAGACCCATGGAATGGGTACCATGCACTATGACTTCAAAGGGTCTGCATTTGCTCACCGAACCTCACCAATCCTATCACTGCTGCGTTTATGCCACTGTACAGACGCTTGATTCTCTTTCGGAGACATATAAATCCATAGGTTTTAAGATTCTTACTAGTCAGGTATATTCTTAGGCATTTAATATGGGGTGTTGAGTCCACTTCGTTGAGCAAGGAGAAGCTCTCGTCTATTACATATTTGGCTTATGGAGGGTATCTGTGCTAATTTCAATCTCTGGTTTTATGCAGCACCCCAACTCACCTTTCCCCTTAAGCAAGCATAAGTTGGTTTTCTACATTTGAGACCCTGTTCTGTTTTGTAATTCAGTTCCTGTGTAGTCAAGTTTACATTCCGTGTAGTAGTGATATCTTATGATGTTTCTATTTCTGTGTGACTTATTTCACTTAGAATCATCGTACCTGAATCCACTCATTATGCTGCTATGGGCCTGATGACAGAGATTTCATTGCTGAGTGATATTGCATTGTACGTAAGTACCAGAACTTCTTTATCCATTTTTCGCTTTCAGTGATATTGAACTTGTACCGTAAACGAGGTTCTTGTAAACAGAGCCGTCCCTAACTTTGGGGTGGCTGTGTCTTTTTGATTTTAATTTCCCTAAGCTATAGGACCATAAGTGGAAGTGCCCTAGGCTCTGTTGCTTTGTTTTTTAGATGTTTCAGGAAACACCATACACTTCTCCAGATTGGCTGTTGGCAATTTGCATCCCGCCCATCAGCATAACAAGGCTTCCAGTTCTCCATGGCCTGTCCTCCCTTTCTGGATTTTACACTTTTTTCAGATGTCCCTTTTCACCGGGGGGCAGTGAGACTTCATTGTAGTGCAGATTTCCTTTGCAAGCTTGCTTGGTTGGCCAAAAAGTTCGTATGCGTTTTTTCCTGAATATATTCAGGAAAAAACGCATACGCCCTTTTTGGCCAAGTGCATCATTGTGGACGTTCTGCCTCTTTTCCTATGCTTTACATGCAATTCCAGTCTACCTCCTGAAATCGGTTTCCTGCCATTCTGCCCCGCTTTCAAGTCCTCTTGGCAGCCTTACTTCAATATATTTTTGGACGATAGCTGTCATGTATAACTCTGCAGGTTTGTGAATGACAGTGCCCCTGAGCTCCTTTCTTCAACTCGCTTTCTGGTAAGCTGGCCGCAACACCGCAGGATTGCTTCAGGCCCTAGTGTGGTTCCGGCACGTTACGCTGAGCATTTGTTTAATTCCTCTTCCTGGTGGGAAATGAGAGTTAAATTTGCCTGTCCAGACACCTCCAGCTAGTCTCTCATTGGATCTCCCTATTCCTGTTCATTTTCCGCAGAAATTGCAAACTGGGCCAAACAGGAGGTTAAAGGCACTGACTCTCCAAGTGGGGAGAGTGTTAGTAAAGCGTCTGGAATGTTGCGCCCGTTTACCAGGGGACGAAAACTGAGACACATTTGAACACGTTTCCCGAACACACGGTGGATCATACTCTGGGTTCCACATGCATGTTTTAGCTGAAGGAAGAATCCCTTAAACCTGGAGAGTTGAGACCCATGGAATGGGTACCATGCAATATGACTTCAAAGGGTCTGCATTTGCTCACCAAACCTCACCAATCCTATCACTGCTGCATTTATGCCGCTGTACACACGCTTGATTCTCTTTCGGAGACATATAAATCCATAGGTTTTAAGATTCTTACTAGTCAGGTATATTCTTAGGCATTTAATATGGGGTGTTGAGTCCACTTCGTTGAGCAAGGAGTAGCTCTTGTCTATTACATATTTGGCTTATGGAACGGTATCTGTGCTAATTTCAATCTCTTGTATTATGCAGCACCCCAACTCACCTTTCCCCTTAAGCAAGCATAAGTTGGTTTTCTACATTTGAGACCCTGTTCTGTTTTGTAATTCAGTTCCTGTGTAGTCAAGTTTACATTCCGTGTAGTAGTGATATCTTATGATGTTTCTATTTCTCTGTGACTTATTTCACTTCAAATCATCGTACCTGAATCCACTCATTATGCTGCTATGGGCCTGATGACAGAGATTTCATTGCTGAGTGATATTGCATTGTACGTAAGTACCACAACTTCTTTATCCATTTTTCGCTTTCAGTGATATTGAACTTGTACCGTAAACGAGGTTCTTGTAAACAGAGCCGTCCCTAACTTTGGGGTGGCTGTGTCTTTTTGATTTTAATTTCCCTAAGCTATAGGACCATAAGTGGAAGTGCCCTAGGCTCTGTTGCTTTGTTTTTTAGATGTTTCAGGAAACACCATACACTTCTCCAGAGTGGCTGTTGGCAATTTGCATCCCGCCCATCAGCATAACAAGGCTTCCAGTTCTCCATGGCCTGTCCTGCCTTTCTGGATCTTACACTTTTTTCAGATGGCCCTTTTCACCGGGGGGCAGTGAGACTTCATTGTAGTGCAGATTTCCTTTGCAAGCTTGCTTGGTTGGCCAAAAAGTTCGTATGCGTTTTTTCCTGAATATATTCAGGAAAAAACGCATACGCCCTTTTTGGCCAAGTGCATCATTGTGGACGTTCTGCCTCTTTTCCTATGCTTTACATGCAATTCCAGTCTACCTCCTGAAATCGGTTTCCTGCAATTCTGCCCCGCTTTCAAGTCCTCTTGGCAGCCTTACTTCAATATATTTTTGGACGATAGCTGTCATGTATAACTCTGCAGGTTTGTGAATGACAGTGCCCCTGAGCTCCTTTCTTCAACTCGCTTTCTGGTAAGCTGGCCGCAACACCGCAGGATTGCTTCAGGCCCTAGTGTGGTTCCGGCACGTTACGCTGAGCATTTGTTTAATTCCTCTTCCTGGTGGGAAATGAGAGTTAAATTTGCCTGTCCAGACACCTCCAGCTAGTCTCTCATTGGATCTCCCTATTCCTGTTCATTTTCCGCAGAAATTGCAAACTGGGCCAAACAGGAGGTTAAAGGCACTGACTCTCCAAGTGGGGAGAGTGTTAGTAAAGCGTCTGGAATGTTGCGCCCGTGTACCAGGGGACGAAAACTGAGACACATTTGAACACGTTTCCCGAACACACGGTGGATCATACTCTGGGTTCCACATGCATGTTTTAGCTGAAGGAAGAATCCCTTAAACCTGGAGAGTTGAGACCCATGGAATGGGTACCATGCAATATGACTTCAAAGGGTCTGCATTTGCTCACCAAACCTCACCAATCCTATCACTGCTGCGTTTATGCCGCTGTACACACGCTTGATTCTCTTTCGGAGACATATAAATCCATAGGTTTTAAGATTCTTACTAGTCAGGTATATTCTTAGGCATTTAATATGGGGTGTTGAGTCCACTTCGTTGAGCAAGGAGTAGCTCTTGTCTATTACATATTTGGCTTATGGAACGGTATCTGTGCTAATTTCAATCTCTGGTTTTATGCAGCACCCCAACTCACCTTTCCCCTTAAGCAAGCATAAGTTGGTTTTCTACATTTGAGACCCTGTTCTGTTTTGTAATTCAGTTCCTGTGTAGTCAAGTTTACATTCCGTGTAGTAGTGATATCTTATGATGTTTCTATTTCTCTGTGACTTATTTCACTTCGAATCATCGTACCTGAATCCACTCATTATGCTGCTACGGGCCTGATGACAGAGATTTCATTGCTGAGTGATATTGCATTGTACGTATGTACCACAACTTCTTTATCCATTTTTCGCTTTCAGTGATATTGAACTTGTACCGTAAACAAGCTTCTTGTAAACAGAGCCGTCCCAAACTTTGGGGGGGCTGTGTCTTTTTGATTTTCATTTCCCTAAGCTATAGGACCATAAGTGGAAGTGCCCTAGGCTCTGTTGCTTTCTTTTTTAGATGTTTCAGGAAACACCATACACTTCTCCAGAGTGGCTGTTGGCAATTTGCATCCCGCCCATCAGCATAACAAGGCTCCCAGTTCTCCATGGCCTGTCCTGCCTTTCTGGATCTTACACTTTTTTCAGATGGCCCTTTTCACCGGGGGGCAGTGAGACTTCATTGTAGTGCAGATTTCCTTTGCAAGCTTGCTTGGTTGGCCAAAAGGGCATATGCGTTTTTTCCTGAATATATTCAGGAAAAAACGCATACGCCCTTTTTGACCAAGTGCATCATTGTGGACGTTCTTCCTCTTTTCCTATGCTTTACATGCAATTCCAGTCTACCTCCTGAAATCGGTTTCCTGCAATTCTGCCCCGCTTTCAAGTCCTCTTGGCAGACTTACTTCAATATATTTTTGGACGATAGCTGTCATTTATAACTCTGCAGGTTTGTGAATGACAGTGCCCCTGAGCTCCTTTCTTCAACTCGCTTTCTTGTGAGCTGGCCGCAAACCCACAAGACTGCTTCAGGCCCTAATCTGCTTCTGGCAGGGCACGCTGAGCCTTTGGTTAATTCCTCTTCCTGGTGGGAAATGAGTGCTAAATATGCCCGTCCAGACACCTACCTCACTCTCAACCCCTTGGTGATGTGGGTCCTCTGGTTTGTGGCCACCTTTGCTGGGTTCCTCACCTTTCGATGATGTGGCCCCACTAGTGTGAGGACACCCCTGCCTGGTTCTCATCCACGTGGTTATGTGGACCCCCTGGTGAGAGTCTGTTCCTGGCTGTGTTCCTCACCCTTCTGTGAGGGAGACCCTCTGCTGATAGGTCACTCCTGCATGGCTGGCACACATTGCCTTGGTGAAGTCAGCCGTGTGGTGGCAGTTGGAGCGTGCTGGGAATCTCCTTCCCCCGGTGATGAGGGCCCTCTTGCGTCAGGCCCTAACTGCTGGGCTCACCAACTTTTCTTAGTGAGCCCAGTGATGCTTTGGCACCCCTCTTAGGATCCCATCTCCATGGGGATGTGGGCCTTCTGCTCTGAGGTCCCAACGGCTGGGTTGTTCACATTTTCATGATGTGGGCTCTCTGGTGTTAGTTCACAGAGGCCTGGATCCCATAGCCTCTGTGCTCTTGGCCGCCTGCTGGGAGGTTCCAACTGCTGGATTCCTCACTTTTTTAATTTTTTGGGCCCTCTGTTGTGAGGATCCTCCTGCCTGCCTCACTCCCAGCCCCTTCGTGATGTGTGTCGTCTGGTTTGAGGCCACATGTGCTGGGTTCCTCACCTTTCGATGATGTGGGACCAATGGTCTTAGGAGACTCCTGCCTGGTTCACATCCCCTTGGTGATGTGGGCCCTCTGGTGAGAGTCTGATCCTGGCTGGGTTCCTCACCCATCTGTGAGGTGGGCCGTCTGCTGTGAGGTCACTCCTGCCTGGCTTGCTCACCTCGCCTTGTGGACATGAGCCCTCTGGTGGCACTTGGAGCCTGCTGGGAGCCTCCTCCCCTCGGTGATGAGGGCCCTCTGGCGTCAGGCCCTAACTGCTGGGCTCCCCACATTTTGTGATGTGCGCCCAGTGGTGCGAGGACACTCCAGCCAGGTTCACATCCCCATTGGGATGTGGGCCTTCTGCTCTGAGGTCCCAACGCCTGGGTTGCTCACAGTTTCATGATGTGGGCTCTTTGCTGTTAGTTCACTCCTGCCTGCATCCCATAGCTTCTGTGCTCTCGGCCGCCTGCTGGGAGGTTCCAACTGCTGGATTCCTCACCTTTCTTATTCTTTGGGCCCTCTGTTTTTAGGCTACTCCTGCCTGCCTCACTCCCATTCCCTTTGTGATATGTGTCCTCTGATTTGAGGCCACATGTGCTGGGTTCCGCACCTTTCGATGATGTGGCCCCACTGGAGGGAAGACAGTCCTGACTGGTTCCCATCCCCTTGCTGATGTGGGCCCTCAGGTGAGAGTCTTATCCTGGCTGGGTTCCTCACCCTTCTGTGAGGTGGGCCCTCTGCTGTGAGGTCAATCATGCCTGTCTGGCACATGTCACCTTGGCGACGTGGGCCCTCTGGTGGCAGTTGGAGTGTGCTGGGATCCTCCTCCCCTCGGTGATGAGGGCCCTCTTGCCTTAGGCCATAACTGCTGGGCTCCCCACATTTTCTGATGTGCGCCAAGTGAGTGAGGACACTCTTGCCAGGTTCCCATCCCCATGGGGATATGGGCCTTCTGCTCTGAGGTCAAAACGGCTGGCTTGCTCACAATACCATGATGTGGGCCCTCTGCTGTGAGTTCACTCCGGCAAGGATCCCTTATCATCGGTGCTCTGAGCCGCCTGCTGGGAGGTTCCAACTGCTGGATTCCTCAACTTTTTTATTCTATGTGCCCGCTGTTGTGAGGCTCCTCCTGCCTGCCTCACTGCCAGTCCCTTGGTGATGACTGTCCTATGGCTTGAGGCCACATGTGCTGCATTCCTCACCTTTCGATGATGTGGCCCCACTCGTGTGAGGACACTTCTGCCTGGTTCCCATCCCCTTGGTGAGGTGGGCCCTCTGGCGAGAGTCTAATCCTGGCTGGGTTCCTCAACGTTCTGTGAGGTAGGCCCTCTGCTGTGAGGTCACTCGTGCCTGGCTGGCACACGTCACCTTGGAGACGTGAGCCCTCTGGTGGCAGTTGGAGCATGCAGGGTGCCTCCTCCTCTCGGTGATGACGGCCCCCTGGCGTCAGACTCTAAATGGTGGGCTCCCCACATTTTCTGATGTGCGCCCAGTGGTGCGAGGACACTACAGCCAGGTTCCCAATCCCATGGGGATGTGGGCCTTCTGCGCTGAGGTCCCAACGCCTGGGTTGCTCACAGTTTTATGATGTGGGCCCTCTGCTGTGAGTTCACTGTGGCCTGGATTCCATAGCCTCAGTGTTCTGGGCCACCTGCTGGAAGGTCTAAATGCTGGAATCCTCACGTTTTTTATATTATGTGCCCTGTGTTGTGAGGCTACTCCTGCCTGCCTCACTCCAAGGCCCTTGGTGATGTGGGTCCTCTGGTTTGAGGACACATGTGCTGGGTTCCTCACCTTAAGATGATGAGGCCCCACTGGTGTGAGGATAATCCTGACTGGTTCCCATCCCCTTTGTGATGTGGGCCCTCTGGTGAGAGTCTGATCCTGGCTGGGTTCCTCACCCATCTGTGAGGTGGGCCCTCTACTATCAGGTAACTCTTGCCTGGCTTGCTCACCTCGCTTTGTTGACATGAGCCCTCTGGTGGCACTTGGACCCTGCTGGGAACCTCCTCACCTCTGTGATGAGGGTCCTCTGACGTCAGGCCCTAACTGCTGGGCTCCCCAACTTTTCTTAGTGAGCCCAGTGATGCTCGGGCACTCCTCTTAGGTTCCCATCTCCATGGGGATGTGGGCCTTCTGCTCTGAGGTTCCAACAGCCGGGTTGATCACAATTTCATGATGTGGGCTCTCTGGTGTTAGTTCACTGTGGCCTGGATCCCATAGCCTCTGTGCTCTTGGCCGCCTGCTGGGAGGTTCCAACTGCTCGATTCCTCAACTTTTGTATTCTATGGGTCCTGTGTTGTGATGCTCCTCCTGCCTGCCTCACTCGCAACCCCTTCGTGATGTGGGTCTTCTGGTTTGAGGCCACATGTGCTGGGTTCCGCAACTTTCAATGATGTGGCCCCACTGGTGTGAGGACACTCCTGCCTGGTTCCCATCCCCTTGATGATGTGGGCCTTCTGGTGACAGTCGTATCCTGGCTGGGTTCCTCACTCTTCTGTGAGGTAGGCCCTCTGCTGTGAGGTCAATCCTGCCTGACTTGCACACATCACCTTGGCGACGTGGGCCCTCTGTTGTCACATGGAACCTGCTGGGAGCCTCCTGCCCTCGGTGATGACAGCCCTCTAACATCAGGGCCTAACTGCTGGGCTCCCCACGTTTTCTGATGTGAGCCCAGTGATGCCAGGACACTCCTGTCAGGTTCCCATCCCCATGGGGATGTGGGCTTTCTGCTCTGAGGTCCCAACGCCTGGGTTGCTCACAGTTTCATGATGTGGGCTCTCTGGTGTTAGTTCACTCTTACCTGCATCCCATAGCTTCTGTGTTCTCGGCCGCCTGCTGGGAGATTCCAAATGCTGGATTCCTCACCTTTTTTATTCTTTGGGCCCTGTGTTTTTAGGCTACTCCTACCTGCCTCACTCCCATCCCCTTTGTGATGTATGTCCTCTGATATGAGGCCACATGTGCTGGGTTCCTCACCTTTCGATGATGTGGCCCCACTGGTGGGAGGACAGTCCTGACTGGTTCCCATCCCCTTGGTGTTGTGAGCCCTCTGGCGAGAGTCTCATCCTGCCTCGGTTCCTCACCGTGCTGTGAGATAGGCCCTCTGCTGTGAGGTCACTACTGCCTGGTTGGTGCATGTCACCTTGTAGATGTGGGCCCTCTGTTGGCAGTTGGAACCTGCTGGGAGTCTCCTCCCCTCAGTTATGAGGACCCCCTGGCGTCAGGCCCTAACTGCTGGGCTCCTAACATTTTCTGATATGTGCTAAGTGGTGCGAAGCCACTCCTGCCAGGTTCCCATCCCAATGGGGATGTGGGACTTCTGTTCTGAGGTCCCAACGGCTGGGCTGCTCACAGGTTCATGATGTGGGCCCTCTGCTGTGAGTTCACTGCGGCCTGGATCCCATAGCCTCGGTGCTCTGGGCCACTTGCTGGGAGGTTCCAACTGCTGGATTCCTCAACTTTTATATTCTATGGACCCTGTGTTGTGAGCCCGGTCCTACCAGCCTCATTCCGAACCCCTTGGTGATGTGGTTCCTCTGGTTTGAGGCTACATGTGCTGAGATCCTCACCTTTCGATGTTGTTGTCCCCCTGGTGTGGGGACACTCCTGCCTGGTTCCCATCCCCTTGGTGATGTGGGCCCTCTGGTGAGAGTCTGATCTTGACTGTGTTCCTCATCCTTCTGTGAGGTGGGCCCTCTGCTGTGAGGTCACTCCTGCCGGGCTGGCACACATCGCCTTGGCGACGTTGGCCTTCTGGTGGCACTTGGAGCCTGCTGGGAGCCTCCTCCCCTCGGTGATGAGTGCCCTCTAGCGTCAGGCCCTAACTTCTGAGCACCCCACGTTTTCTGATGTGAGCCCAGTGATGCCAGGACACTCCTGTCATGTTCCCATCACCATGGGGATGTCGGCCTTCTGCTCTGAGGTCCCAATGTCTGGGTTGCTCACAGTTTCATGATGTGGGCTGTCTGGTGTTAGTTCACTCCGGCCTGGATCCCCTAGCCTCTGTGCTCTGGGCCGCCTGCTGGGAGGTTCCAACTGCTGGATTCCTCACCTTTCTTATTTTTGGGCTCTCTGTTGTGAGGCTCCTCCTGCCTGCCTCACTCCCAGCCCCTTGGTGATGGGTGTCCTATGGTTTGAAGCCACATGTTCTGGGTTCCTCACCTTTAGATGATGTGGCCCTACTCATGTGAGGACACTCCTGCCTGGTTCCAATCCATTTGGTGATGTGGGCCCTCTGGTGCGAGTCTGATCCTGACTGGGTTCGTCACACTTCTCTGAGGTGGGCCCTCTGCTCTGAGGTCATTCGTGCCTGGTTGGCACACATCGCCTTGGCGACGTCAGCCCTCTGGTGGCAGTTGGAGCCTGCTGGGAGCCTCCTTCCCTTGGTGATGAGGGTTCTCTGGCGTCAGGCCCTAACTGCTGGTCACCCAAAATTTTCTGATACGTTCTCAATGGTGCGAGGACACTCCTACCAGATTTCCATCCCCATGGGGATGTGGGCCTCCTGCTCTGAGGTCCCAATGCCTGGGTTGCTCAGTTTCATGACATGGGCCCTCTTCTGTGAGTTCACTGTGGCCTGGATCCCATAGCCTCGGTGCTCTGGGCCGCCTGCTGGGAGGTTCCAACTGCTGGATTCCTCAGTTTTTTATTCTATGGGTCCAGTGTTGTGAGGCTACTCCTGCCTGCCTCACTCCGAGGCCCTTGGTGATGTGGGTCCTCTGGTTTGAGGACACATTTGCTGAGTACCTCACCTTTCGATGATGTGGCCCCACTGGTGTGAAGACACTCCTGCCTGGTTCCCATCCCCTTGGTGATGTGGGCCCTCTGGTGAGAGTCTGATGTTGGCTGGGTTTCTCACCCTTCTGTGAGGTGGGACCTCTGCTGTGAGGTAACTCCTGCCTGGCTTGCTCACGTTGCCTTGGCAACGTGAGCCCTCAGGTGGCAGTTGGAGCCTGCTGGGAATCTGCTCCCCTCGGTTATGAGAGCTCTGGATAAAACACATATGCACTTTTTTGCCAAGTGCATTATTTTCCATGTTCTGTCTCTTTTCCTATGCTTTAAGAGCGACTACCGTGTACCTTCTGAAATCGGTTTCCTGCAATTCTGCCCCGCTTTCAAGTCCTCTTGGCAGCCTTACTTCAATATATTTTTGGAGGATAGCTGTCATTTATAACTCTATGGGTTTGTGAATTACAGTGCCCCTGAGCTCCTTTCTTCAACTCGCTTTCTTGTGAGCTGGCCGCAACACCGCAGGATTGCTTCAGGCCCTAGTGTGGTTCTGGCACGGCACGCTGAGCCTTTGGTTAATTCCTCTTCCTGGTGGGAAATGAGAGTTAAATTTGCCCGTCCAGACACCTCCAGCTAGTCTCTCATTGGTTCTCCCTATTCCTGTTCATCTTACGCAGAAATTGCAAACTGGGCCAAACAGGAGGTTAAAGGCACTGACTCTCCAAGTGGGGAGAGTGTTAGTAAAGCGTCTGGAATGTTGCACCCGAGTACCAGGGGATGAAAACTGAGACACATTTGAACACGTTTCCCGATCACACAGTGGATCATACTCTGGGTTCCACATGCATCTTTTAGCTGAAGGAAGAATCCCTTAAACCTGGAGAGTTGAGACCCATGGAATGGGTACCATGCAATATGACTTCAAAGGGTCTGCATTTGCTCACCGAACCTCACCAATCCTATCACTGCTGCGTTTATGCCGCTGTACACACACTTGATTCTCTTTTGGAGACATATCAATCCATAGGTTTTAAGATAATTACTAGTCAGGTATATTCTTAGGTGTTTAATATGGGGAATTGTTTCCACTTCGTTGAGCAAGATGTAGCTCTTGTCTATTACATATTTGGCTTATAGAATGATATCTGTGCTAATTTCAATCTCTGGTTTTATGCAGCACCCCAACTCACCTTTCCCCTTAAGCAAGCATATGTTGGTTTTCTACATTTGAGACCCTGTTCTGTTTTCTAATTCAGTTCCTGTGTAGCCAAGTTTACATTCTGTGTATTAGTGATATCTTATGATGTTTCTTTTTCTGTGTGACTTATTTCACTTAGAATCATCGTACCTGAATCCACTCATTATGCTGCCACGGGCCTGATGACATAGATTTCATTGCTGAGTGATATTGCATTGGACGTAAGTACCACATCTTCTTTATCCATTTTTCGCTTTCTGCGATATTGAACTTGTACCATAAACGAGGTTCTTGTAAACAGAGCCGTCCCAAACTTTGAGGTGGCTGTGTCTTTTTGATTTTAATTTCCTAAGCTATAGGACCATAAGTGGAAGTGCCCTACGCTCTGTTGCTTTGTTTTTTAGATGTTTCAGGAAACACTATACACTTCTCCAGAGTGGCTGTTGGCAATTTACATCCCGCCCATCAGTACAACAAGGCTCCCAGTTCTCCATGGCCTGTCCTGCCTTTCTGGATTTTACACTTTTTTCAGATGGCCCTTTTGACCAGGGGGAAGTGAGACTTCATTGTAGTGCAGATTTCCTTTGCAAGCTTGCTTGGTTGGCCAGAAAGGGCGTATGCGTTTCTTCCTGAATATATTCAGGAAAAAACACATACGCCCTTTTTGGCCAAGTGCATGATTGTTGACATTCTGAGTCTTTTCATATGTTTTCAATGCAATTCCAGTCTACCTCCTGAAATCGGTTTCCTGCAATTCTGCCTTGCTCTCAATGCCTCTTCATATCCTTACCTCAATATACTTTTGGAAAATAGTTGGCCTTTATAACTCTGCAGGTTTTTGAATTGCAGTTGCCCTTAGTTCCATTTTTCAGCTCTTATTTTTGTGATCTTGCCTCATATCCACAGGATTTCTTCAGGCCCTATTCTTCTTCTGGGGTGCCTGGCTGTGCCTTTGGTTAATTCTTCTTCCTGATGTGAAATTAGAGTGACATGTGGCCATTGAAACCGCTACAGCTATTTTCTCACTGGTTCCCCCTATTCCCATTCATCCTCCGCACTAACTGCAGACTGTGCGATACCGGAACTTAAAGGCATTGACTCTCCATGTGGGGATGTTGTTAGTAACGTGGCTGGAATGTTGATCCGGAGCCCCAGGAGAGGAAAATGAGGTGCGTTTTAGAAACCTTTCCCGATCATATGGTATACCATCTGCTGGATTTTCCATGCATGGTTTAGCTGTAGGAAGATTCCCTTTAACCTGGAGTGTTGGGACCCTTGGAATGAGTAGCATGAAGTATTGCATTAAACTTTTGGCAGTTGCTCTCCAAAGCTCACCAATCCTCTCAGGCCCAAGTGTCCAGCCTTATGTCTTATCCAGCTGTGGGTTTATATGTGGTCATTCCAGGTTGCATCACAGCCCCTGAGCGAATTTTGTAAGAATTTTTCTCTCTTTCATTGTTTCTGCATTTTGGTTTTAAAATTTATTTCTATAATGGGGTTTAGCTCATTTTCACTGCTGTGTTTGTGCCACTCTGCACACACTTGATTCCCTTATGGAGATATATCAATACATGGGTTTTAAGATTCTTATTACTCAGATATATTTCTCTGCGGTGTATAGGGTGTGTTGAGGCCAGTTCATTGAGCAAGGTGTAGATCTTTTGTAATACCTATTTGGTTTATTGAACGGTATCTGTGCTAATTTCAAACTCTGGTTTTATGCATCACCCCACCTCTCCTTTCCCCTTAAGCTGACATAAGTGTGTTTTCTAAATGTGAGACACTGTTCTGTTTTGTAATTCATTTTTTGTGCAGCCATATTTATCCTCCCTCTATAAGTGATATCTTATGATATGTTTCTTTTTCTGTTTGACTTATTTCAAGTAGTATTATCGGACCTAAATCCACTCTTTATCCTTCTACTAGCCTTATTACATTGATTTCATGGTGAAGAGATATTCCATTGTACATAAGTACCAAATTTTCTTTATCCATTGTTCTCTTTCCTGGGATATTTAAGGTGTACTGAAGTTGAGGTTCTTGTAAACAGAGTAGCCCTAAACTGTGGTGTGCTTGTGTCTTGTTGATGTTTAGACTTCCCTAGATATACTCCCGTGATTGGAAGTGCCCTATGCTCTGTAGCTCTGTTTTTTAGATGATTTAGGAACCACCATACACTTCTCCAGAGTGGCTCTCGGCAGTTCACACACTGTCCATCAGCGTATAAAGGCTCCCTGTTCTCCATGGCCTGTCCTGCATTTCTGGTTTTTACAATTTTTTTGGATGGCCCTTTTGACCGGTGGGAAATGAGACTTCTTTGTTGTGCACATTTACATTGCTTTCTTGCTTGGTTGCCCATAAAGTGCGTATGCGTTTTTTCCTGGATATATTCAGGAAAAAACGCATACTCCCTTTTGGGCCAACTGCATCATTGTTGAAATTCTGCTGCTTTTCATGTGCTTTAAAGGTGAGTCCAATCTATCTCTTGAAATCTGTTTCTTGCAATTCTGTCTTGCATTCAGATCCTCTTCTTTGCCTTACCTCAACATATTTTTGGACGTTAGTTTTCATTTATAACTCTGCAGGTTTGTGAATTGCAGTGACCCTGAGCTCCATTTTTTAAGTTGCTCTTTTGTGAGCTGGCCTCAAAGCTGCTGGATTTCTTCAGGCCCTATTTTGGCTCCGGTGAGGCGGGCTGAGCCTTTTCTTAATTCTTATTCTTAATGGGAAATTAGAGTGACATGTGCCCGTCCAAACCCCTACAACTATTCTCTCGTTGGTTCCCCCTCTTCCCGTTCATCCTCCTCACAATTTGCAAAATGTGTGAAACAGAAGTTTAAATGTGCTGATTCTCTAAGTGGGGAGATTCTAAGTAACGTGGCTGGAATGGTGAACAGGAGCACCAGGAGAGGATAAATGAGGTGCATTGTAGACACATCTCCCGATCACATGGTGTACAGTCCTCTGGGATTTCCATGCATGTTTTAGCTGTAGGAAGATTCCTTGAACCTGCAGATTTGGGACCCATTGAATGGGTACCAGGCAGTATTACTTTAAAGGGTGTGCATTTCCTCACCCAACCTCACATTTCTCTTAGCACGAACAGTTTCCAGCCTTATGTCTCATCCTGCTGTGGGTCTAGATGTGTTCAACCCATGTTGCATCACCGTCCCTGAGGAAAAGTTGTAAGAGGTTTTCTCTGTCTCTCTGTTGTTTATTTTTTTCAATTTATTACTCTATTGGTTACAGCTATTTTCAAAGCTCTGTTTCTTGCTGTTGTACATCCACTTGATTCACGTACAGAGAGACATCAATAAATTCTTTTTCAGATTCTTACCAGTCATAGATATTCTTTTCCGGTGACTTGAGTGTGCTGAGTGCAGTTCTTTTAGCTACCGTGTAGGTCTTGTTGATTATCAGTTTGGTATTTGGAATGGTATCTTTGCTAATTTCAACCACCTGGATGATGCCTCACCCCTCCCCACCTTTCCCGTTTAGCAGCCTTACGCGTGTTTTCTACATATTTGACTATGTTTTTGTTTTGTAATTTATTTCATGTGTAGCCATTTTGGATTCCACCTTTAAGTGATATCTTATGATATGTGTCTTTTTCTTTTTGAATTATGTCACTTAGAATGATCATACGTAACTCCTCCAGAGTTGTTACAACTGGCCATATTTCATTGATTTCCAGGCTGAGTAATATTCCACTCTACATAAGTACCACATCTCTATCCATTTTTTCCCTCCAGAGACATTTAAGTTATATCCTAGTCGAGGATCTTTTAAACAGAGAGGCAGTAAACATTGGGGTGCCTGTGTCCTCTCGATTTTTGTTTTTCCCAAGATATACGCCCATGAGTGCAAGTGCCCTATGCTCTGTAGCTCATTTTTTAGATGCTTTAGTAAACACAATACATTTCTCCAGAATGGCCGTTGGCAATATACATTTCCACTATAAACCTCACAGGGCTCCCTCTTCTCCTTGCCCTGTCCTGCATTTCTGGTGTTTACACTTTATGAGGATGGCTCTTCTGACTGATGCGAAGTGATATCTTTTGTAGTATTGATTTCCAGTGCCCACCTGTTTGGTTGGCTAAAAAAGTGTATGCCCTTTTCTTGAATATATACAGAAAAAAACGCATACAGCCTTTTTGGTCAACTGCAATGTTGGCAATGTTCAGCCCCTTTTCTTGTGCTTAATGGCGAGTCCTTTCTACCTCTTCAAATCCCTTTCCTGCCATTCTCCCTTGCTTACCAATCCTTTTCTCTGACTTTCCTCAAGACAGTTTTCAGTGATAGATATTTTCAACTCTGCAGTTTCATGAATTTTACTGCCCCTGAGTTCCATTGTTCAACTTGTGTTTATGGGAACTGGCCACAAAGCAGTGGGATTTCCTCATGCCCTATACTGTTTCCATGGGCAACCCTAGCCTTTGGTCAATTCGTCTTCCTGATTGGAAATTAGAGTGACATGTGCCTGTCTGAACACCTAGGACTTGTCTCTCATTGTTCCTCATCCTTCCGCTTCATCCTCTGGACAAATTCCAAACTGTACGCAACAGGATGTTGACAGTGCTGACATCTCCAAGTGGGGAGACTGTTAGTAAAGACGCTGGAGGGGTGAACCCGAGCACCAGGAGATGAGGAGATGAGATGCCTTTTCCAAACTCTTCCCAATCAGACGGTATACCATCCTCTGGGTGTGACAGACATGTTTTAGCAGTAGGAAGAGTCCCATTCATGTAAGGAGAACACCAGGGCTTTTTCAAAATCAGTGTCTCCCCGAAACCCCAACTGGGGAATTTTTAAGCTACGGCTACACATATGTTCATTAAGGGCCTTGGGAAGTAGGCAGAGTCCAAACTTTAGATGATTGAAGTCTTCAGGGTCAGAAGCACTCACCACCGGCTTCCCTTAGGTTACACTTTAACTGTCATTGATAGATGATGTCAATAAAAATATCTATTCTTTTTCCGATTATTTCCCCTTATAGGTTATTGCAAAATATTGAGTGTAGTTCCCTGTGCTATACAGTAGTTCCTTGTTGATGATCTATTTTATACATAGCAGTGTGTATGTGTTAATCCCAAACTGTTAATTTATCCCTCCTCCCACCTTTCCCCTTTGGTAATAAATAAATTATAAGATTTTATACTTCTCAGAAATGGGGGAGCTGAAAGAGAGGTAACATTTTCAATGGAAAAGCATTTAAAACAAGATTGAAGTTTTAACCAAGATTATTAGATGTACATCCTTGGAAGGAAATGACTTCATTTCTCTAATATTGACCTGACAAACAAGACAAACCTTTTCACTGAACTTGCTTATAATAAAGTGATGGAAATATCAAATGGAAGTGTTAGAAACATCTTATTTTACCCGAGCCTTATAAACTGTTCTATGTTAACTACAGTTTGGCTCACACATCTGTTCATTGAAGTTACAATAGTCTCGATTTCTGTTACTGATCCTCCAGAGTGGACCCCAACAAGTGTCCCCCTGCCCAGTGTCATTGGGGCCAACAGATCGAGACTGAGTTTGGTTCCCAAGCAAAGGAAACTTTATATTTTGATCAGAGAATGGAGAGGTGAGAGCATACACTACCCTGTGGGCTGTGGGCTGGGCTGCTGTGTAGAGATCCTGTCAGAGTCAGTGGGAGGGAGGGGGCGGAGCTCTGGAGGGCCAGGTTGGCTGCAGCTCAGGCTCTATATCTCGGAGTCTGCACTGGGCCCCAGGAGCTGAGGTGTCGACCCAGCCATTCTGCACTAGGAAATCTGGTCTGAAGTGCCGGGTGTGGAACCTCTGCATGCGGGACCCTAGGAGCACGTGAAATTAGACAAAGCACAAAGGATAAAAAAGGTCAGACTTGACTTTATTGTCCAGATTCTATTTTTATCTCCCAGAGATTTTTAATGGGCTTTGCTGGGAACAAACCCCTCCTCTGCCTTTTGTCCCGTTCCTCATTCTTGGAGTGCTGAGGGTGCAGACCCTTCTTCTGTAACTGCTGAGTGCTGAGTTGGGAGCCCTCATACCAGGGGACGAGGGTCAGATCTTCTCCCCAGCAGCCTCCAGGTGACGTTGATTGGCCCCAGGACCCCTGCCTCCCTGCTCGTCCACCTGAGCACCAGCATTGGAAGTGTTATAGATTCTAATGACCTTTAAGGGTCCAGGAAAGAGATGTGCAGAGACGCTGTGGGGGCCGGTTTCACCCCACCCCTCATTTGTTCGGCCACCTTAGGCTGACCGTTTCTGCCAGCCTAGATGCTCTGACCAGTAGTCTGCTCTTTCTTCAATTAGGCCCCTGAATTAACGTAAAAACAGCACCAGGTGTCAGAGCCCTGCCCGCTCAACTCTCAGACAGTCCAGGGTCAGTGGTGATCAAGGACCATGATGGCCACTGAGTCAACAGCCTTTTGAAGTAAACAGGAGTCCAGCCGGTCTTATTGGCCACCATCATCACGGTGTCTGTAGGCTTTTCTATGGTGACAGTGTGATATACGGTTCCCCCGCCAAGATTATTATCTCCCTTCCGGGTGCAGTAAGTCCTGCAAGCAGTAGTCTACTCCTTCGGGACACACTATTGTTGTTTTATGAGAGAAACTCCAGGTCAAGTGATGTTCACACGAGTCGTCATGGTGCCCTGTTGCCCCCGGTTATCTCTCTGGATGTTGGAGTTGGAGGGCCTCCTCACTCGAGGTCGGTGTGCCCACGGAGCAAACCCTGCAACTTCAGGGCATGGTTGGTGATTAGGATCACCACGTGGGGTCCTTTTCCCTTAGGAGGGAGGTGGCCTTTTGGGCTGCTGATTTCCAGGTTTTTAGATACCGCCAGTATCTTGGCCAGATGTGGCAGTGGGCCAAGCCCCTTGGTGACTGTAGTTTATCCTACCTGGATGGCATTCTTGCGTTGTTCCATTTCAAGTGGTCCCAGTTTTTGCACTAATTCTCCAATGGCGATTCACCTTTCACCGGGAATGGAAAGGTCAAAGGGTTTAGCTCAATTAGGGAGCTCCAGGGCAAGGGTCTGAATTGACTGCTCTTTCCATTCTTGAAAGGCTACTTCTGGATTCTCTTCAAAAGGATCATCATCTTTTCTTTTCAGTGTTTCATATAGAGGCCCAGCTAGTAGACTGTAGTTAGGGATCCAGAAGCAGCAAACCCTGGCCTCCCCAGGAACCCCTAAGCTGTCTTCTAGTTTTAGAAAGGGGTAAGGCTGCAAATGGTTTCTTCCCTTTCCTGGGATGGGCTTCTCCGACCTTGTGTGAGAATGAAGCCCAGGCAGGTCACCGCAGTCTGTGATATTTGAGCTTTTTCTTGGACAACTTCTATCCTTTATTGGCTTGGTAGTTCAGAGGCCTCCTTAGTAGGGCTGGCGATCAGAATGTCGTCTGCATATTGAAGGAGGGTTTCCTTTTCCAGAGGTAGAACTTTTCGGTGTTTAGCTAAGCTTTCCCTAAAGATGGTGTGGGAATTTTTGAACCCTTGGGGCAAGACGGCCCGGAAGTATTGTTTTAGTTGTATGTTGAGTCCTGCCACTCACAAGCCAAAATTTCTTGTGACTCTGGGACTAATGGAATACAAAAGAAGGCATCATTGAAGACTAATACAGAATACCATGTCCTGGTGGTTGGTAGAATGACCAGCAGCGTGTAGGAATTAGGAGCAACTGGAGGTATATCCTCGGTGGCTTCACTGACTGTCCTGACATCTTTTACCAGGTCCCCAGCAGCCCATGGGGCTCTCTCTCGTGGTCAGGCCAATCCCAGGATATGGAGGTCTCCTGGGCAGGTACCCCACCCTCAACCCAGCCCATGGGGCTCTCGTGGTCAGGCCTCTCCCAGGATACAGAGCTACCCTTGCAGGTACCGTGGCAGGGCTGGGCACACAGGAACCGTGCACATAGCCCTCATTGAAGAGCACCCCCAGCTCACCTGTCGCTCAGAGCTGACACAGAGCACCTCAGAGCAGGACTTGAACTAACAAACATCAGCTCCGACAGGTCTGTGACCCTGGGCATCACTCTGTGTGGCCTCCCTCCACCTGGTCTTCCAGAGACTTCCACTGCACCCAGGGCAGCAGGCCTCTGTCTCCAACGACCACCCACTCCCTCCTCTCCCTGACTCCTGGGTTCCTCTCATTAGGAGAGGGTTTTCTTGAAGTTGTCTCCCACTCATGGGCCAGATAAAATGATTAGAAAACAAGCCAAAGCTGCAGCCCCTTGTCTATCCTGACTCTCAGGAGCCCACACCTGTTCCTTGGACCTGGCCGGTTCAGCAAGTTCCATTTTCTGCAACTTTGAGCCCCTGAGGGGTGATGATTGGCTGAGCTGGGCAGCCTTACCGTGCCGGCCAGCCCTCCCCAGGTGTGCCTGGGTTGAGATCAATACAAATACCACTCCAGGCAGCAAGATCCCCTGCAGCTGTGCCTTACGCCATTTTCTCTGCCCTGTCAGCAGTCTCGGGGCTGGGCTGGTGGGAGGGAGTGAGAGGCCACGGCTTTGTGGGTGGCCCAGTGTGAGTGGGGCTCTGCTGGACTTTCTGCAGCAGTTGCCAGGCTGTCACCTGCTAAAGAAGAGGATGTGTCACCCATACCTGCTGCTGGAATTTCTCCCTGGGCAGAGGTGAGGAAGGAAAAAAGCAGTGGGGGCAGGGACAGGACGGGTATCTCAGGCAGGGAAATGGAAATCTTCCAGAAGAGCACCCAGGGCCAGGACCATCCTGGCTGGCCTGCAAGCACCAAGTCAGCTGGCATGCTGTCACTCGTGTGGCTCCATGGCCCTTCCTCTAGGCTTTCAAGTCCTTGTATATATTCAGGTGTTTTACCTGGGAAGGGTGGGAACAGTTCAGCAGCAACTGGCCTGGGGCTCAGCTCACGTTTACTCACAGATGCCTCGGCACGGTGCCCCAGCTTTTCAATGAGGACGCTTGTTGTGTGGAGGCTGCTGGCTGAATGGGAGACGATTCCCCACCACTGACCAACTTCAGAATTGTTTACAACTGGAGCAAGTGCCATGCTACGGTTTTCCTCTGTGTAACTGGTGGGTTCTGTTTTTTTTTTCTCTTTTTCATTTTTGGTTCAAGGTAGATTTTATTCCTCTTTTTTGTATTTACAGATATAAGCATGGAAATAATTTATTCATATAAATACATGTATGTGAAGGGAATAATTGTTTTTTGTTTTATTTTTTAAATTTTATTTCTTTTTAATTTTGAATTTTATTTTATATTTTTATACAGCAGGTTCTTATTGGTTATCTATTTTATACATATAAATGTTTACATGCCAATCCCAATCTCTCAACTCCTCCCACCACCACCCCGCAAGAGCTTTCCCCCCTTGTTGTCCATACGTTTGTTGTCTACATCTGTTGCTCTATTTATGCCTTGCAAAACGGTTAATCTGTACAGTTTTTCTAGGTTCCACATATATGCATGAATATACAAGATTTGTTTTTCTCTTTCTGACTTACTTCACTCTGTATGACAGTCTCTAGATCCATCGACGTCTCTACAAATGACCCAATTTCATTCCTTTCATGGCTTAGTAATATTCCATTTTATATATGTACCACATCTTTATGCATTCGTCTGTCTGTGGGCATTTAGGTTGCTTCCATTACCTCGATATTGTAAATAGTGATGCAATGAACATTGCGGTGAATGTCTCTTTTTGATTTATGGTTTTGTCTGGGTATATGTCCAGGACTGGGATTGCTGTATCATATGGTAATTCTATTATTAGTTTCTTAAGAAACTCCATATTGTTCTCCATAGTGACTGTATCAATTTATATTCCCAACAATAGTGGAAGAGGCTTCCTTTTCTCCACACCCTTTCCAGCATTTGTTGTTTGTAGATTTTCAGATGATGCCCATTCTAACAGGTGTGAGGTGATACCTCATTGTTGAGTCCATTTCGTTGAGCAAGGGGTAGGTCTTGTCTATTACATATTTGGCTTATGGAACGGTATCTGTGCTAATTTCAAACTCTGGTTTTATGCAGCACCCCAACTCACCTTTCCCCTTAAGCAAGCATAAGTTGGTTTTCTAAACTTGAGACCCTGTTCTGTTTTGTAATTCAGTTCCTGTGTAGCCAAGTTTACATTCCGTGTATTAGTGATATCTTATGATATTTCTTTTTCTGTGTGACTTATTTCAGTTAGAATCATCGTGCCTCAATCCACTCATTATGCTGGTACAGGCCTGGTGACACAGATTTCATTGCTGAGTGGTATTCTGTTGTACGTAAGTACCGCAACTTCTTTATCAATTATTTGTTCTCTAGGATATTTAACTTGTACTGTAGAAGAGGTTCCTGTAAACAGAGCCGTCCCAAATTTTGGGGTGGCTGTGTCTTTTTGATTTTAATTTCCCTAAGCTATAGGACCATAAGTGGAAATGCCCTAGACTCTGTTGCTTTGTTTTTCAGATGTATCAGGAAACACCATACACTTCTCCAGAGTGGCTGTTGGCAATTTACATCCCGCCCATCAGCATAACAAGGCTCCTTTTTCCCCATGGGCTGTCTTGCCTTTCTGGATTTTACACTTTTCTCAGATGGCCCTTTAGACCGGGGGGAAGTGACACTTCATAGTAGTTCGGATTTCCATTGCAAGCTTGCTTGGTTTGCCAAAAAGGGCGTATGTGTTTTTTCCTGAATATATTCAGGAAAAAACTCATACGCCCTCTTTTGCCAAGTGCATCATTGTCGATGTTCTGCCTCTTTTCCTATGCTTTAAATGCAAATCCAGTCTACCTCCTGAAATCGGTTTCCTGAAATTCTGCCCTGCTTTCAAGTCCTCTTCGCAGCCTTACTTCAATATATTTTTGGACATTATCTGTCATTTATAACTCTGCAGGTTTGTGAATTACAGGGCCCCTGAGCTCCTTTCTTCAACTCGCTTTCTTGTGAGCTGGCCGCAAACCCACAAGACTGCTTCAGGCCCTAATCTGCTTCTGGCAGGGCACGCTGAGCCTTTGGTTAATTCCTCTTCCTGGTGGGAAATGAGTGTTAAATATGCCCGTCCAGACACCTACCTCACTCTCAACCCCTTGGTGATGTGGGTCCTCTGGTTTGTGGCCACCTTTGCTGGGTTCCTCAGCTTTCGATGATGTGGCCCCACTAGTGTGAGGACACTCCTGCCTGGTTCTCATCCACGTGGTTATGTGGACCCCCTGGTGAGAGTCTGTTCTTGGCTGTGTTCCTCACCCTTCTGTGAGGGAGACCCTCTGCTTATAGGTCACTCCTGCATGGCTGGCACACATTGCCTTGGTGAAGTCAGCCATGTGGTGGCAGTTGGAGCGTGCTGGGAATCTCCTCCCCCCGGTGATGAGGGCCCTCTTGCGTCAGGCCCTAACTGCTGGGCTCACCAACTTTTCTTAGTGAGCCCAGTGATGCTCGGGCACTCCTCTTAAGATCCCATCTCCATGGGGATGTGGGCCTTCTGCTCTGAGGTCCCAACGGCTGGGTTGTTCACATTTTCATGATGTGGGCTCTCTGGTGTTAGTTCACAGAGGCCTGGATCCCATAGCCTCTGTGCTCTTGGCCGCCTGCTGGGAGGTTCCAACTGCTGGATTCCTCACTTTTTTAATTTTTTGGGCCCTCTGTTGTGAGGATCCTCCTGCCTGCCTCACTCCCAGCCCCTTCGTGATGTGTGTCGTCTGGTTTGAGGCCACATGTGCTGGGTTCCTCACCTTTCGATGATGTGGGACCAATGGTCTTAGGAGACTCCTGCCTGGTTCACATCCCCTTGGTGATGTGGCCCTCTGGTGACAGTCTGATCCTGGCTGGGTTCCTCACCCATCTGTGAGGTGGGCCGTCTGCTGTGAGGTCACTCCTGCCTGGCTTGCTCACCTCGCCTTGTGGACATGAGCCCTCTGGTGGCACTTGGAGCCTGCTGGGAGCCTCCTCCCCTCGGTGATGAGGGCCCTCTGGCGTCAGGCCCTAACTGCTGGGCTCCCCACATTTTGTGATGTGCGCCCAGTGGTGCAAGGACACTCCAGCCAGGTTCACATCCCCATTGGGATGTGAGCCTTCTGCTCTGAGGTCCCAACGCCTGGGTTGCTCACAGTTTCATGATGTGGGCTCTCTGCTGTTAGTTCACTCCTGCCTGCATCCCATAGCTTCTGTGCTCTCGGCCGCCTGCTGGGAGGTTCCAACTGCTGGATTCCTCACCTTTCTTATTCTTTGGGCCCTCTGTTTTTAGGCTACTCCTGCCTGCCTCACTCCCATTCCCTTTGTGATATGTGTCCTCTGATTTGAGGCCACATGTGCTGGGTTCCGCACCTTTCGATGATGTGGCCCCACTGGAGGGAAGACAGTCCTGACTGGTTCCCATCCCCTTGCTGATGTGGGCCCTCAAGTGAGAGTCTGATCCTGGCTGGGTTCCTCACCCTTCTGTGAGGTGGGCCCTCTGCTGTGAGGTCAATCATGCCTGTCTGGCACATGTCACCTTGGCGACGTGGGCCCTCTGGTGGCAGTTGGAGTGTGCTGGGATCCTCCTCCCCTCGGTGATGAGGGCCCTCTTGCCTTAGGCCATAACTGCTGGGCTCCCCACATTTTCTGATGTGCGCCAAGTGAGTGAGGACACTCTTGCCAGGTTCCCATCCCCATGGGGATATGGGCCTTCTGCTCTGAGGTCAAAACGGCTGGCTTGCTCACAGTACCATGATGTGGGCCCTCTGCTGTGAGTTCACTCCGGCAAGGATCCCTTATCATCGGTGCTCTGAGCCGCCTGCTGGGAGGTTCCAACTGCTGGATTCCTCAACTTTTTTATTCTATGTGCCCTCTGTTGTGAGGCTCCTCCTGCCTGCCTCACTGCCAGTCCCTTGGTGATGACTGTCCTATGGCTTGAGGCCACATGTGCTGCATTCCTCACCTTTCGATGATGTGGCCCCACTCGTGTGAGGACACTCCTGCCTGGTTCCCATCCCCTTGGTGAGGTGGGCCCTCTGGCGAGAGTCTAATCCTGGCTGGGTTCCTCAACGTTCTGTGAGGTAGGCCCTCTGCTGTGAGGTCACTCGTGCCTGGCTGGCACACGTCACCTTGGAGACGTGAGCCCTCTGGTGGCATTTGGAGCGTGCAGGGTGCCTCCTCCTCTCGGTGATGACGGCCCCCTGGCGTCAGACTCTAAATGGTGGGCTCCCCACATTTTCTGATGTGCGCCCAGTGGTGCGAGGACACTACAGCCAGGTTCCCAATCCCATGGGGATGTGGGCCTTCTGCGCTGAGGTCCCAACGCCTGGGTTGCTCACAGTTTTATGATGTGGACCCTCTGCTGTGAGTTCACTGTGGCCTGGATCCCGTAGCCTCGGTGTTCTGGGCCGCCTGCTGGAAGGTCTAAATGCTGGAATCCTCACGTTTTTTATATTATGTGCCCTGTGTTGTGAGGCTACTCCTGCCTGCCTCACTCCAAGGCCCTTGGTGATGTGTGTCCTCTGGTTTGAGGACACATGTGCTGGGTTCCGCAACTTTCAATGATGTGGCCCCACTGGTGTGAGGACACTCCTGCCTGGTTCCCATCCCCTTGGTGTTGTGGGCCTTCTGGTGACAGTCTTATCCTGGCTGGGTTCCTCACTCTTCTGTGAGGTAGGCCCTCTGCTATGAGGTCAATCCTGCCTGACTTGCACACATCACCTTGGCGACGTGGGCCCTCTGTTGGCACATGGAACCTGCTGGGAGCCTCCTGCCCTCGGTGATGACGGCCCTCTAGCATCAGGCCCTAACTGCTGGGCTCCCCACGATTTCTGAAGTAAGCCCAGTGATGCCAGGACACTCCTGTCAGGTTCCCATCCCCATGGGGATGTGAGCTTTCTGCTCTGAGGTCCCAACGCCTGGGTTGCTCACAGTTTCATGATGTGGGCTCTCTGCTGTTAGTTCACTCCTGCCTGCATCCCATAGCTTCTGTGCTCTCGGCCGCCTGCTGGGAGGTTCCAAATGCTGGATTCCTCACCTTTTTTATTCTTTGGGCCCTCTGTTTTTAGGCTACTCCTACCTGCCTCACTCCCATCCCCTTTGTGATGTATGTCCTCTGATATGAGGCCGCATGTGCTGGGTTCCTCACCTTTCAATGATGTGGCCCCACTGGTGTGAGGATAATCCTGACTGGTTCCCATCCCCTTTGTGATGTGGTCCCTCTGGTGAGAGTCTGATCCTGGCTGGGTTCCTCACCCATCTGTGAGGTGGGCCCTCTAGTATCAGGTAACTCTTGCCTGGCTTGCTCACCTCGCCTTGTTGACATGAGCCCTCTGGTGGCACTTGGACCCTGCTGGGAGCCTCCTCACCTCTGTGATGAGGGCCCTCTGACGTTAGGCCCTAACTGCTGGGCTCCTAACATTTTCTGATATGTGCTATGTGGTGCGAGGCCACTCCTGCCAGGTTTCCATCCCAGTGGGGATGTGGGCCTTCTGTTCTGAGGTCCCAACGGCTGGGCTGCTCACAGGTTCATGATGTGGGCCCTCTGCTGTGAGTTCACTGCAGCCTGGATCCCATAGCCTCGGTGCTCTGGACCTCTTGCTGGGAGGTTCCAACTGCTGGATTCCTCAACTTTTATATTCTATGGACTCTGTGTTGTGAGGCCGGTCCTGCCAGCCTCATTCCGAACCCCTTGGTGATGTGGTTCCTCTGGTTTGAGGCTACATGTGCTGGGATCCTCACCTTTCGATGATGTTGTCCCACTGGTGTGGGGACACTCCTGCCTGGTTCCCATCCCCTTGGTGATGTGGGCCCTCTGGTGAGAGTCTGATCTTGACTGTGTTCCTCACCCTTCTGTGAGGTGGGCCCTCTGCTGTGAGGTCACTCCTGCCGGGCTGGCACACATCGCCTTGGCGACGTTGGCCTTCTGGTGGCACTTGGAGCCTGCTGGGAGCCTCCTCCCCTCGGTGATGAGTGCCCTCTAGCGTCAGGCCCTAACTTCTGAGCACCCCACGTTTTCTGATGTGAGCCCAGTGATGCCAGGACACTCCTGTCATGTTCCCATCACCATGGGGATGTCGGCCTTCTGCTCTGAGGTCCCAATGTCTGGGTTGCTCACAGTTTCATGATGTGGGCTGTCTGGTGTTAGTTCACTCCGGCCTGGATCCCCTAGCCTCTGTGCTCTGGGCCGCCTGCTGGGAGGTTCCAACTGCTGGATTCCTCACCTTTCTTATTTTTGGGCCCTCTGTTGTGAGGTTCCTCCTGCCTGCCTCACTCCCAGCCCCTTGGTGATGGATGTCCTATGGTTTGAAGCCACATGTTCTGGGTTCCTCACCTTTAGATGATGTGGCCCTACTCATGTGAGGACACTCCTGCCTGGTTCCAATCCATTTGGTGATGTGGGCCCTCTGGTGTGAGTCTGATCCTGACTGGGTTCGTCACACTTCTCTGAGGTGGGCCCTCTGCTCTGAGGTCATTCGTGCTTGGTTGGCACACATTGCCTTGGCCACGTGAGACCTCTCGTGGCAGTTGGAGCCTGCTGGGAGCCTCCTTCCCTTGGTGATGAGGGTCCTCTGGCGTCAGGCCCTAACTGCTGGTCTCCGAAAATTTTCTGATACGTTCTTAGTGGTGCGAGGACACTCCTATCAGATTTCCATCCCCATGGGGATGTGGGCCTCCTGCTCTGAGGTCCCAATGCCTGGGTTGCTCAGTTTCATGACATGGACCCTCTTCTGTGAGTTCACTGTGGCCTGGATCCCATAGCCTCGGTGCTCTGGGCCGCCTGCTGGGAGGTTCCAACTGCTGGATTCCTCAATTTTTTATTCTATGGGCCCAGTGTTGTGAGGCTACTCCTGCCTGCTTCACTCCGAGGCCCTTGGTGATGTGGGTCCTCTGGTTTGAGGACACATGTGCTGAGTACCTCACCTTTCGATGATGTGGCCCCACTGGTGTGAAGACACTCCTGCCTGGTTCCCATCCCCTTGGTGATGTGGGCCCTCTGGTGAGAGTCTGATGTTGGTTCGGTTTCTCACCCTTCTGTGAGGTGGGACCTCTGCTGTGAGGTAACTCCTGCCTGGCTTGCTCACGTTGCCTTGGCAACGTGAGCCCTCAGGTGGCAGTTGGAGCCTGCTGGGAATATGCTCCCCTCGGTTATGAGAGCTCTGGATGAAACACATATGCACTTTTTTGCCAAGTGCATTATTTTCCAAGTTCTGTCTCTTTTCCTATGCTTTACATGCAATTCCAGTCTACCTCCTGAAATCGGTTTCCTGAAATTCTGCCCCACTTTCAAGTCCTCTTGGCAGCCTTACTTCAATATATTTTTGGACGATAGCTGTCATTTATAACTCTGCAGGTTTGTGAATGACAGTGCCCCTGAGCTCCTTTCTTCAACTCGCTTTCTTGTGAGCTGGCCGCAACACCGCAGGATTGCTTCAGGCCCTAGTGTGGTTCTGGCATGGCATGCTGAGCCTTTGGTTAATTCCTCTTCCTGGTGGGAAATGAGAGTTAAATTTGCCCGTCCAGACACCCCCAGCTAGTCTCTCATTGGTTCTCCCGATTCCTGTTCATTTTCCGCAGAAATTGCAAACTGGGCCAAACAGGAGGTTAAAGGCACTGACTCTCCAAGTGGGGAGAGTGTTAGTAAAGCGTCTGGAATGTTGCACCCGAGTACCAGGGGACGAAAACTGAGACACATTTGAACACATTTCCCGATCACACTGTGGATCATACTCCGGGTTCCACATGCATGTTTTAGCTAAAGGAAGAATCCCTTAAATCTGGAGAGTTGAGACCCATGGAATGGGTACCATGCAATATGACTTCAAAGGGTCTGCATTTGCTCACCGAACCTCACCAATCCTATCACTGCTGCGTTTATGCCACTGTACACACGCTTGATTCTCTTTCGGAGACATATAAATCCATAGGTTGTAAGATTCTTACTAGTCAGGTATATTCTTAGGCGTTTAATATGGGGTGTTGAGTCCACTTCGTTGAGCAAGGAGTAGCTCTTGTCTATTACATATTTGGCTTATGGAACGGTATCTGTGCTAATTTCAATCTCTGGTTTTATGCAGCACCCCAACTCACCTTTCCCCTTAAGCAAGCATAAGTTGGTTTTCTACATTTGCGACCCTGTTCTGTTTTGTAATTCAGTTCCTGTGTAGCCAAGTTTAAATTCCGTGTAGTAGTGATATCTTATGATGTTTCTTTTTCTGTGTGACTTATTTCACTTAGAATCATCGTACCTGAATCCACTCATTATGCTGCTACGGGCCTGATGACATAGATTTCATTGCTGAGTGATATTGCATTGTATGTAAGTATCACAACTTCTTTATCCATTTTTCGTTTTCTGCAATATTGACCTTGTACCGTAAGCGAGATTCTTGTAAACAGAGCCATCCCAAACTTTGGGGTGGCTGTGTCTTTTTGATTTTAATTTCCCTAAGCTATAGGACCATAAGTGGAAGTGCGATAGGCTCTGTTGCTTTGTTTTTTAGATGTTTCAGGAAACACCATACACTTCTCCAGAGTGGCTGTTGTCAATATACATCCCGCCATCAGCAGAACAAGGCTCCCAGTTCTCCATGGCCTGTCCTGCCTTTCTGGATTTTACACTTTTTTCAGATGGCCCTTTTGACCGGGGGGCAGTGACACTTCATTGTAGTGCAGATTTCCTTTGCAAGCTTGCTTGGTTGGCCAAAAAGGGCATATGCACTTTTTCCTGAATATATTCAGGAAAAAACGCATACGCCCTTTTTGGCCAAGTGCATCATTGTGGACGTTCTGCCTCTTTTCCTATGCTTTACATGCAATTCCAGTCTACCTCCTGAAATCGGTTTCCTGCAATTCTGCCCCGCTTTCAAGTCCTCTTGGCAGCCTTACTTCAATATATTTTTGGAGGATAGCTGTCATTTATAACTCTGCACGTTTGTGAATTACAGTGTCCCTGAGCTCCTTTCTTCAACTCGCTTTCTTGTGAGCTGGCCGCAACACTGCAGAATTGCTTCAAGCCCTAGTGTGTTTCCAGCATGGCACGCTGAGCCTTTGGTTAATTCCTCTTCCTGGTGGGAAATGATAGTTAAACTTGCCCGTCCAGACACCTCCAGCTAGTCTCACATATGTTCTCCGTATTCCTGTTCATCTTCCGCAGAAATTGCAAACTGGGCCAAACAGGAGGTTAAAGGCACTGACTCTCCAAGTGGGGAGAGTGTTAGTAAAGCATCTGCAATGTTGCACCCCAGTACCAGGGGACGAAAACTGAGACACATTTGAACACGTTTCCCGATCACACGGTGGATCATACTCTGGGTTCCACATGCATGTTTTAGCTGAGGGAAGAATCCCTTAAACCTGGAGAGTTGAGAACCATGGAATGGGTACCATGCCATATGACTTCAAAGGGTATGCCTTTGTTCACCAAACCTCACCAATCCTATCACTGCTGTGTTTATGCCGCTGTAAACACGCTTGATTCTCTTTCGGAGACATATCAATCCATAGGTTTTAAGATTCTTACTAGTCAGGTATATTCTTAGGCGTTTAATATGGGGTGTTGAGTCCACTTCGTTGAGCAAGGAGTAGCTCTTGTCTATTACATATTTGGCTTATGGAACGGTATCTGTGCTAATTTCAATCTCTGGTTTTATGCAGCACCCCAACTCACCTTTCCCCTTAAGCAAGCATAAGTTGGTTTTCTACATTTGAGACCCTGTTCTGTTTTGTAATTAAGTTCCTGTGTAGCCAAGTTTACATTCCGTGTATTAGTGATATCTTATGATATTTCTTTCTTCTGTGTGACTTATTTCACTTAGAATCATCGTACGTGAATCCACTCATTACGCTGCTACGGGCCTGATGACATAGATTTCATTGCTGAGTGATATTGCATTGTATGTAAGTACCACAACTTCTTTATCCATTTTTCGCTTTCTGCGATATCCAACTTGTACCGTAAACGAGATTCTTGTAAACAGAGCCGTCCCAAACTTTGGGGTGGCTGTGTCTTTTTGATTTTAATTTCCCTAAGCTATAGGACCATAAGTGGAAGTGCCCTAGGCTCTGTTGCTTTGTATTTTAGATGTTTCAGGAAACACCATACACTTCTCCAGAGTGGCTGTTGGCAATTTACATCCCGCCCATCAGCATAACAAGGCTCCCAGTTCTCCATGGCCTGTCCTGCCTTTCTGGATTTTACACTTTTTTCAGATGGCCCTTTTGACCTGGGGGGCAGTGAGACTTCATTGTAGTGCAGATTTCCTTTGCAAGCTTGCTTGGAAGGCCAAAAGGGGCGTATGCGTTTTTTCCTGAATATATTTAGGAAAAAACGCATACGCCCTTTTTGGCCAAGTGCATCACTGTGGACGTTCTGCCTCTTTTCCTATGCTTTACATGCAATTCCAGTCTACCTCCTGAAATCGGTTTCCTGCAATTCTGCCCCGCTTTCAAGTCCTCTTGGCAGCCTTACTTCAGTATATTTTTGGACGATAGCTGTCATTTATAAGTCTGCAGGTTTGTGAATGACAGTGCCCCTGAGCTCCTTTCTTCAACTCGCTTTCTTGTGAGCTGGCCGCAACACCGCAGGATTGCTTCAGGCCCTAATCTGGTTCCGGCACGGCACGGTGAGCCTTTGGTTAATTCCTCTTCCTGGTGGGAAATGAGAGTTAAATTTGCCCGTCCAGACACCTCCAGCTAGTCTCTCATTGGTTCTCCCTATTCTTGTTCATCTTCCGCGGAAATTGCAAACTGGGCCAAACAGGAGGTTAAAGGCACTGACTCTCCATGTCGGGAAAGTGTTAGTAAAGCGTCTGGAATGTTGCACCCCAGTACCAGGGGACAAAAACTGAGAAATATTTGAACACGTCTCCCAATCACATGGTGGATCATACTCTGGTTTCCACATGCATGTTTTAGCTGAAGGAAGAATCCCTGAAACCTGGAGAGTAGAGACCCGTGGAATGGGTACCATGCAATATGACTTCAAAGGGTCTTCATTTGCTCACCGAACATTTCCAATCCTTTCACTGCTGCGTTTATGCCCCTCTACACACGCTTGATTCTCTTTTGGAGACATAGCAATCCATAGGTTTTAAGATACTTACTAGTCAGGTACATTCTTAGGCATTTAATATGGGGTGTTGAGTCCATTTCCTTGAGCAAGGAGTAGCTCTTGTCTATTACATATTTGGCTTAAGGAACTTTATCTGTGCTCATTTCAATCTCTGGTTTTATGCAGCACCCCAACTCACCTTTCCCCTTAAGCAAGCATAAGTTGGTTTTCTAAATTTGAGACACTGTTCTGTTTTGTAATTCAGTTCCTGTGTAGCCAAGTTTACATTCCGTGTATTAGTGATATCTTATGATGTTTCTTTTTCTGTGTGACTTATTTCAGTTAGAATCATCATACCTGAATCCACTCATTATGCTGCTACGGGCCTGATGACATAGATTTCATTGCTGAGTGATATTGCATTGTACGTAAGTTCCACAACTTCTTTATCCATTTTTCACTTTCTGTGATATTGAACTTGTACTGTAAACGAGGTTCTTGTAAACAGAGCCGTCCCAAACTTTGGGGTGGCTGTGTCTTTTTGATTTTATTTTCCCTAAGCTACAGGACCATAAGTGGAAGTGCCCTAGGCTCTGTTGCTTTGTTTTTTAGATGTTTCAGGAAACACCATACACTTCTCCAGAGTGGCTGTTGGCAATTTACATCCCGCCCATCAGCATAACAAGGCTCCCAGTTCTCCATGGCCTGTCCTGCCTTTCTGGATTTTACACTTTTTTCAGATGGCCCTTTTGACCGGGGGGAAGTGAGACTTCATTGTAGTGCAGATTTCCTTTGCAAGCTTGCTTGGTTGGCCAAAAAGGGCGTATGCGTTTTTTCCTGAATATATTCAGGAAAAAACGCATACGCCCTTTTTGGCCAAGTGCATCATTGTGGACGTTCTGCCTCTTTTCCTATGCTTTCAATGCAATTCCAGTCTACCTCCTGAAATCGGTTTCCTGCAATTCTGCCCCACTTTCAAGTCCTCTTGGCAGCCTTACTTCAGTATATTTTTGGACGATAGCTGTCATTTATAACTCTGTAGGTTTGTGAATTACAGTGTCCCTGAGCTCCTTTCTTCAACTCACTTTCTTGTGAGCTGGCCGCAACACCGCAGGATTGCTTCAGGCCCTAATCTGGTTCCGGCACGGCACGCTGAGCCTTTGGTTAATTCCTCTTCCTGTTGGGAAATGAGAGTTAAATTTGCCCGTCCAGACACCTCCAGCTAGTCTCTCATTGCTTCTCCCTATTCCTGTTCATCTTCCGCGGAAATTGCAAACTGGGCCAACAGGAGGTTAAAGGCACTGACTCTCCAAGTCGGGAGAGGGTTAGTAAAGCGTCTGGAATGTTGCACCCGAGTACCAGGGGATGAAAACTGAGACATATTTGAACACGTCTCCCGATCACATGGTGGATCATACTCTGGGTTCCACATGCATGTTTTAGCTGAAGGAAAAATCCCTGAAACCTGGAGATTTGAGACCCGTGGAATGGGTACCATGCAATATGCCTTCAAAGGGTCTTCATTTGCTCACCGAAACTCTCCAATCCGTTCACTGCTGCGTTTATGCCCCTGTACACACGCTTGATTCTCTTTCGGAGACATAGCAATCCATAGGTTTTCACATACTTACTAGTCAGATACATTCTTAGGCATTTAATATGGGAGGTTGAGTCCATTTCGTTGAGCAAGGAGTAGCTCTTGTCTATTACATATTTGGCTTAAGGAACTTTCCCTGTGCTCATTTCAATCTCTGGTTTTATGTAGCACCCCAACTCTCCTTTCCCCTTAAGCAAGCATAAGTTGGTTTTCTACATTTGCGACCCTGTTCTGTTTTGTAATCCAGTTCCTGTGTAGCCACGTTTACATTCCGTGTATTAGTGATATCTTATGATGTTTCTTTTTCTGTGTGACTTATTTCAGTTAGAATCATCATACCTGAATCCACTCATTATGCTGCTACGGGCCTGATGACATAGATTTCATTGCTGAGTGATATTGCATTGTTCATAAGTACCACATCTCCTTTATCCATTGTTCTCTTTCCTGGGATATTTAAGGTGTACTGAAGTTGAGGTTCTTGTAAACAGAGTAGCCCTAAACTGTGGTGTGCTTGTGTCTTGTTGATTTTTAGACTTCCCTAGATATACTCCCGTGACTGGAAGTGTCCTATGCTCTGTAGCTCTGTTTTTTAGATGATTTAGGAACCACCATACACTTCTCCAGAGTGGCTCTCGGCAGTTCACACACTGCCCATCAGCGTATAAAGGCTCCCTGTTCTCCATGGCCTG
Organism: Globicephala melas; assembly: GCF_963455315.2. Taxonomy (NCBI): domain Eukaryota; kingdom Metazoa; phylum Chordata; class Mammalia; order Artiodactyla; family Delphinidae; genus Globicephala; species Globicephala melas. The sequence continues at coordinate 64,594,778 of NC_083314.1, forward strand.
TCCCGCATTTCTGGTTTTTATAATTTTTTCGGATGGCCCTTTTGACCGGTGGGAAATGAGACTTCTTTGTTGTGCACATTTGCATTGCTTTCTTGCTTCGTTGCCCATAAAGTGCGTATGCGTTTTTTCCTGGATATAATCAGGAAAAAACGCATACGCCCTTTTGGGCCAACTGCATCATTGTCAAAATTCTGCCGCTTTTCATGTGCTTTAAAGACGAGTCCAATCTATCTCTTGAAATCTGTTTCTTGCAATTCTGTCTTGCATTCAGATCCTCTTCTTTGCCTTACCTCAACATAGTTTTGGACGTTAGTTTTCATTTATAACTCTGCAGGTTTGTGAATTGCAGTGAACCTGAGCTCCATTTTTTAAGTTGCTCTTTTGTGAGCTGGCCTCAAACCCGCAGGATTGCTTCAGGCCTTATTTTGGCTCCGGCGAGGCGGGCTGAGCCTTTTTCACTTCTTATTCTTAATGGGAAATTAGAGTGATATGTGCCCGTCCAAACCCCTACAACTGTTCTCTCATTGGTTCCCCCTCTTCCCGTTCATCCTCCTCACAATTTGCAAAATGTGAAACAGAAGTTGAAATGTGCTGATTCTCCAAGTGGGGAGATTCTAAGTAACATGGCTGGAATGGTGAACAGGAGCACCAGGAGAGGATAAATGAGCTGCATTTTAGACACATCTCCCGATCACATGGTGTACAGTCCTCTGGGTTTTCCATGCATGTTTTAGCTGTAGGAAGATCCCTTGAACCTGCAGATTTGGGACCCATTGAATGGGCACCAGGTAGTATTACTTTAAAGGGTGTGCATTTCCTCACCCAACCTCACATTTCTCTTAGCGCGAACAGTTTCCAGCCTTATGTCTCATCCTGCTGTGGGTCTAGATGTGTTCAATCCATGTTGCATCACCGTCCCTGAGGAAAAGTTGTAAGAGGTTTTCTCTGTCTCTCTGTCGTTTATTTTTTTCAATTTATTACTATATTGGTTACAGCTGATTTTCAAAGCTCTGTTTCTTGCTGCTGTACATCCACTTGATTCACGTACAGAGAGACATCAGTAAATTCTTTTTCAGATTCTTCCCAGTCGTATATATTCTTTTCCGGTGACTTGAGTGTGCTGAGTGCAGTTCTTTTAGCTACCGTGTAGGCCTTGTTGATTATCAGTTTGGTATTTGGAATGGTATCTTTGCTAATTTCAACCTCCTGGATGATGCCTCACCCCTCCCCACCTTTCCCGTTTAGCAGCCTTATGCGTGTTTTCTACATATTTGCCTATGTTTTTGTTTTGTAATTTATTTCATATGTAGCCATTTTGGATTCCACCTTTAAGTGATATCTTATGATATGTGTCTTTTTCTTTTTGAATTATGTCACTTAGAATGATCATACGTAACTCCTCCAGAGTTGTTACAACTGGCCATATTTTATTGATTTCCAGGCTGAATAATATTCCACTCTACCTAAGTACCACATCTCTATCCATTTGTTCTCTCCAGAGACATTTAAGTTATATCCTAGTCGAGGATCTTTTAAACAGAGAGGGGGTAAACATTGGGGTGCCTGTGTTCTCTCGATTTTTGTTTTTCCCAAGATATACGCCCATGAGTGCAAGTGCCCTATGCTCTGTAGCTCATTTTTTAGATGCTTTAGTAAACACAATATACTTCTCCAGAATGGCCGTTGGCAATATACATTTCCACTATAAGTCTCACAGGGCTCCCTCTTCTCCTTGCCCTGTCCTGCATTTCTGTTGTTTACACTTTATGAGGATGGCTCTTCTGACTGATGCGAAGTGATATCTTTTGTAGTATTGATTTCCAGTGCCCACCTGTTTGGTTGGCTAAAAAAGTGTATGCCCTTTTCTTGAATATATACAGAAAAAAACACATACACACTTTTTGGCCAACTGCAATGTTGGCAATGTTCAGCCCCTTTTCTTGTGCTTAATGGCGAGTCCTTTCTACCTCCTCAAATCCCTTTCTTGCCATTCTCCCTTGCTTACAAGTCCTTTTCTCTGACTTTCCTCAAGACATTTTTCAGTGATAGATATTTTCAACTCTGCAGTTTCGTGAATTTTACTGCCCCTGAGTTCCATTGTTCAACTTGTGTTTATGGGAACTGGTCACAAAGCAGTGGGATTTCCTCAAGCCCTATACTGTTTCCATGGGCAAACCTAGCCTTTGGTCAATTCGTCTTCCTGATTGGAAATTAGAGTGACATGTGCCTGTCTGAACACCTAGGACTTGTCTCTCATTGTTCCTCATCCTTCCGCTTCATCCTCTGGACAAATTCCAAACTGTACGCAACAGGATGTTGACAGTGCTGACATCTCCAAGTGGGGAGACTGTTAGTAAAGAGGCTGGAGGGGTGAACCCGAGCACCAGGAGATGAGGAGATGAGATGCCTTTTCCAAACTCTTCCCGATCAGATGGTATACTATCCTCTGGGTGTGACAGACATGTTTTAGCAGTAGGAAGAGTCCCATTCATGTAAGGAGAACACCAGGGCTTTTTCAAAATCAGTGTCTCCCCGAAACCCCAACTGGGGAATTTTTTAAGCTACGGCTACACATATGTTCATTAAGGGCCTTGGGAAGTAGGCAGAGTCCAAACTTTAGATGATTGAAGTCTTCAGGGTCAGAAGTACTCACCACCAGCTTCCCTTAGGTTACACTTTAACTGTCATTGATAGATGATGTCAATAAAAATATCTATTCTTTTTCAGATTATTTCCCCTTATAGGTTATTGCAAAATGTTGAGTGTAGTTCCCTGTGCTATACAGTAGTTCGTTGTTGATGATCTATTTTATACATAGCAGTGTGTATGTGTTAATCCCAAACTGTTAATTTATCCCTCCTCCCACCTTTCCCCTTTGGTAATGATAAATTATAAGATTTTATACTTCTCAGAAATGGGGGAGCTGAAAGAGAGGTATCATTTTCAATGGAAAAGCATTTAAAACAAGATTGAAGCTTTAACCAAGATTATTAGATGTACATCCTTGGAAAGAAATCACTTCGTTTCTCTAATATTGACCTGACAAATAAGACAAACCCTTTCACTGAACCTGCTTATAATAAAGTGATGGAAATATCAAATGGAAGTGTTAGAAACATCTTATTTTACCCGAGCCTTATACACTGTTCTATGTTAACTACAGTTTGGCTCACACATCTGTTCATTGAAGTTACAATAGTCTCAATTTCTGTTACTGATCCTCCAGAGTGGACCCCAACAAGTGTACCCCTGCCCAGTGTCATTGGGGCCAACAGATCGAGACTGAGTTTGGTTCACAAGCAAAGGAAAGTTTATATTTTGATCAGAGAATGGAGAGGTGAGAGCATGCACTACCCCGTGGGCTGTGGGCTGGGCTGCTGTGTAGAGATCCTGTCAGAGTCGGGGGAGGGAGGGGGCGGAGCTCTGGAGGGCCAGGTTGGCTGCAGCTCAGGCTCTATATCTCGGAGTCTGCACTGGGCCCCAGGAGCTGAGGTGTCGACCCAGCCATTCTGCACTAGGAAATCTGGTCTGAAGTGTCGGGTGTGGAACCTCTGCATGCGGGACCCTAGGAGCACATGAAATTAGACAAAGCACAAAGGATAAAAAAGGTTAGACTTGACTTTATTGCCCAGATTCTATTTTTATCTCCCAGGGATTTTTAATGAGCTTTGCTGGGGACAAACCCCTCTTCTGCCTTTTGTCCCGTTCCTCATTCTTGGAGTGCTGAGGGTGCAGACCCTTCTTCTGTAACTGCTGAGTGCTGAGCTGGGAGCCCTCATACCTGGGGGCGAGGGTCAGAACTTCTCCCCAGCAGCCTCCAGGTGACGTTGATTGTCCCCAGGCCCCCTGCCTCCTTGCTCGTCCACCTGAGCACCAGCATTGGAAGTGTTATAGATTCTAATGACCTTTAAGGGTCCAGGAAAGAGATGTGCAGAGACGCTGTGGGGGCTGGTTTCACCCCACCCCACAGTTGTTCGGCCACCTTAGGCTGACCGTTTCTGCCAGCCTAGATGCTCTGAACAGTAGTCTGTGCTTTCTTCAATTAGGCCCCTGAATTAACGTACAAACAGCACCAGGTGTCAGAGCCCTGCCCACTCAACTCCCAGACAGTCCAGGGTCAGTGGTGATCAAGGACCATGATGGCCACTGAGTCAACAGCCTTTTCAAGTAAACAGGAGTCCAGCCAGTCTTATTGGCCACCATCATCACGGTGTCTGTAGGCTTTTCTATGGTGACAGTGTGATATACGGTTCCCCCGCCAAGATTATTAGCTCCCCTCTGGGTGTAGTAAGTCCTGCAAGCAGTAGTCTACTCTTTTGGGACACACTCTTGTTGTTTTATGAGAGAAACTCCATGTCAAGTGATGTTCACACGAGTCGTCATGGTGCCCTGTTGCCCCCGGTTATCTCTCTGGATGTTGGAGTTGGAGGGCCTCCTCACTCGAGGTTGGTGTGCCCATGGAGCGAACCCTGCAACTTCAGGGCATGGTTGGTGGTTAGGATCACCACGTGGGGTCCTTTTCCCTTAGGAGGGAGGTGGTCTTTTGGGCTGCTGATTTCCAGGATTTTAGATACCGCCAGTATCTTGGCCAGATGTGGCAGTGGGCCAAGCCCCTTGGTGACCGTAGTTTATCCTACCTGAATGGCATTCTTGCATTGTTCCATTTCAAGTGGTCCCAGTTTTTGCACTAATTCTCCAATGGCGATTCACCTTTCACCGGGAATGTAAAGATCAAAGGGTTTAGCTAAATTAGGGAGTTCCAGGGCAAGGGTCTGAATTGACTGCTCTTTCCATTCTTGAAAGGCCACTTCTGGATTCTATTCAAAAGGATCATCATCTTTTCCTTTCAGTGTTTCATATAGAGGCCCAGCTAGTAGACTGTAGTTAGGGATCCAGAAGCAGCAAACCCTGGCCTCCCCAGGAACCCCTAAGCTGTCTTCTAGTTTTAGAAAGGGGTAAGGCTGCAAATGGTTTCTTCCCTTTCCTGGGATGGGCTTCTCCGACCTTGTGTGAGAATGAAGCCCAGGCAGGTCACCGCAGTCTGTGATATTTGAGCTTTTTCTTGGACAACTTCTATCCTTTATTGGCTTGGTAGTTCAGAGGCCTCCTTAGTAGGGCTGGCGATCAGAATGTCGTCTGCGTATTGAAGGAGTGTTTCCTTTTCCAGAGGTAGAACTTTTAGGTCTTTACCTAAGCTTTCCCCAAAGACGGTGTGGGAATTTTTGCACCCTTGGGGCAAGACGGCCCGGAAATATTGTTTTAGTTGTATGTTGAGTCCTGTCACTCACAAGCCAAAATTTCTTGTGACTCTGGGACTAATGGAATACAAAAGAAGGCATCATTGAAGACTAATACAGAATACCATGTCCTGGTGGTTGGTAGAATGACCAGCAGCGTGTAGGAATTAGGAGCAACTGGAGGTATATCCTCGGTGGCTTCACTGACTGTCCTGACATCCTTTACCAGGTCCCCAGCAGCCCATGGGGCACTCGTGGTCAGACCAATCCCCGGATACAGAGCTACCCTTGCAGGTACCGTGACAGGGCTGGGCACACAGGAACCATGCACATAGCCCTCATTGCAGAGCACCCCCAGCTCACCTGTCACTCAGAGCTGACACAGAGCACCTCAGAGCAGGACTTGAACTAACAAACAGCAGCTGCAACAGTTCTGTGACCCTGGGCATCACTCTGTGCGGCCTCCCTCCACCTGGTCTTCCAGAGACTTCCACTGCACCCGGGGCACCAGGCCTCTGTCTCCAACCACCACCCACCCCTCCTCTCCCTGACTCCTGGGTTCCTCTCATTAGGAGAGGGTTTTCTTGAAGTTGTCTCCCACTCATGGGCCAGATAAAATGATTAGAAAACAAGCCAAAGCTGCAGCCCCTTGTCTATCCTGACTCTCAGGAGCCCACACCTGTTCCTTGGACCTGGCCGGTTCAGCAAGTTCCATTTTCTGCAACTGTGAGCCCCTGAGGGGTGATGATTGGCTGAGCTGGGCAGCCTTACCGTGCCGGCCAGCCCTCCCCAGGTGTGCCTGGGTTGAGATCAATATAAATACCACCCCAGGCAGCAAGAGCCCCTGCAGCCCTGCCTGATGCCATTTTCTCTGCCCTGTCAGCAGTCTCGGGGCTGGGCTGGTGGGAGGGAGTGAGAGGCCACAGCTTTGTGGGTGGCCTAGTGTGAGTGGGGCTCTGCTGGACTTTCTGCAGCAGTTGCCAGGCTGCCACCTGCTAAAGAAGAGGATGTGTCACCCATACCTGCTGCTGGAATTTCTCCCTGGGCAGAGGTGAGGAAGGAAAAAAGCAGTGGGGGCAGGGACAGGACGGGTATCTCAGGCAGGGAAATGGAAATCTTCCAGAAGAGCACCCAGGGCCAGGACCATCCTGGCTGGCCTGCAGGCACCAAGTCGGCTGGCATGCTGTCACTCGTGTGGCTCCATGGCCCTTCCTCTAGGCTTTCAAGTCCTTGTACATATTCATGTGTTTTACCTGGGAAGGTTGGGAACAGTTCAGCAGCAGCTGGCCTGGGGCTCATCTCACGTTTACTCACAGATGCCTCGGCACGGTCCCCCAGGCTTGTAATGAGGACACTCCTTGCGGGGGGGCTGCTGGCTGCATGCGAGACGATTCCCCACCTCTGACCAACTTCAGAATTGTCTACCACTGGAGCAAGTGCCCTGATAGGGTTTTCATCTGTATAACTGGTGGGTTCTGTTTTGTTTTTTTCTTTTTTGTTTCAAGGTAGGTTTTATTCCTCCTTTTTGTACTTATGGATGTAAGCATGGAAATAATACATTCATATAAATACATGTATGTGAAGGGAATAACTTTTTTCCGTTTTTTAAAAAATTTTATTTTTCATTTTATTTTATTTATTTTTTATACAGCAGGTTCTTATTGGTTATCTATTTTATACATATAAATGTATACATGTCAATCCCAATCTCCCAACTCCTCCCACCACCAACCCCCCCATGGCTTTCCCCTCTTTGTGTCCATACATTTGTTCTCTACATCTGTGTCTCTATTTCTGCCCTTCAAACCGGTTCATCTGTACCATTTTTCTAGGTTCCACATATATGCGTTAATATACAGTATTTGTTTTTCTCTTTCTGACTTACTTCACTCTGTATGACAGTCTCTAGATCCATTGACGTCTCTACAAATGACCCAATTTCATTCCTTTTTATGGCTAATAGTCCATTTTATATATGTACCACATCTTTATCCATTCGTCTGTCTGTGGGCATTTAAGTTGCTTCCATTACCTGGCTATTGTAAATAGTGCTGCAATGAACATTGTGGTGAATGTGTCTTTTTGATTTATGGTTTTCTCTGGGTATATGCGCAGTAGTGGGTTGCTGGATCATATGGTAATTCTATTTTTAGTTTTTTAAGGAACCTCCATACTGTTCTCCATAGTGACTATCAATTTACATTCCCACCAATCGTGGAAGAGGGTTCCTTTTCTCCACACCCTCTCCAGCATTTGTTGTTTGTAGATTTTCTGATGATGCCCATTCTAACAGGTGTGAGGTGATACCTCATTGTAGTTTTGATTTGCATTTCTCTAATAATTAGTGATGTAGAGCAGCTTTTCATGTGCTCCTTGGCCATCTCTACGTCTTTTTGGAAGAAATGTCTATTTAGATCTTCTGCCCATTTTTGTATTGGGTTGTTTGTTTTTTTAATATTGAGCTGCATCAGCTGTTTATATATATTGGAGATTAATCCTTTGTCCATTGATTCAGTTGCAAATATATTCTCCCATTCTGAGGGTTGTCTTTTTGTGTTTGTAGTTTCCATTGCTTTGCAAAAGCTTTTACGTTTCATTAGGTCCCATTTGTTTAGTTTTCTTTTTTATGTCATTACTCTAGGAGGTGGATCAAAAAAGATCTTCCTGTGATTTATGTTAGAGTATTCTTCCTATGTTTTCCTCTAAGAGTTTTATACTGTCCGGTCTTACATTAATGTCTCTAATCCATTTTGAATTTATTTTTGTGTATGGTGTTAGGGGGTGTTCTAATTTCATTCTTTTACATGTAACTGTCCATTTTTCCCAGCACCACTGATTGAAGACACTGTCTTTTCTCCATTGTATAGTCTTGCCTACTTTGTCATAGATTAGTTGACCATAGGTGTGTAGGTTTATCTCTGGGCTTCTTTCTTTTTTATTTTCCTTTTACACCTTTATTGGAGTATAATTGCTTTACAATGGAGTGTTAGTTTCTGCTGTATAACAAAGTGAATCAATTATACATATACATATATCACCATATCCCCTCCCTCTTACATCTCCCTCCCACCCTCCACATCCCACCCCTTTAGGTGGTCGCAAAGCACCGAGCTGATCTCCCTGTGCTATGTGGCTGCTTCCCAGTAGCTATCAATGTTACATTTGGTAATGTATATATGTCCATGGCACTCTCTCACTTCGTCCCAGCTTACCCTTCCCCCTCCCCGTGTCCTCAAGTCCTTTCTCTCTGTCTGTGTCCTTAATCCTGTCCTGCCCCTAGGTTCTTCATAAACTTTTTTCTTTAGATTCCATATATCTCTGTTAGCACACGGTATTTATTTTTCTCTTTCTGACTTACTTCACTGTGTAGGACAGACTCTAAGTTCATCCCCCTCACTACAAATAACTCAGTTTTGTTTCTTTTTATGGCTGAGTAATATTCCATTTATATATGTGCCAGATATTCTTTATCCATTCATCTGTCGATGGACACTTAGGTTGCTTCCATGTCCTGGCTATTGTAAGTAGAACTGCAATGAACATTGTTGTATATAACTCTTTTTGAATTATGGTGTTCTCAGGGCAAATGCCCAGTAGTTGGATTGCTGGGTCGTATGGTACTTCTATTTTTAGTTTTTTAAGGAACCTCTATACTGTTATCCCTGGTGGGTATAGCAATTTACATTCCCAGCAACAGTGCAAGAACGTTCCCTTTTCTCCAGTAAATGCCTCTCCAGCATTTATTGTTTGTAGATTTTTTGATGATTGCCATTCTGACTGCTGGGAGGTGATACCTCACTGTAGTTTTGATTTGCATTTCTCTAATGATTAGTGATGTTCAGCATCCTTTCATGTGTTTATTGGCAATCTGTATATCTCCTTTGGAGAAATGTCTATTTAGGTCTTCTGCCCATTTTTGGATTGTGTTGTTTGTTTTTGTGATATTGAGCTACACGAGCTGCTTGTAAATTTTGGAGATTAATCTTTTGTCATTTGCTTCATTTGAAAACATTTTCTCCCATTCTGAGGGTTGTATTTTCGTCTTGTTTATGTTTTCCTTTGCTGTGCAAAAGCTTTGAAGTTTCATTAGGTCCCATTTGTTTATTTTTGTTTTTATTTCCACTTCTCTAGGAGGTGGGTCAAAAAGGATCTTGCTGTGATTTATGTCATAGAGTGTTCTGCCTATGTTTTCCTCTAATAATTTTATAGTGTCTGGTCTAACATTTAGATCTCTAATTCATTTTGAGTTTATTTTTGTGTATGGTGTTATGGAGTGTTCTAATTTCATTCTTTCACATGTAGTTGTCCAGTTTTCCCAGCACCACTTACTGAAGAGACTGTCTTTTCTTCATTGTATATCTTTGCCTCCTTTGTCATAGATGAGTTAGCCATAGGTACGTAGGTTTATCTCTGGGCTTTCTATCTTGTTCAATTGATCTATATTTCTGTTTTTGTGCCAGTACCATATAGTCTTGATTAATGTAGCTTTGTAGTATAGTCTGAAGTTAGGAAGTCTGATTCCTCCAGCTCTTTTAATTTCTCTCAAGACTGCTTTGGCTATTCGGGGTCTTTTGTGTCTCCATACAAATTTTAAGATTTTTTTGTTCTAGTTCTGTAGAAAATGCCAGTGGTATTTGATAGGGATTGCATTGAATCTGTAGCTTGCTTTGGGTACTATAGTCATTTTCACAATATTGGTTCTTCTAATCCAAGAACATGGTTTATACCTCCATATGTTTATATCATCTTTGATTTCTTTCAGCAGTGTCTTATAGTTTTCTGAGTACAGGTCTTTTACCTTCTTATGTAGGTTCATTCCTCCGTATTTTATTCTTTTTGTTGCAATGGTGAATGAGATTGTTTCCTTAATTTCTCTTTCTGATCTTTCATTGTTAGTGTATAGGAATGCAAGAGATTTCTGTGCATTAATTTTGTATCCTGCAACTTTACCAAATTCATTGATTAGCTCTAGTAGTTTTCTGGTGGCATCTTTAGGATTCACTATGTGTAGTATCGTGTCATTTGCAAACAGTGACAGTTTTACTTCTTCTTTTCCAATTGTATTCCTTTTATTTCTTTTTCTTCTCTGATTACTGTGTCTAGGACTTCCAAAACTATGTTGAGTAATAGTGGTGAGAGTGGACATCCTTGTCTTGTTCCTGATCTTAGAGGAAATGCTTTTAGTTTTTCACTATTGAGAATGATGTTTGCTGTGGGTTTGTCATATACTGCCTTTATTATGTTGAGGTAGATTCCCTCTATGCCCACTTTTTGGAGACTTTTAATCATAAATTGGTGTTGAATTTTGTCGAAAGCTTTTCCTGCATCTATTGGGATGATCATATTTTTATTCTACAATTTGTTAATATGGTGTATCACATTGATTGATTTGTGTATATTGAAGAATTCTTGCATCCCTGGGATAAACCCCACCTGATCATGGTGCATGATCCTTTTAATGTGTTGTTCAATTCTGTTTCCTAGTATTTTGTTGAGGATTTTTACATCTATATTAATCAGTGATATTGGTCTCTAATTTTCTTTTTCTGTAGTATCTTTGTCTGGTTTTGGTATCAGGGTGATGGTGGCCTCATATAATGAGTTTGGGAGTGTTCCTTCCCCTGAAAAGTTCTGAAGAGTTTGAGAAGATTGGGTGTTAGCTCTTGTCTAAATGTTTGATAGAATTCACCTCTGATGCCATCTAGTTCTGGACTTTTGTTTGTTGGAAGATTTTTAATCACACTTTCAATTTCATTACTTGTGATAAGTCTGTTCATATTTTCTATTTCTTCCCGGTTCAGTCTTGGAAGGTTATACCTTTCTAAGAATTTGTCCATTTCTTCCAGGTTGTCCATTTTATTGGCATAGAGTTGCTTGTAGAGGTCTCTTAGGATGCTTTGTATTTCTGTGGTGTCTGTTACAACTTCTCCTTTTTCATTTCTAATTTTATTGATTTGAGTCCTCTCCCTCTTTTACTTGAGTCTGGCTACAGGTTTATCATTTTTGTTTATCTTCTCAAAGAACCAGCTTTTAGTTTTATTGATCTTTGCTATTGTTTTTATTTCATTTATTTCTGCTCTGATCTTTATGATTTCTTTCCTTCTATTAACTTTGGGTTTTGTTCTTCGTTCTCTAGTTCCTTTAGGTGTAGGGTTAGATTGTTTATTTGAGATTTTTCTGGTTTCTTGAGGTAGGCTTTTATTGCTATAAACTTCCCTCTTAGAACTGTTTTTGCTGCATCCCATAGGTTTTCAATCATCGTGTTTTTGTTGTCATTTGTCTCTAGGTAGTTTTTGATTTCCTCTTTTATTTCTTCAGTGATCTCTTGGTTATTTAGAAACGTATTGTTTAGCCTCCATGTGTTTGTTTTTTACGTTATTTTCCCTGTAATTGAGTTCTAATCTCATAGCATTGTGGTCGGAACAGCTGCTTGATATGATTTCAGTTTTCTTAAATTTACTGAGGCTTTATTTGTGACCCAAGATGTGATCTATCCCAGAGAATGTTCCGTGTACCATTGAGAAGAACTTGTAGTCTGCTGTTTTTGGATGGAATGTCCTATAAATATCCATTAAATCTATCTGGTCTATTGTGTCATTTAAAGCTTGTGTTTCCTTATTAATTTTCTGTCTGGATGATCTCCATTGGTGTAAGTGAGGTGTTAAAGTCCCTTGCTATTATTGTGTTACTGTTGATTTCCTCTTTTATAGCTGTTAGCAGTTGCCTTATATATTGAGGTGTTCCTGTGTTGGGTACATATATATTTATAATTGTTATATCGTGGATTGATCCCTTGATCATTATGTAGTGTCCTTCCTTGTCTCTTGTAACATTCTTTATTTTAAAATCTATTTTATCTGATATGAGTATTGCTACTCCAGCTTTCTTTTGATTTTCATTTGCATGGAATATATTTTTCCATCCCCTCACTTTCAGTCTGTATGTGTCCCTAGGTCTGAAATGGGTCTCTTGTAGACAGCATATATATGGATCTTGTTTTTGTATCCATTCAGTGAGCCTGTGTCATTTGGTTGGAGCATTTAATCCATTCATGTTTAAGGTAATTATCAATATGTATGTTCCTATTATTATTTTCTTAATTGTTATGGGTTTGTCTTAGTGGGTCCTTTTCTTCTCTTGTGTTTCCCACTTAGAGAAGTTCCTTTAGCATTTGTTGTAGAGCTGGTTTCGTGGTGCTGAATTCTCTTAGCTTTTGCTTGTCTGTAAAGCTTTTGATTTCTCCATCAAATCTGAATGAGATACTTGCTGGGTGGAGTACTCTTGGTGGTAGGTTCTTCCCTTTCATCACGTTAAATTTATCATGCCACTCCCTTCTGGCTTGTAGATTTTCTGCTGAGAAATCAGCTGTTAACCTTATGGGAGTTCCGTTGTATGTTGTCATTTTTCCCTTGTTGCTTTCAATAATTTTTCTTTGTCTTTAATTTTTTCAATTTGATTACTGTGTGTCTCGGCATTTTTCTCCTTTGGTTTATCCTGCCTGGGACTCTCTGCGCTTCGTGGACTTCGGTGGCTATTTCTTTTCCCATGCTAGGGAAGTTTTCAACTATAATCTCTTCAGATATTTTCTTGAGTCCTTTCTCTCTCTGTTCTCCATCTGGGACCCCTATAATGTGAATGTTGTTGCATTTAATGTTGTCCCAGAAGTCTCTTAGGTTGTCTTCATTTATTTTCATTCTTTTTCTTTATTCTGTTCCATGGCAGTGATTTCCACCTTTCTGTCTTCCAGGTCACTTATCCATTCTTCTGTCACAGTTATTCTGCTACTGATTCCTTCTAGTGTATTTTTCATTTCAGTTATTGTATTGTTCATCTCTGTTTGTTTGTTCTTTAATTCTTCTAGGTGTTTGTTCCTTAATTCTTCTAGGTCTTTGTTAAGCATTTCTTGCATCTTCTCAATCTTTGCCTCCATTATTTTTCTAAGGTCTTGGATCATCTTCACTATCATTATTCTGAATTCTTTTAATGGAAGGTTACCTATCCCCACTTCATTTCGTTGTTTTTCTGAGGATTTATCTTGTTCCTTGATCTGGTATAAAGTCCTCTGCCTTTTCATTTTCTCTATCTTTCTGTGAATGTGGTTTTCCTTCCACAGGCTGCAGAATTGTAGTTCTTCTTGCTTCTGCTGTCTGCTCTCCAGTGATTGAGTCTATCTGAGAGGCTTGTGCAAGCTTCCTTATGCGAGGGACTGGTGGTGGGTAGAGCTGGGTGTTGCTCTGGTGGGCAGAGCTTTAATCTGCTTGTCTGTGGATTAAATAAAAGTTTAATAAAAAGTTTAATCCGCTTGTCTGCTGAGGCATGGGGCTGGGTTCCCTCCCTGTTGGTTGTTTGGACTGAGGTGACCCAGCACTGGAGCCTACCTTGCTCTTGGTGAGGCTAATGGTGGACTCTGGGAGAGTTCACGCCAAGGGGTATTTCCCAGAACTTCTGCTGTCAGTGTCGTTGTCCCCATGGTGAGCCGCAGCCACACCCCACCTCTGCAGGAGACCCTCTAAAACTAGCAGCTAGGTATGATCATTCACCTATGGGGTGACTGCTCCTTCCCCTGGGTCCTGTTGTGCACACTACTTTGTGTGTGTCCTCCAAGAGGGGAGTCTCTGTTGAGACTCTGAGTCTCTGAGTGCAGTTGAGACTCTGAGTGGAGTCGCGCAGACTCTGGGTCCTGTGAAACTTCGATGTTTTGTGGTTCTAGAAATCCTATAGGAGACGGTCCACAGCAGGTGAAGCTAATGCTGTCATAGAGGTGGTGAAACCAAAGATCTGCAGTTCCGACTAGAGGTGCTGATGTACAAACAGGACAAAATCATCTCATGTGAATGTAGTTCAGGCATGTTTAAAATGAATGCAGTCATGTTAATGCCTAACATCTTCTATCTTGTGCCTCTCCTCAAGGACCCCCTCCTCAGTTCCTGAGGCTCCTGTAAGTCATGTACAGGGGAATGGAGAGTGGGCTCTGTCCAGTCTGAGCCCTGAGTTACCCTGTGTGTATCTTAGGATACTTTGTATTTCTGTGGTGGCTCTTGTAACATCATCTCTTTCAGTTCTGATTTATTTGGGCCCTCTCTTTTAAAAAAAGTACTACTGTTGTCTTTTATTCTTTACAGAAGTTTAATAAGTGTTTGATCTACTACCCTTACTCTATGTATACTTTTTGCCGTGAGATTTTTACTTTTGTTTGTTTTCTTGTTACTGTCAATAATTAGTGAGAATTCTTTTAAGCTACCTTCAACATTGCTTATAAAGCTGCTTTATTAGTGATGACAGAGCTTTAATGGAAGTCGTGTTCTGGTTGTAAACTAGAATGCAATGTGCCAGCAAAAAGTCCCTTAAGTGTATGTCTCATTACTTCTTGTTCTTTTTTTTTCCTTTTTTCTCTCTTTTTTTTCTTGTTCTTTTTTTAATTTTTATTTTTTATCAGAGCAAATTTGATTAAAATGTTTTGTTTGTTCTAGGTGTGTAAGATGTGGTTCTTTTACACATATACATGTATCTATACTTCTTCAGATCGTTTTCTCATGTAGCTTGTGACACAATGTTGAGTAGTCTTCTCTTGGTATTCCGTAGGTCTTTGGTGATTATATATTTCACATGTGTTCCTATATCTATGTTAACCCCAATATCCTAATGTATCCAGTCCTCACACCTTTCCATTTGGTGAACCATAAGTTTGTTCAATGAATCTGTGATTGCCTTTCTCTGTGGAAATATCTTCATTGGTATCAATTTTTAGCTAACACCTATAAGTGATATTATAGGATATGTGTCTTTTGCTGTCTGACTTAGTACAATTTGCCTGATTACCTCTAGAATCATCTACGGTGCTGCAAATGGCATTGTTTCATTTTTTTCCCTAGATAATATTCCATCTGTACATGTACCAGTTCTTCTTTGTCCACTCACCTCTTGATGGACTTTCTGGTTGCCTCCATGTCTTGGCTATTGTAATACTGCTGCACTGCACATTTGCCTGCCTGTGTCTTTCCAATTCTGTCTTCTTATGTTATAGGCCCAAGAGTGGGCCTCCTGTATCATATAGTATCTCAGGGTTTACCGTTTAAATGCACCATGATTCTGTGCTCATTAGTGGCTCTTTCCAGGTTACATCTCACTTAAAGTTGAGGGTATGCATTTCTCCACAACACCTTCAGCATTTATTTATTTATTTATTTTTAACATCTTTATTGAAGTATAATTGCTTTACAATGGTGTGCTAGCTTGTGCTTTACAACAAAATGAGTCAGTTATACATATACATATGTTCCCATATCACTTCCCTCTTGCGTCTCCCTCCCTCCCACACTCCCTCCCCTCCAGGCAGTCACAAAGCACCGAGCTGATCTCCCTGTGTCATGCTGCTGCTTCCCACTAGCTATCTACCTTACGTTTGGTAGTGTATATATGTCCATGCCTCTCTCTCCCTTTGTCACAGCTTACCCTTCCCCCTCCCCATATCCTCAACTCCATTCTCTAGTAGGTCTCTGTCTTTATTCCTGTTTTACCCCTAGGTTCTTCATGACATTTTTTCCCTTAAATTCCAGGTATATGTGTTAGCATACGGTATTTGTCTCTCTCTTTCTGACTTACTTCACTGTGTATGACAGACTCTAGGTCTATCCACCTCATTACAAATAGCTCAATTTCGTTTCTTTTTGTGGCTTCAGCATTTATTGTTTGTAGTTTTCTTGCTGATGGATATTCTGACTGGTGTGAGCTGATACCTCTTTTTGGTTGAATTTGCATATGACTCATAATCCTTTGAAATTGAGCTTTAAGGCATGTCCTTTTTATTTTTCAAACTGTGATTACAGCTTAGCTCTTCAAAGTGTTTTCTAAAGTATGTGTTACATTTTGAAATTTATTGGCCATTACCTCCCTCAAAACATTTTGAGGGCAGGTTTCATTTACAGCCCTGCAGTACTTGTTCACATGAAGTGATCATTAGCACAGGCTTTAAAGCTGCTTTTGCAGGTAACAGCCAGATTGCGGCAGCCTTTCTTTGTTCCCCATGCTGGTACTAGGGAAACAGAGCTTCCGGCCAGTGGTCTTCCTCGGTTATAAATTAGAGTGGAATGTGCCCGGATAAACCCCCAAAGGCTGATGTCTCCTTATTTTTGTTTGTTTTTTAAATTTAATTTATATTTTTATCGGAGTAATATTCCATTGTGTATATGGACCACTTCTTGGTGCATAGCTCTGTTGAGGGACATTTTCGTTGCTTCCAAGTGTTGGCTATATTAAATATTGCTGGAGTGCAAGATTGCCGGCCTGTGACTTTTTGATTCTCATTTTCTCAGGTGATAGGCCCAGCAGTGGGTGTGACTGATTGACTAGTAGCTCAATGTTTACCTTTTCAAAGCACCTCCATTGTGTTTTCATTAGTGGCTCTTACCATGTCTCCCTTAGAACCGAGGGTACGAACTTCTCCACAATCCCTTCAGCATTTATAGTTTGCAGCATTTTTGCTAATGGCCAATCTGACTGCTGTGACCTGATAGGTTTTTGTAATTTGGGTTGGCATGACTTTAAAAATTCCTAAAATTCATCATTTTCCACGCCTTTTTCCTTTCTGTTAAAAATCAAGTGTGAGCACAATATATCTCTTGAAGCTCTCTTCTTGGAAGGTTGCCCTCTTTTGAATTTTTGGTGGATATTCGACCCCAGGATTTTTTTGGAGGGCAGATGTCATTACAGAACTGCAAGTTTGGTTAATATTTAGTGACCATTAGCACTGGGTTTAAAGCTGCTGTTGTGGGAAACGGCCACAAGGAGGCAGCATTTGTCCTTTCCCAAATCTGAGTACTAGGGCAGCAGAGCCTTTCTGGAAGTTGTCGTCCTAGGTTTTAAGTTAGAATGGAATGTGCCAGGAGGAACGCCCATAAGTTTATGTCTCATTACATCTTGGTTTTTAAAATTTATTTAATCGGGGTAATGATTAGATATTGTTTGTCCAGATGTACACAATCTGGTTCATTTGTACAATATATATGTCTATTCATGTTCAGATCCTCTTCCCATGTAAAATATTACAGTGTTCCGTAGACCTCCCTTGCTATATGGTCCGTCTTTTTGCTATATGTTTATTATATGTATTTGTATACGTATGGTAACGTTAATCTTAATTTATCCATTCTGCCCACCTTTCCTTTTAGATAAGCATACTTAATTTCTAAGTCTGTGAGTGTCTTTCTCTGTGGAAATATGTTCATTTGTGTTAGTTATTAGATAACGCCTATAAGTGATATCATAGGATATAGGTCTTTTGCTTTCTGACTTACCTCATATTCTGTGATTATCTCCAAGCTCATCTATGGCACCTCAAATAGCAGTGTTTCATTGTTTTCCATGGCTAATATTCTATTGTGAACGTGGACCACTTCTTCTTCATCCATACATCTGTTGATGGACATTTTGGTGGCTTCACTGTCTTGGCTATTGTGAATAAGGCTGCAGTGTAGCTTTTGCAGCCCGCGTCTTCTCGATTCTGGTCTTCTCAGGTGAGAGGCCCAGTGGTGTGACTGCTGCATCGAATGGTATCTCAACTTTTAATCGTAGCTCCTTTCTGTTCTCATTATTGGCTCTTACCACGTTACATCTCACCAGCAGCTAGAGGGTACAAAGTTCTCTAAAACCCCTTCAGAATTTATTGTTTGTAGACCTTTTGCTGATGGTCAGTCGACTGGTGTGAGTTGAAACCTTTTTGTACATTAGATTTGCATGAGTCTAATAATTCCTGAGGTTGAGCTTTCACCCATTTTCCTTTTTTTAAACAAGAGAGTGAGTCAAACTTACCTCTTCATACTATCGTCTTGAAAAATTTGTCAGTTTTGAATTTTATTGTCCATTCCCTACCTCAGCACAGTTGTTTAGGGCAGGTGTCCTTTGCAGCCCTGAGTCCTTGTGAATGTTAAGAGAACATTAGCTGTGGGCTTAACGCTGCTCTTACGGAAAACGGCCACAAGGCAGCAGAATTTCTACATTTCCAACTCTGGGTTTTTGGGCAGCAGAGCCTTCCTGGAAATCGTGTTAGTAGGCTGCAAATTAGAGTGGAATGTGCCAGAGCACATCCCCAAGAGCTTATATCTCCTTACTTCTTGTTTGTTTTATAAATTTAATTTTTATTAATTATCAGAGCAAACTTGATAAAAATATTTTGTTTCTCCTAGGTGTACAGAATCTGGTTCATTATATCAATGTATCTGTCATTTATCTTTGCATTCTTTACCGTGTAGGTTATTACAGAGTGTTGCCTAGACCTCTCTTGGTATTCCATAGGTATTTTGTGATTATATATTTCATATGTATTAGTACATGTCTGTTAACCCTCATATCCTAATTCACACATTCCTTACACTTTTTCATTTGGTTAAACATAATTTTTTTTTCTTAATCCATGCTTTTCCTTCTCTTGGAAATAAGTTCATGAGTATCAACTTTTAGGTAACACCTAGAAGTGATGTCATAGGATATCTGTCTTTCACTTTCTTTCTTTAATTTGAGTGATTATCTCTAGGTCCTTATATGGTGGTGCAAACGGCACTGTTTCATTGTTTTCCATGGCTAATATTCCATTGTTTACATGGACCACTTCCTCTTTGTGCATTTTTCTGTTGATGGACATTTTGGTTTCTTCCAAGTCTTGGCTATGTTAAATATTCCTGCAGTACAGGATTGCCAGCCTGTGTCTTTTCCGTTCTGCTCTGCTCAGGTGATAGGCACATCAAAGGACCTACCAGATCACATGGTAGCTCAATTTTTACCCTTAAACGCACCTCCATTATGTTCTCGCTACTGGCTGTTACCAGTTTACATCCCCCCCAGCAGCTGGAGGGTACACAGTTCTCTGAAACCCCTTCAGCATTTATTCTTTGTAGACTTTTTGCTGAAGAACATTCTGACGGCTGTGAGGTGAACATTTCTGTAATTGGATTTGCATGGCTTTATTCATTGCTGATGTTGCGCATTTTTCAATTTCCTTTTATTTTAAAGAGAAAAAAAAGAAAAGACAAAATGTGCGTAAAATATGCCTCTTGACATTGTCTTCTTGAAATGTTGACGTCTTTTGAATTTTCTGGTCGATTACGACCCCAGGACATTTTTTGAGGCCCGGTGTCCTTTACAGTGCTGCACATATTTTGAATATTAAGTGAACATTACCTCTTGGTTTAAAGCTGCTGTTGTGTGAAACAGCCACAAGGCGGCAGCATTTCTCCTTTACCAAATCTGGTTACCAGGGCAATAGAGCCTTAATGGAAGTCCTGTTCTAGGTTGAAAATTAGAATGGGATGTGCCAGGAAAAATTCCTTTCAGTTTATGTCTCATTATTTCTTGTTCATATTTTTAATTTAATTTTTATTTTTTATCGCAGCAAATTTGATTACAATGGTTTTTTTTTTGTTCTAGGTGTGCAAGATGTGGTTCTTTCACACACATACATATATCTATTCTTCTTTGGAACCTTTTCCCAGGTAGGTTATGACACAATGTTGAGTAGTCTTCTCTTGGTATTCCATAGGTCTTTGGTGATTATATATTTCACATGTGTTTCTATATCTATGTTAACCCCAATATCGTAATGTATCCAATCCTCACACCTTTCGATTTGGGGAACCATAAGTTTGTTCAATGAATCTGTGATTGCCTTTCTCTGTGGAAATATCTTCATTGTTATCAATTTTCAGGTAACACCTATAAGTGATATACGTTAGGTGTCTTTCGCTTTCTCACTTACTACAAGTTGCATGGTTACCTCTAGACTCATCTATGGTGCTGCAAATGGCATTGTTTCATTTTTTTCCCGAGCTAATATTCCATCTCTATATGTAACAGTTCCTCTTTGTCCACTCATCTGTTGATGGACTTTTGGTTGCTTCCATGTCTTGGCTATTGTAATACTGCTGCAGTGCAGATTTGCCTGCCTGTGTCTTTCCAATTATGTCTTCTTATGTTATAGGCCCAGGAGTGGGCCTGCTGGATCATATAGTAGCTCAATGTTTACCTTTTAAAGGCACCTCCACCCTGTTCCCATTAGTGACTCTTACCAGGTTACGTCCCACTTCAAATTAAGGGTATGCATTTCTCCACAACCTCTTCAGCATTGATCATTTGTAGTTTCTTTCCTGATGGTTATTCTGAATGGTGTGAGCTGATACCTCTGTGTGGTTGGATTTGCATGTGTCTCATAATCCTTTGAAATTGAGCTTTCAGGCATGTCCTTTTATTTTTCAAACGGTTATTACAGCTTAGTTCTTCAAATGGTTTTCTTGAAATATGTGCCACATTTTGAAATACTTTGGCCTTTACCTCCTGCAAAACATGATGAAGGCAGGTTTCCTTTACAGCCCTGCAGGACTTGTTCATATGAAGTGAAAATTAGCATAGGTTTTAAAGCTGCTTTTGCAGGTAATGGCCAGAGGGTGGAGCATTTCATAATTCTATGAAACGTAACTGAACACACAATATATATTTTTTCTTTTAAATTTCCATTGTTACTTTTTTAAAGTACAATTATAATTGAAGTTCTTTGTAACAAGTGAAATTTAAAAAATTAAAGGAAAAGATAATATTTTACCACTTGCCATCCTTTCCCATTTACTGAAACGACCAGCATAATGTGTAGAGTTCTCATTTTATCCAGGTGTTCTATACATCTGGAATATCATGCTTCTCACTGTAGAAAAACAGATTTAGCTCTCACACTTTTTATAGGCTACATAACAGTCCATAGAACAGAAGTACCAACTATTTCAGACTTAGCTTTTTGAGGGACACTCAGGTTACTTTCTGTTTTATTTTGTTGTTCTTTTTCTGGGGGGGGGTAGGAGTTTATTATTTATTTATTTATTTTTGTTGTGTTGGGTCTGAGTTTCCGTGTGAGGGCTTTCTCTAGTTGTGGCAAGTGGGGGGTCACTCTTGATCTCGGTGCGCAGGCCTCTCACTATTGCGGCCTCTCTTGTTGCAGAGCACAGGCTCCAGATGCGAGGGCTCACTTGTTGTGGCTTATGGGCCTAGTTGCTCCATGGCATGTGGGATCCTCCCAGACCAGGGCTCGAACCTGTGTCCCCTGCATTAGCAGGCAGATTCTAACCACCGCACCACCAGCGAAGCCCCCTATTTTGTTGTTCTGCTAGTTTGTTTTAACCCAAGAAAATATTTTTTTAAATACAAAAAAACAAAATTAAGCTAGGGGTAAGGATTAGGGTTTAGGGTAAGGTTTAGGGTTAGGATACGGGTTAGGATTATTGTACAGCTTAGAGTATGGTTTAGGGTTATGGTTATGGTATGGGTTAATGTTAGGGTACAGTTTAGGGTATGGCTATGGTTTAGTGTTAGGGTACGGGTTAAGGTATGGGTTAGTGTTAGGGTATGGGTTAGGATTAGGGTATGGTTTACATTCAGGGTTATGGTTAGGTTTAGTGTATGGGTTAGTGTTAGGTATGGGTTAGGGTAAGGGTTAGGGTTAGGTTTAGTGTTAAGGAAGGGGTACAGTTTAGGGTACAGTATAGGGAACAACAAAGGGTTAGGGTTAGGGTACGTGTTAGGGTACAGTTTAGTGTTAGTGTACGGGTTAGGATTAAGGTATGGTTTAGGGTAAGGTTTAGGGTTAGGGTTAGGGAACGGGTATGGTTTGGGGTACAGTTTAGGGTATGACCACGGGTTAGGAGTAGGGTAAGTGTTAGGGTATGGTTTAGTGTTAGTGTACAGGTTAGGATTATGGTACGGGATAGTGTAAGGGTTAGGGTTAGGGTTAGGGAATGGGTACAGATTAGGTTACAGGTTAGGGTATGACAACGGGTTAGGGTTAGGGTACGTGTTAGTGTATGGGTTAGGATTAGGGTACGGGTTAAGTTATGGGTTAATGTTAGGGGATGGGTTAGGATTAGGGTACGGGTTATGGTACGGTTTAGGGAAAGGGTTAGGATATGGGGTAGGGTAAGGATAAAGTTTAGTGTATGGCTATGTGTTACTGTTAGGGTACATGTTAGCGTACAGGTTAGTGTTTGTGTACAGCTTACGGTAAGGGTTAGGGTTAGGGAACGGGTACGGTCTCAGGCACAGGTTAGGGTACGGTAGCGGGATAGGGTTAGGGTACGTGTTAGGATGAGACTTCTTTGTAGTGCAGATTTGAATTTCCCGCTTGCTTGGTTGACCAAAAAGGGCGTATGTGTTTTATCCTGAATATATTCAGGAAAAAACGCATACGCACTTTTTGGCCAAGTGCATCGTTGCCGAAGATCTGCCGCTTTTCATATGCTTTAAATGCAATTCCAATCTACCTCCTGAAATCTGTTTCCTGCAATTGTGTCTTGTTTCAAGTCCTCTTCACAGCCATACCTCAATATATTTTTGGACGATAGTTGTCCTTTATAACTCTGCAGGTTTGTGAATTGCAGTGCCCCTGAGTTCCTTTTTTCAACTCACTTTCTGTGAGCTGGCCACAAATCAACAGGATTGCTTCAGGCCCTATTCTGGTTCCGGCACGGCACGCTGAGTCTTTGGTTAATTCTACATCCTGGTGGGAAATTAGAGTGAAATGTGCCCGTCCAAACACCTACAGCTAGTCTCTCATTGGTTCTCCCTATTCCCGTTCATCCTCCGCAGAAATTGCAGAGTGTGCCAAACAGGAGGTTACAAGCACTGACTCTCCAAGTGGGGAGATTGTTAGTAAAGCGTCTGGAATGGCGAACCCGAGTACCAGCGGATGAATAATGAGATGCGTTTTAGAAACCTTGCCCGATCACACTGTGGACCATCCTCTGGGTTTCCCACGCATGTTTTAGCTGTAGGAAGAATCCCTTAAACCTGGAGAGTTGGGACCCATGGAATGGGTAGCACGCAGTACTACTTCAAAGGGTTTGCATTTGCTCACCGAACCTCACCAATCCTCACAGCCCCAAGTGTCCAGCCTTATGTCTCTCCCAGCTGTGGGTGTAGATGTGGTAAATCCAGGTTTTGTCACAAGCCCTGAACGAATTATTTAAGAATTTATCTCTCTTTCACTGTCTTTGTGTTTTGATTTTGAAATTTATTTTTATAATGGGGTTTAGTTGATTTTCACTGCTGTGTTTATGCCGCTCGATGCACACTTGATCCTCTTATGTAGACATATAAACACATAGGTTTTAAGATTCTTACTAGTCAGATATATTCCTCTGCAGTGAATAGGGGGTGTTGAGTCCACTTCGTTGGACAAGGAGTATATCTTGTCTATTACTGGCTTATGGAACGGTATCTGTGCTAATTTCAATCTCTGGTTTTATGCAGCACCCCAACTCACCTTTCCCCTTAAGCAAGCAAAAGTTTGTTTTCTAAATGTGAGACTCTGTTCTGTTTTGTAATTCAGTTCATGTGTAGCCAAGTTTACATTCCCTCTATAAGTGATATCTTATAACTAGTTTCTTTTTCTGTGTGACTTATTTCACTCAGAATCATCTTACCTAAATCCACTCATTATGCTGCTACGGGCCTGATGACATTGATTTCATTGCAGAGTGATATTCTATTCTATGTAAGTACCATAACTTCTTTATCCATTTTTCTCTTTCTGGGATACTTAAGTTGTTCTGTTGTCGAGGTTCTTGTAAACACAGCAGCCCTAAACTTTGGGGTGGCTGAGTCTTGTTGATTTTAATTTTCCTAAGCTATAGGGCCATAGGTGGAAGTGCCCGAGTCTCTGTAACTTTGTTTTTTAGAGGTTTCAGGAAACACCATACACTTCTCCAGAGTGGCTGTTGGCCATTTACATCCCGCCCATCAGCATAACAAGGCTCCCTGTTCTCCATGGCCTGTCCTGCCTTTCTGGTTTTTACATTTTTTTCAGATGGCCCATTTGACCGGTGGGAAGTGAGACTTCATTGTAGTGCGGATTTCCATTGCACGCTTCCTTGGTTGGCAAAAAAGGTCATATGCGTTTTTTCCTGGATATATTCAGGAAAAAACCATGTGCATTTTTTGGCCAAGTACATCATTGTCGAAGTTCTGCCGCTTTTCATATGTTTTAATGCAGTTTCCATCTACCTCCTGAAATATATTTCCTGCAATTGTGCCGTGCTTTCAAGTCCTCTTTGCAGCCTTACTTCAGTATATTTTTGGACGATAGCTGTCATTTATAACTCTGCAGGTTTATGAATTACAGTGCCCCTAAGGTCCTTTCTTCAACTCGCTTTCTTGTGAGCTGGCCGCAAAACCACAGGATTGCTTCAGGCCCTAATCTGGTTTCATCACGGCACGCTGAGCCTTTGGTTAATTCCTCTTCCTGGTGGGAAATTAGAGTGAAATGTGACCGTCCAAACACCTACAGCTAGTCTCTCATTGGTTCTCCCTATTCCCGTTCAACCTCTGCAGAAACTGCTAACTGTACTAAACAGGAGTTTTAAGGCACAGACTCTCCACTTGGGGAGATTTTTAGTAAAGCATCTGGAATGGCAAACCCGTGTACCAAGGGACAAAAAATGAGATGCGGTTTAGAAACGTTGCCCGATCACATGGTGTACAATCCTCTGGGTTTCCCATGCATGTTTTAGCTGTAGGAAGAATCCCTTAAACGAGGAGAGTTGGGACCCATGGAATGGGTAGCATACAGTATTACTTCAAAGGGTCTCCATTTGCTCACCGAACCTCACCAATCCTCTCAGCCCCAAATGTCCTGCCTTATGTCTCACCCAGCTGTGGGTGTAGATGTGGTAAATCCAAGTTTCATCACAAGCCCTGAACGAATTATTTAAGAACTTTCTCTCCTTCACTGTCTTTGTTTTTGAAATTTATTTTAATAATGGGGTTTAGTTGATTTTCATGGCTGTGTATAGTGCTCTACACACACTTGATTCTCTTACGGAGACATATAAATACATATGTTTTAATATTCTTATTGTCAGATATATTCCTCTGCAGTGAATAGGCGGTGTTGAGTCTAATTCGTTGAGCAAGGAGTATATCTCGTCTATTACATATTTGGCTTATGGAATAGTATCTGTGCTAATTTCAATCTCTGGTTTTACGTAGCACCCCAACTCATCATTCCCCTTAAGGAAGCATAAGTTTGTTTTCTAAATGTGAGACTCTGTTCTGTTTTGTAATTCAGTTCATGTGTAGCCAAGTTTACATTCCCTCTATAAGTGATATCTTATGATAAGTTTCTTTTTCTGTGTGACTTATTTCCTTTGAATCATTGTACCTAAATCCATTCATTATGCTTGTACGGGCCGGACGACATTGATTTCATTGCTGAGTGATGTTCCATTGTACGTAAGTATGAAAACTTCTTTATCCATTTCTCTCTTTCAAGGATATTTAATTTGTACCATAGTCGAGACTCTTGTAAACAGAGCAGCCCTAAACTTTGGGGTGGTTGTTTCTTGTTATTTTAATTTTCCTGAGTTATAGTGTTATAAGTAGGTTTAGGGTTAGGGTTAAGGTTAGGGTTAGGGAACGGGTATGGTTTAGGATGCGACAATGGTTTAGGGTGAGCGAAAGTGTTAGGGTACAGGTCAGTGTTAGTGTACCATTTAGGATTAGGGTAAGTGTTAGGGTAATGCTTCAGGTTAGGGTTATGTTTAGGGAATGGGGACGGTTTAGGGTAGAGGTTAGGGTACGACAACAGTTTAGGGATAGCGTACATGTAAGGGTAAGTGTTAGTGTTAGCGTACGGGTTAGGATTAGGGGACGGGTTAGGGTAAGGCTTCGGGTAAGGGTTAGGGTTAGCGTTAGGGATAGGGGACGGTGACCATTTAGGGAACAGGTTAGGGTATGACAATGGTTGAGAGTCAGCATTCGTGTTAGGGTATGAGTTAGAGTTAGCGTATGGGTTAGGATTAGGGGACCGGATAGGGTAAGACTTCGGGTAAGGGTTAGGGATAGGGTTAGGGGATGGGGAAAGTTTAGGGTACAGGTTAGGGTACGACAAGAGTTTAGGGTGAGCGTACATGTTAGGGTATGGGTTAGTGTTAGAATACGGGTTAGAATTAGGGGACGGGTTAGGGTAAGGCTTCAGGTAAAGTTTAAGCTTAGGATTAGGGGACTGGGAAGGTTTAGGGTACAGGTTAGGGAACGACGATGGTTTAGGGTGAGTGTACATGTTAGGGCATGGGTTAGTGTTAGCATACGGGTTAGGATTAGGGGACAGGTTAAGGTAAGGCTTCGGGTAAAGGTTAGGGTTAGGGTTAGGGGACGGGGAATTTAGGGTACAGTTTAGGGTACGACAGTGGTTTAGGGTGAGTGTACGTGTTAGGGTACGGGTTAGTTTAGCGTACGGGTTAGGATTAGGGGACGGGTTAGGGTAAGGCTTCAGGTAAGGGTTAGGGTTAGGAGAGGGGGACAGTTTAGGGTACAGGTTAGGGTGTGACAGCAGTTTAGGGTGACCGTACGTGTTAAGGTATGGGTTAGTGTTAGTGTACGGGTTAGGATTAGGTGACGGGTTAGGGTAAGGCTTCAGGTAAGGGTTAGGGTTAGGGTTAAGGGACGGGGACGGTTTAGGGTACAGATTAGGGTACTACAACGGTTTAGGGTGAGTGTACGTGTTAGGATATGAGTTAGTGTTAGCGTACGGGTTAGGATGAGGGGACAGGATGGGATAAGGCTTCGGGTAAGTGTTAGGGTTAGGCTTATGAGACGGGGACGGTTTAGGGTACATGTTAGGGTACAACAACGGTTTAGGGTGAGCATAGGTATTAGAGTACAGGTTAGTGTTAGGGTATGGCTTAGGATTAGGGGACGAGTTAGGGTAAGGCCTCGGGTAAGTGTTAGGGTTAGGGGACAGGGTCGGATTAGGGTACAGTTTAGGGTACGACAATGGTAAAGGGTGAGGGTACATGTTAGGGTACAGGATAGTGTCAGCGTACGGGTAAGGATTAGGGGAAAGTTTAGGGTACGGCTTCCAGTAAGGGGTACGGTTAGGGTTAGGGAATGGAGATGGTTTAGGGCACAGGTTAGGGTACAACAACAGTTTAGGGTGAGCATAAGTGTTAGGGTATGGGTTAGTGTTAGCGTACGGGTTAGGATTAGGGGACGGGTTAGGGTAAGGCTTTGGGTAAGGGTTAGGGTTACGGTTAGGGGACGGGGACGGTTTACGGTACAGGTTAGGGTACGACAAAGGTTTAGGGTGAGGCGTACATGTTAGGGTATGGGTTAGTGTTAGCATACGGGTTAGGATTAGGGGATGGGTTAGGGTAAGGCTTCGGGTAAGGGTTAGGGTTAGGGGAAGGGGACAGTTTAGGGGACAGGTAAGTGTACGACAATGGTTTAGGGTGCGCGTAAGTGTGAAGGCACGGGTTAGTGTTATCGTACGGGTTAGGATTAGGGAACGGGTTAGGGTAAGGCTTCGCTAGGGGTTAGGGTTAGGTAAGGGTTAGGGTTACTGTTAGGGTTAGGTGGACAGGGATGGTTTTGGGTACAGGTTAAGGTACGACAATGGTTTAGGGTAAGCATACGTGTGAGGGCACGGGTTAGTGTTAGCGTAGGGTTAAGATAAGGGGACGGGTTAGGGTTAGGGGACGGGGACGGTTTAGGGGACAGGTTAGTGTACGACAACGGTTTAGGGTGAGCGTACGTGTGACGGCACGGGTTAGTGTTAGCGAACGGGTTAGGATTAGGGGATGGGTTAGGGTAAGGCTTCGGGTAAGGGTTAGGGTTAGGGTTAGGGTTAGGGTTAGGGGATGGGGATGGTTTAGGGGACAGGTTAGGGTACGACAACGGTTTAGGGTGAGCGTACGTGTGAGGGCATGGATTAGTGTTAGCATACGGGTTAGGATTAGGGGATGGTTTAGGGTAAGGCTTCGGGAAAGGGTTAGGGTTAGGGTTAGGGAACGGGGAAGGTTTAGGGGACAGGTTAGGGTACGCCAACAGTTTAGCGTGAGTGTACGTGTGAGGGCACGGTTTAGTGTTAGCGAACGGGTTAGGACTAGGGGATGGGATAGGGTAAGGCTTCGGGTAAGGGTTAGGGTTAGGGTTAGGGGATGGAGACGGTTTAGGGGACAGGTTAGGGTACGACAACGGTTTAGGGTGAGAGTACGTGTGACGGCATGGGTTAGTGTTAGCGAACGGGTTAGGATTAGGGGACAGGTTAGTCTAAGGCTTAGGGTAATGGTTAGGGTTAGGGTTAGAATTATGGTTAGGGTTAGGTGATGGGGACGATTTAGGGGACAGGTTAGGGTATGACAATGGTTTAGTGTGTGCGTACGTGTGAAGGCACGGGTTAGTGTTAACGTACGGGTTAGGATTAGGGGACGGGTTAGGTTAAAGCTTCAGGTTAGGTTTGGTTAGGGGATGGTTTAGGAGACAGGTTAGTGTACGACAACTGTCTGTGGTGAGCGTACATGTGAGGGCACAGGTTAGTGTTAGCGTACGGTTTGGGATTAGGAGACGGGTTAGGGTAAGACTTCTGGTAAGGTTAGGGTTAGGGTTAGGGTTAGGGTTAGGGGATGGGGACGGTTTAGGGGAGAGGTTAGGGTACGACAATGGTTTAGGGTGAGCGTACGTGTGAGGGCATGGGTTAGTGTTAGCATACGGGTTAGGATTAGGGAACGGGTTAGGTTAAGGCTTCGGGTAAGGTTTAGGGTTAGGGTTAGGGGACGGGGACGGGGATGGTTTAGGGGAGAGGGTAGGGTACGACAACGGTTTAGGGTGAGCGTACGTGTGAGAGCACGGGTTAGTGTTAGCGTACGGATTAGCATTAGGGGACGGGTTAGGGTTAGTGTTGGGGTTAGGGGACGGGGATGGTTTAGGGGACAAGTTAGGGTATGTCAACGGTTTAGGGTGAGCGTACGTGTAAGGGCACGGGTTAGTGTTAGCATACGGGTTAGGATTCGTGGACGGTTTCAGGTAAGGCTTCGGGTAAGGGTTAGGGTTAGGGTTAGGGCTAGGGTTAGGGGACGGGGACGGTTTAGGGGACAGGTTAGGGTATGAAAACTGTTTAGGGTGAGTATACGTGTGAGGGCACGAGTTGGTGTTAGCATATGGGTTAGGATTAGGGGACGAGTTAGGGATAGGATTAGGGTTAGTGTTAGGGGACGGGGACGGTTTAGGGGACAGGTTAGGGTACACCAACGGTTTAGGGTGAGCGTACGTGTGAGGGCACGGTTAGCGTACGGGTTAAGATTAGGGGACGGGTTAGGGTAAGGCTTCGGGTTAGGGTTAGGGTTAGGAGATGGGGATGGTTTAGGGGACAGTTTAGGGTACGACAACAGTTTAGGGTGAGCGTACATGTGAGGGCACAGGTTAGTGTTAGCGTACGGGTTGAGATTAGAGGACGGGTTAGGGTAAGGCTTCTGGTAAGTGTTAGGGTTAGGGTTAGGGGATGGGGACGGTTTAGGGGACAGGTTAGGGTACGACAATTGTTTAGGGTGAGCGTACGTGTGAGGGCACGGGGTAGTGTTAGCGTACGGGTTAGGATTAGGGGACGGGTTAGGGTAAGGCTTTGGTAAGGTTTAGGGTTAGGGTTAGGGATCGGGGATGGTTTAGGGGACAGGGTAGGGTACGACAACGGTTTAGGGTGAGCGGACGTGTGAGGGCACGGGATAGTGTTAGCGTATGGGTTAGGATTAGGTGACGGGTTAGGGTAAGGGTTCGGGTAAGGGTTAGGGTTAGTGTTAGGGTTAGGGTTAGGGGATGAGGAAGGTTTAGGGGACAGGTTAGGGTACGTCAACTGTTTAGGGTGAGCGTACGTGTAAGGGCATGGGTTAGTGTTAGCGTACGGGTTAGGATTAGGGGACGATTTAGGGTAAGGCTTCGGGTAAGGGTTAGGTTTAGGGTTAGGGTTAGGGGACGGGGACGGTTTAGGGGACAGGTTAGGGTACAACAAAGTTTTAGGGTGAGTGTACTTGTGAGGGCACTGGTTAGTGTTAGCGCACGTGTTAGGTTTAGGGGATGGTTTAGGGTAAGGCTTCGAGTAAGTGTTAGGGTTAGGTTTAGGGTTAGGGTTAGGGTTAGCGGATGGGGACTGTTTAGGGGAAAGGTTAGGGTATGAAAATGGTTTAGGTTGAGCATACGTGTGAGGGCACAGGTTAGTGTTAGCTTACGGGTTAGGATTAGGTGACGGGTTAAAATAAGTCTTTGGGTAATGGTTAGGGTTAGGGTTAGGGGACGGGGACGGTTTAGGGGACAGGTGAGGGTACGACAACGGTTTAGGGTGAGGGTACGTGTGAGGGCACGGGTTAGTGTTAGCTTACGGGTTAGGATTAGGGGACGGGTTAGGGTAAGGCTTCGGGTAAGGGTTAGGGTTAGGGTTAAGGGACGGGGATGGTTTAGGGGACAGGTTAGTGTACGACAACGGTTTAGAGTGAGCGTACGTGTGAGGGCAGGGGTTAGTGATAGCGTACGGGTTACGACTGGGCGACGGGTTAGGGTAAGGCTTCGGGTTAGGGTTAGTGTAAGGGGACGGGGACGGTTTAGGGAACAGGTTAGGGTACGCCAATGGTTTAGGGTAAGCGTACGTGTGAGGGCAAGGGTTAGTCTTAGCGTACGGTTTAGGATTAGGGGGCGGGTTAGGGTAAGGCTTCGGGTAAGTGTTAGGGTTAGGGTTAGGATTAGGGTTAGTGGACGGGGACGGTTTAGGGTACAGGTTAGTGTATGAAAACGGTTTAGGGTGAGGGTACGTGTGAGGGCACGAGTTAGTGTTAGTGTATGAGTTAGGATTAGGGGACGAGTTAGGGTTAGGATTAGGGTTAGGGTTAGGGGACGGGGATGGTTTAGGGGACAGGTTAGGATATGACAACGGTTTAGGGTGAGCGTACGCGTGAGGGCACGGGACAGTGTTAGCATACGGGTTAGGATTAGGGGACGGGTTAGGGTAAGAGTTAGGTTTAGGGTTAGGGTTAGGGGACGGGGACAGTTTAGGGGACAGGATAGGGGACGACAACGGTTTAGGGTGAGCGTACGTGTGAGGGCACTGATTAGTGTTAGCATATGGGTTAGGATTAAGGGACGGGTTAGGGTAAGGCTTTGGGTAAGCGTTAGGGTTAGGTTTAGGTTTAGGGTTAGGGTTAGGGAATGGGGACGGTTTAGGGTCTAGGTGAGGGTACGACAACACTTTAGGGGGAGCGTGCGTGTGAGGGCGCGGGTTAGTGTTAGCGTCCGGTTTAGGATTAGGGGACGGGTGAGTGTCAGGCTTCCGGGAAGTGTTAGGGTTAGGGTTCGGGCTAGTGTTAGGGTTAGGGGACGGGGATGGTTTAGGGTCCAGGTGAGGGTACGACAACGCTTTAGGGCGCGCGTGCGTGTGAGAGCGTGGGTTAGTGTCAGCGTACGGGTTAGGATTATGGGACGGGTGAGGGTCAGGCTTCGGGGAAGGGTTAGGGTTAGGGTTAGTGCTAGGGTTAGGGTTAGGGCATGGGGACGGTTTAGGGTCCAGGTGATGGTACGTCAACTCTTTAGGGTGAGCGTGAGTGTAAGGGTGCGGGTTAGTGTTAGCGTACGGGTTAGGATTAGGGGACGGGTGAGGGTCAGGCTTCGGCGAAGTGTTAGGTTTAGGGTTCGGGCTAGGGTTAGGTTTAGGGGACGGGGAAGGTTTAGGGTCCATGTGAGGGTACGACAACGCTTTAAGGGGAGCGTGCGAGTGAGGGTGCGGGTTAGTGTTAGCGTCCGGGTTAGGATTAGGGGACGTGTTAGGGTCAGGCTTCAGCGAAGTGGTAGAGTTAGGGTTCTGGCTAAGGTTAGGCTTAGGGGACTTGGAAGGTTTAGGGTACAGGTGATGGTGGACAACGCTTTAGGGGGAGCGTGCGTGTGAGGGCCCGGGTTAGTGTTAACGTCCGGGTTAGGATTAGGGAACGGGTGAGGGTCAGGCTCCTGGGAAGGGTTAGGGTTAGGGTTCTGGCTAGGGTTAGAGTTAGGGGACTGGGAAGGTTTAGGGTACAGGTGAGGGTACGACAATGCTTTAGGGGGAGCGTTCGTTTGAGGGCGCAGGTTAGTGTTTGTGTACGGGTTAGGATTAGGGGACGGTTGAGGGTCAGGCTTCGGGGAAGGGTTAGGTTTAGGGTTCGGGCTATGGTTAGGGTTAGGGGAAGGGGACGGTTTAGGAACAGATAAGGGTACGACAACGCTTTAGGGCGAGCGTGCGTGTGAGGGCGTGGGTTAGTGTTAGCGTACGGATTAGGATTAGGGGACGGGTGAGGGTCAGGCTTCGGCGAAGGGTTAGGTTTAGGGTTCGCGCTAGGGTTAGGGTTAGGGGACGGGGACGGTTTAGGGTCCAGGTGAGGGTACGACCACACTTTAGGGGGAGCGTGCGTGTGAGGGCGCGGGTTAGTGTTAGTGTACGGGTTAGGATTAGGGGACGTGTGAGGGTCAGGCTTCGGGGAAGGGTTAGGTTTAGGGTTAAGGCTAGGGTTAGGGGTAGGGGACGGGGACGGTTTAGGATCCAGGTGAGGGTACGACAAAGTTTTAGGGGGAGCGTGCATGTGAGGGAGCGTGTTAGTGTTAGCGTATGGGTTAGGAGTAGGGAACGGGTGAGGGTCAGGCTTCGGGGAAGGGTTAGGGTTAGGGTTCTAGCTAGGGTTAGGGTTAGGGGACTGGGAAGGTTTAGGGTCCAGGTGAGGGTACGACAATGCTTTAGGGGGAGCGTGCGTTTGTGGGCGCGGGTTAGTGTTTGCGTACGGGTTAGGATTAGGGGACGGGTGAGGGTCAGGCTCCGGGGAAGTGTTAGGTTTAGGTTTCGGGCTAGGGTTAGGGTTAGGGGACGGGGACTGTTTAGGGTCCAGGTGAGGGTACGACAATGCTTTAGGTTAAGCATGCGTCTGAGGGCGTGGGTTAGTGTTAGCGTACGGGTTAGGATTAGGGGACGGATGAGGGTCTGGCTTCGGGGAAGGGTTAGGGTTAGGGTTCGTGCTAGGGTTAGGGTTAGGGGACGGGGACGGTTTAGGGTCTAGATGAGGGTACGACAACACTTTAGGGTGAGCGTGAGTGTGTGGGTGCGGGCTAGTGTTAGCGTACGGGTTAGGATTACGGGACGGGTGAGGGTCAGGCTTCGGAGAAGTGTTAGTGTTAGGGTTCGTGCTAGGGTTAGGGTTAGAGGACGGGGATGGTTTAGGGTCCATGTGAGGGTACGACAACGCTTGAGGGGGAGCTTGCATGTGAGGGCACGTGTTAGTGTTAGCGTACGTGTTAGGATTAGGGGACGGGTGAGGGTCAGGCTTCGGGGAAGGGTTACGGTTAGGGTTCGGGCTAGGGTTAGTGTTAGGGGACTGGGATGGTTTAGGGTCCAGGTGAGGGTACGACAACGCTTTAGGGGGAGCGGTCGTGTGAGGGCGCGGGTTAGTGTTTGCGTACGGGTTAGGATTAGGTGACGGGTGAGGGTCAGGCTTCAAGGTAGGGTTAGGGTTAGGGTTCGGGCTAGGGTAAGGGTTAGGGGACAGGGACGGTTTAGGGTCCAGGTGAGGGTACGACAACACTTTAGGGGGAGCGTGCGAGTGAGGGTGCGGGTTAGGATTAAGGGACGTGTGAGTGTCAGGCTTCGGGGAATGGTTAGGTTTACGGTTCGGGCTAAGGTTAGGGTTAGGGGACTGTGACGGTTTAGGGTCCAGGTCAGCTTACGACAACGCTTTAGGTTGAGCATGCGTCTGAGGGCGCGGGTTAGTGTTACTGTACGGGTTAGGATTAGGGGACGGGTGAGAGTCAGGCTTCGGGGAAGGGTCAGGGTTAGGGTTCGGGCTAGGGTTAGGTTTAGGGGACGGGGACGGTTTAGGGTCCAGGTGAGGGTACGACAACGCTTTAGGGGGAGAGTGCGTGTGAGGGCGCGGGTTAGTATTAGCATACGGGTTAGGATTAGGGGACGTGTGAGGGTCAGGCTTCGGGGAAGGGTTAGGGTTAAGGTTAGGTCTAGGGTTAGGGTTAGGGGATGGGGACGGTTTAGGGTCCAGGTGAGGGTACGACAACGCTCTTGGGGGAGTGTACGAGTGATGGCGCGGGTTAGTGTTAGCGTACAGGTTAGGATTAGGGGACGGGTGAGGGTCAGGCTTTGGGGAAGGGTTAGGGTTAGGGTTCGGGCTAGGGTTAGGGTTAGGGGACGGGGACGGTTTAGGGTCCAGGTGAGGGTACGACAACGCTTTAGGGGGAGCGTGCGTGTGAGGGCGTGGGTTAGTGTTAGCGTACGGGTTAGGATTAGGGGACGGATGAGGGTCAGGCTTCGGGGAAGGGTTAGGGTTAGGTTTCGGGCTAGGGTTAGGGTTAGGGGACGGGGACGGTTTAGGGTCCAGGTGAGGGTACTACAATGCTTTAGGGGCAGCGTGCGTGTGAGAGCGCAGTTTAGTGTTAGCGTACGGGTTAGGATTAAGGGACGTGTGAGGGTCAGGCTTCGGTGAAGGTTTAGGGTTAGGGTTCGGGCTAGGGTTACGGTTAGAGGACGGGGACGGTTTAGGGTCCAGGTGAGGGTACGACAACGCTTTAGGGGGAGCGTGCGTGTGAGGGCGTGGGGTAGTGTTAGAGTACGGGTTAGGTTTAGGCGATGGGTGATAGTCAGGCCTCGGGGAAGGGTTAGGGTTAGGGTTCGGGCTAGGGTTAGTGTTAGGGGACGGGGACGATTTAGTGTCCAGGTGAGGGTACGACAACGATTTAGGGTGAGCATGCGTGTGAGGGTGCGGGTTAGTGTTAGCGTACGGGTTAGGATTAGGGGACGGGTGAGTGTCAGGCTTCGGCGAAGGGTTAGGGTTAGGGTTCGGGCTAGGGTTAGGTTTAGGGGATGGGGACGGTTTAGGGTCCAGGTGAGGGTACGACAACGCTTTAGGGGGAGCGTGCGTGTGAGGGCGCGTGTTAGTGTTAGCGTATGTGTTAGGATAATGGGACGGATGAGGGTCAGGCTTCGGCGAAGTGTTAGGGTTACCGTACGGGCTAGGGTTAGGGTTAGGGGACGGGGACGGTTTAGGATCCAGGTGAGGGTACGACAACGCTTGAGGGTGAGCGTGCGTGTGAGGGCGCGGTTTAGTGTTAGCATACGGGTTAGGATTAGGGGACGTGTGAGGGTCAGGCTTCGGGGAAGGGTTAGGGTTAAGGTTAGGTCTAGGGTTAGGGTTAGGGGATGGGGACGGTTTAGGGTCCAGGTGAGGGTACGACAACGCTCTTGGGGGAGCGTACGAGTGATGGCGCGGGTTAGTGTTAGCGTACAGGTTAGGATTAGGGGACGGGTGAGGGTCAGGCTTCGGGGAAGGGTTAGGGTTAGGGTTCGGCCTAGGGTTAGGGTTAGGTGACGGGGACGGTTTAGGGTCCAGGTGAGGGTACGACAACGCTTTAGGGGGAGCGTGCGTGTGAGGGCGCGGGTTAGTGTTAGCGTACGGGTTAGGATTAGGGGACGGATGAGGGTCAGGCTTCGGGGAAGGGTTAGGGTTAGGTTTCGGGCTAGGGTTAGGGTTAGGGGACGGGGACGGTTTAGGGTCCAGGTGAGGGTACTACAATGCTTTAGGGGCAGCGTGCGTGTGAGAGCGCAGTTTAGTGTTAGCGTACGGGTTAGGATTAAGGGACGTGTGAGGGTCAGGCTTCGGTGAAGGTTTAGGGTTAGGGTTCGGGCTAGTGTTACGGTTAGAGGACGGGGACGGTTTAGGGTCCAGGTGAGGGTACGACAACGCTTTAGGGGGAGCGTGCGTGTGAGGGCGTGGGGTAGTGTTAGAGTACGGGTTAGGTTTAGGCGATGGGTGATAGTCAGGCCTCGGGGAAGGGTTAGGGTTAGGGTTCGGGCTAGGGTTAGTGTTAGGGGACGGGGACGATTTAGTGTCCAGGTGAGGGTACGACAACGATTTAGGGTGAGCATGCATGTGAGGGTGCGGGTTAGTGTTAGCGTACGGGTTAGGATTAGGGGACGGGTGAGTGTCAGGCTTCGGCGAAGGGTTAGGGTTAGGGTTCGGGCTAGGGTTAGGTTTAGGGGATGGGGACGGTTTAGGGTCCAGGTGAGGGTACGACAACGCTTTAGGGGGAGCGTGCGTGTGAGGGCGCGTGTTAGTGTTAGCGTATGTGTTAGGATAATGGGACGGATGAGGGTCAGGCTTCGGCGAAGTGTTAGGGTTACCGTACGGGCTAGGGTTAGGGTTAGGGGACGGGGACGGTTTAGGATCCAGGTGAGGGTATGACAACGCTTGAGGGTGAGCGTGCGTGTGAGGGCGCGGTTTAGTGTTAGCGTACGGGTTAGGATTAGGGGACGGGTGAGGGTCAGGCTTAAGGGAAGGGTTAGGGTTAGGGTTCGGGTTAGGGTTAGGGTTTGGTTTATGGTTAGGGTTAGGGGAAGGGGACGGTTTAGGGTCCAGGTGAGGGTACAACAATGCTTTAGTGTGAGCGTGAGTTTGAGGCCACGGGTTAGTGTTAGCGTACGGGTTAGGATAAGGGGATGTGTGAGGTTCACGCTTCGGCGAAGTGTTAGGGTTAGGTTTCGGGCTAGGGTTAGGGTTAGGGGACGGGGACGGTTTAGGGTCCACCTGAGGGTACGACAACGCTTTAATGGGAGAGTACATGTGAGGGCGGGGGTTAGTGTTAGCGTACGGGTTAGGATTAGGGGACGGGTGAGTGTCAGGCTTAGGCGAAGATTTAGGGTTAGGGTTCGGGCTAGGGTTAGGGTTAGGGGACGGGGACGGTTTAGGATCCAGGTGAGGGTACGACAAAGTTTTAGGGGGAGCGTGCATGTGCGGGAGCGTGTTAGTGTTAGCGTACGGGTTAGGAGTAGGGAACGGGTGTGGGTCAGGCTTCGGGGAAGGGTTAGGGTTAGGGTTCAGGCTAGGGTTAGTGTTAGGGGACTGGGATGGTTTAGGGTCCAGGTGAGGGTACGACAACGCTTTAGGGGGAGCAGTCGTGTGAGGGCGCGGGTTAGTGTTTGCGTACGGGTTAGGATTAGGTGACGGGTGAGGGTCAGGCTTCAAGGAAGGTTAGGGTTAGGGTTCGGGCTAAGGTTAGGGTTAGGGGACGGGGACGGTTTAGGGTCCAGGTGAGGGTACGATAATGCTTTAGGGAGCGTGTGCGTGTGAGGGCGCGGGTTAGTGTTAGCGTACGGGTTAGGATTAGGGGACGGGTGAGGGTCAGGCTTCGGGGAAGGGTTAGGGTTAGGGTTCGGGCTAGGTTTAGGTTTAGGGGACAGGCACGGTTTAGGGTCCAGGTGAGGGTACGACAACGCTTTAGGTGGAGCGTGCGTGTGAGGGCGCGGGTTAATGTTAGCGTACGGGTTAGGATTAGGGGAAGGGTGAGGGACAGGCTTCGGGGAAGTGTTAGCGTTAGGTTTCGGGCTAGGGTTAGGGTTAGGGGATGGGGACGGTTTAGGGTCCAGGTGAGGGTACGACAACGCTTTAGGGGGAGCGTGCGTGTGAGGGCGTGAGTTAGTGTTAGCGTCCGTGTTAGGATTAGGGGATGGGTGAGGGTCAGCCTTCGGGGAAGGGTTAGGGTTAGGGTTCGGGCTAAGGTTAGGGTTAGGGGACGGGGTCGGTTTAAGGTCCAGGTGAGGGTACGACAACGCTTTAGGGGGAGCGTGCGTGTGAGGGCGCGGGTTAGTATTAGCATACGGGTTAGGATTAGGGGACGTGTGAGGGTCAGGCTTCGGGGAAGGGTTAGGGTTAAGGTTAGGTCTAGGGTTAGGGTTAGGGGATGGGGACGGTTTAGGGTCCAGGTGAGGGTACGACAACGCTCTTGGGGCAGCGTACGAGTGATGGCGCGGGTTAGTGTTAGCGTACAGGTTAGGATTAGGGGACGGGTGAGGGTCAGGCTTCGGGGAAGGGTTAGGGTTAGGGTTCGGGCTAGGGTTAGGGTTAGGGGACGGGGACGGTTTAGCGTCCAGGTGAGGGTACAACAACGGTTTAGGGGGAGCGTGCATGTCAACGTGCGGGTTAGTGTTAGCGTCCGCTTTAGGATTAGGGGAAGGGTAAGGGTCAGGCTTCGGGGAAGGTTTATGGTTAGTGTTCGGGCTAGAGTTAGGCTTAGGGGACGGGGAAGGTTTAGGGTCCAGGTGAGGGTACGACAATGCTTGAAGGTGAGCGTGTGTGTGAGGGCGCGGGTTAGTGTTAGCATACGCGTTAGGATTAGGGGACGGGTGAGGGTCAGGTTTCGGGGAACTGTTAGTGTTAGGGTTCGGGCTAGGGTTAGGGTTAGGTGACGGGGACGATTTAGGGTCAAGGTGAGTGTACGACAACGCTTTAGGGTGAGCGTGCGTGTGAGGGCGTGGGTTAGTGTTAGCGTACGGGTTAGGATTAGGGGACGGGTGAGGGTCAGGCTTTGGGGAAGTGTTAGTGTTAGGGTTCTGGCTAGGGTTAGGGTTAGGGGATCGGGACGGTTTAGGGTCCAGGTGAGGGTACGACAACGCTTTACGGGGAGCGTGCGTGTGAGGGCGCGGGATAGTGTTAGCATCCAGGTTAGGATTAGGGGACGGGTTAGTGTCAGGTTTCGGGGAAGTGTTAGATTTAGGGTTCGGGCTAGGGTTAGGGTTAGGGGACGGGGACGGTTTACTGTCCAGGTGATTGTACGACAACGCTTTAGTCGTAGCGTGCATGTGAGGGTGCGGTTTAGTGTTAGCGTACTGGTTAGGATAAGGGGATGTGTGAGGTTCAGGCTTCGGCGAAGTGTTAGGGTTAGGGTTCGGGCTAGGGTTAGGGTTAGGGGACGGGGACGGTTTAGGATCCAGGTGAGGGTACGACAAAGTTTTAGGGGGAGCGTGCATGTGAGGGCACGTGTTAGTGTTAACGTACGGGTTAGGAGTAGGGGACGGGTGTGGGTCAGGCTTCGGGGAAGGGTTAGGTTTAGGGTTCAGGCTAGGGTTAGTGTTAGGGGACTGGGATGGTTTAGGGTCCAGGTGAGGGTACGACAACGCTTTAGGGGGAGCGGTCGTGTGAGGGCGCGGGTTAGTGTTTGCGTACGGGTTAGGATTAGGTGACGGGTGAGGGTCAGGCTTCAAGGAAGGTTAGGGTTAGGGTTCGGGCTAGGGTTAGGGTTAGGGGACGGGGACGGTTTAGGGTCCAGGTGAGGGTACGATAATGCTTTAGGGAGCGTGTGCGTGTGAGGGCGGGGGTTAGTGTTAGCGTACGGGTTACGATTAGGGGACGGGTGAGGGTCAGGCTTCGGGGAAGTGTTAGTGATAGGTTTAGGGCTAGGGTTAGGGTTAAGGGACAGGGACGGTTTAGGGTTCAGGTGAGGGTATGACAACGCTTTACAGTGAGTGTGATTGTGAGGGCGCAAGTTAGTGTTAGCGTACGTGTTAGGATTAGGGGACGGGTGAGGGTCAGGCTTCGGGGAAGGGTTAGGGTTAGGGTTCGGGCTAGGGTTAGGGTTAGGGGACTGGGACGGTTTAGGGTCTAGATGAGGGTACGACAACGCTTTAGGGTTAGCGTGCATGTGAGGGCGCGGGTTAGTGTTAGCCTACGGGTTAGGATTAGGGGACGGGTGAGGGTCAGGCTTCGACGAAGTGTTAGGGTTAGGGTTCAGGCTAGGGTTAGGGTTAGGGGATGGGGACAGTTTAGGATCCAGGTGAGGGTACGACAACGCTTTACGGGGAGCGTGCGTGTGAGGGCGAGTATTAGTGTTAGCGTACAGGTTAGGGTTAGGGGACGGGTGAGGTTCAGGCTTCGGGGATGAGTTAGCGTTAGGGTTCAGGCTAGAGTTAGGTTTAGGGGACAAGGACGGTTTAGGGTCCAGGTGAGGGTACGACAACGCTTTAGGGGGAGTGTGCATGTGAGGGCGCGGGGTAGTGTTAGCGTACTGTGTAGGATTAGGGCATGGGTGAGGGTGAGGCTTCGGGGAAGGGTTACGATTAGGGTTCGGGCTAGGGTTAGGGTTAGGGGACGGGGACGGTGACGGTTTAGGGTCCAGGTGAGGGTACGATAACACTATAGGGGGAGCGTGCGTGTGAGGGCGCGGGTTAGTGTTAGCGTCCGGTTTAGGATTAGGGGACGTGTGAGGGTCAGGCTTCCGGGAAGTGTTAGGGTTAGGGTTCGGGCTAGGGTTAGGGTTAGGGGACGGGGACGGTTAAGGATCCAGGTGAGGGTACGACAACGCTTTAGGGGGAGCGTGCGTGTGAGGGCGCGTGTTAGTGTTAGCGTATGGGTTAGGATTAGGGGACGGGTGAGGGTCAGGCTTCGGGGAAGTGTTAGGTTTAGGGTCTGGGCTAGGGTTAGGGTTGGGGAAAGGGACGGTTTAGTGTCCAGGTGAGGGTACGACAACGCTTTAGGGTGAGCGTGATTGTGAGGGCGCGAGTTAGTCTTAGCGTACGTGTTAGGATTATGGGACGGGTGAGGGTCAGGCTTCGGGGAAGGGTTAGGGTTAGGGTTCGGGCTAGGGTTACGGTTAGGGGACTGGGACGGTTTAGGGTCTAGATGAGGGTACGAAAACACTTTAGGGTGATCGTGAGTGTGAGGGCGCGGGTTAGTGTTAGCGTACGGGTTAGGATTACGGGACGGGTGAGGTTCAGGCTTCAGCGAAGTGTTAGGGTTAGGGTTCGGGCTAGGGTTAGAGTTAAGGCACGGGGATGGTTTAGGATCCAGGTGAAGGTACGACAACGATTTAGGGGGAGCGTGCGTGTGAGGGCGTGTTTTAGTGTTAGCGTACGGGTTAGGATTAGGGATCGGGTGAGGGTCAGGCTCCTGGGAAGGGTTAGGGTTAGGGTTCGGGCTAGGGTTAGGGTTAGGGGACGGGAACGGTTTAGGGTCCAGGTGAGGGTACGACAACGCTTTAGGGGGAGCGTGAGTGTGAGGGCGTGGGTTAGTGTTAGCGTACGGGTTAGGATTAAGGGACGGATGAGGGTCAGGCTTCGGCGAAGGGGTAGTGTTAGGGTTCGGGCTAGGGTTAGGGTTAGAGGACCGGGATGGTTTAGGGTCCATGTGAGGGT
This sequence comes from Globicephala melas, assembly GCF_963455315.2. Taxonomy (NCBI): domain Eukaryota; kingdom Metazoa; phylum Chordata; class Mammalia; order Artiodactyla; family Delphinidae; genus Globicephala; species Globicephala melas. Next base: position 64,635,785 of record NC_083314.1, read on the forward strand.
ACGACAACACTTTAGGAGGAGCGTGCGTGTGAGGGCACGTGTTAGTGTTAGCGTACGTGTTAGGATTAGGGGACGGGTGAGTGTCAGGCTTCGGGGAAGTGTTATGGTTAGGGTTCGGGCTAGGGTTAGTGTTAGGGGACTGGGATGGTTTAGGGTCCAGGTCAGGGTATGACAACGCTTTAGGGGGAGCGGTCGTGTGAGGGCGCGGGTTAGTATTTGCGTACGGGTTAGGATTAGGTGACGGGTGAGGGTCAGGCTTCAAGGAAGGTTAGGGTTAGGGTTCGGGCTAGGGTTAGGGTTAGGGGACGGGGACTCTTTAGGGTCCAGGTGAGGGTACGACAACGCTTTAGGTTGAGTATGCGTCTGAGGGCGCGTGTTAGTGTTAGCGTACGGGTTAGGATTAGGGGACGGGTGAGGGTCAGGCTTCGGGGAAGGGTTAGGGTTAGGGTTCGGGCTAGGGTTAGGGTTAGGGGACGGGGACGGTTTAGGGTCCAGGTGAGGGTACGACAACGCTTTAGGGGGAGCGTGCGTGGGAGGGCGCGGGTTCGTGTTAGCGTACGGGTTAGGATTAGGGGACAGGAGAGGGTCAGGCTTCGGGGAAGTTTTAGGGTTAGGGTTCGGGCTAGGGTTAGGGTTAGGGGCCTGGGACGGTTTAGGGTCCAGGTCAGTGCACGACAACGCTTTAGGGGGAGCGGGCGTGTGAGGGCGTGGGTTAGTGTTTGCGTACGGGTTAGGTTTAGGTGACGGGTGAGGGTCAGGCTTCGGGGAAGGGTTAGGGTTAGGGTTCTGGCTAGGGTTAGGGTTAGGGGACGGGGAGGGATTAGGGTCCAGGTAAGGGTACGACAACGCTTTAGGTTGAGCATGCTTCTGAGGGCGCGGGTTACTGTTACCGTACGGGTTAGGATTAGGGGACGGTTGATGGTCAGGCCTCGGGGAAGGTTTAGGGTTAGGGTTCGGGCTAGGGTTAGGGTTAGGGGACGGGGACGGTTTAGGGTCCAGGTGAGGGTACGGTAATGCTTTAGGGTGCGCGTGCATGTGAGGGCGCGGGTTAGTGTTAGCGTACGGGTTAGGATTAGGGGACGGGTGAGGGTCAGGCTTCGGGGAAGGGTTAGGGTTAGGGTTCGTGCTAGGGTTAGGGTTAGGGGACGGGGACGGTTTAGGGTCTAGATGAGGGTACGACAACACTTTAGGGTGAGCGTGAGTGTGAGGGCGCGGGCTAGTGTTAGCGTACGGGTTAGGATTACGGGACGGGTGAGGGTCAGGCTTCGGCGAAGTGTTAGTGTTAGGGTTCGGGCTAGGGTTAGGGTTAGAGGACGGGGATGGTTTAGGGTCCAGTTGAGGGTACGACAAAGCTTTAGGGGTAGCGTGCGTGTGAGGGCGAGGGTTAGTGTTAGCATACGGGTTAGTATTAGGGGACGGGTGTGGGTCAGGCTTCGGGGAAGGCTTAGGGTTAGGGTTCGGGCTAGGGTTAGGGTTAGGGGACGGGGACGGTTTAGGGTCCAGGTGAGGGTACTACAATGCTTTAGGGGGAGCGTGTGTGTGAGAGCGCAGTTTAGTGTTAGCGTACGGGTTAGGATTAGGGGACGTGTGAGGGTCACGCTTCGGGGAAGGGTTAGGGTTAGGGTTCGGGCTAGGGTTAGGGTTAGAGGACGGGGACGGTTTAGGGTCCAGGTGAGGGTACGACAACGCTTTAGGGGGAGCGTGCGTGTGAGGGCGTGGGGTAGTGTTAGAGTACGGGTTAGGTTTAGGCGATGGGTGATGGTCAGGCCTCGGGGAAGGGTTAGTGTTAGGGTTCGGGCTAGGGTTAGTGTTAGGGGACAGGGACGATTTAGTGTCCAGGTGAGGGTACGACAACGATTTAGGGTGAGCATGCGTGTGAGGGTGCGGGTTAGTGTTAGAGTACGGGTATAGGATTAGGGGACGGGTGAGTGTCAGGCTTCGGCGAAGGGTTAGGGTTAGGGTTCGGGCTAGGGTTAGGTTTAGGGGATGGGGACGGTTTATGGTCCAGGTGAGGGTACGACAACGCTTTAGGGGGAGCGTGCGTGTGAGGGCGCGTGTTAGTGTTAGCGTACGTGTTAGGATAATGGGACGGATGAGGGTCAGGCTTCGGCGAAGGGTTAGGGTTAGCGTTCGGGCTAGGGTTAGGGTTAGGGGACGGGGACGGTTTAGGATCCAGGTGAGGGTACGACAACGCTTTAGGTGGAGCGTGCGTGTGAGGGCGCGGTTTAGTGTTAGCGTACGGGTTAGGATTAAGGGACGGGTGAGGGTCTGGTTTCGGGTAAGGTTTAGGTTTAGGGTTCGGGCTAAGGTTAGGGTTAGGTGACGGGGACGGTTTAGGGTCCAGGTGAGGGTACGACAACGTTTCAGGGGGAGCGTGCGTGTGAGGGCGCGGTTTAGTGTTAGCATACGGGTTAGGATTAGGGGACGGGTGAGGTTCAGGCTTCGGGGAAGGATTAGGGTTAGGGTTCGGTCTAGGGTTAGGGTTAGGGGACGGGGACGGTTTAGCGTCCAGGTGAGGGTACAACAACGGTTTAGGGGGAGCGTGCATGTCAACGTGCGGGTTAGTGTTAGCGTCCGCTTTAGGATTAGGGGAAGGGTAAGGGTCAGGCTTCGGGGAAGGTTTATGGTTAGTGTTCGGGCTAGAGTTAGGCTTAGGGGACGGGGAAGGTTTAGGGTCCAGGTGAGGGTACGACAATGCTTGAGGGTGAGCGTGTGTGTGAGGGCGCGGGTTAGTGTTAGCATACGCGTTAGGATTAGGGGACGGGTGAGGGTCAGGTTTCGGGGAACTGTTAGTGTTAGGGTTCGGGCTAGGGTTAGGGTTAGGTGACGGGGACGATTTAGGGTCAAGGTGAGTGTACGACAACGCTTTAGGGTGAGCGTGCGTGTGAGGGCGTGGGTTAGTGTTAGCGTACGGGTTAGGATTAGGGGACGGGTGAGGGTCAGGCTTTGGGGAAGTGTTAGGGTTAGGGTTCTGGCTAGGGTTAGGGTTAGGGGATCGGGACGGTTTAGGGTCCAGGTGAGGGTACGACAACGCTTTACGGGGAGCGTGCGTGTGAGGGCGCGGGATAGTGTTAGCATCAAGGTTAGGATTAGGGGACGGGTTAGTGTCAGGTTTCGGGGAAGTGCTAGAGTTAGGGTTCGGGATAGGGTTAGGGTTAGGGGACGGGGACGGTTTACTGTCCAGGTGATTGTACGACAACGCTTTAGTCGTAGCGTGCATGTGAGGGTGCGGTTTAGTGTTAGCGTACGGGTTAGGATAAGGGGATGTGTGAGGTTCAGGCTTCGGCGAAGTGTTAGGGTTAGGGTTCGGGCTAGGGTTAGGGTTAGGGGACGGGGACGGTTTAGGATCCAGGTGAGGGTACGGCAAAGTTTTAGGGGGAGCGTGCATGTGAGGGCACGTGTTAGTGTTAGCGTACGGGTTAGGAGTAGGGGACGGGTGTGGGTCAGGCTTCGGGGAAGGGTTAGGTTTAGGGTTCAGGCTAGGGTTAGTGTTAGGGGACTGGGATGGTTTAGGGTCCAGGTGAGGGTACGACAACGCTTTAGGGGGAGCGGTCGTGTGAGGGCGCGGGTTAGTGTTTGCGTACGGGTTAGGATTAGGTGACGGGTGAGGGTCAGGCTTCAAGGAAGGTTAGGGTTAGGGTTCGGGCTAGGGTTAGGGTTAGGGGACGGGGACGGTTTAGGGTCCAGGTGAGGGTACGATAATGCTTTAGGGAGCGTGTGCGTGTGAGGGCGGGGGTTAGTGTTAGCGTACGGGTTACGATTAGGGGACGGGTGAGGGTCAGGCTTCGGGGAAGTGTTAGTGATAGGTTTAGGGCTAGGGTTAGGGTTAAGGGACAGGGACGGTTTAGGGTTCAGGTGAGGGTACGACAACGCTTTACAGTGAGCGTGATTGTGAGGGCGCAAGTTAGTGTTAGCGTACGTGTTAGGATTAGGGGACGGGTGAAGGTCAGGCTTCGGGGAAGGGTTAGGGTTAGGGTTCGGGCTAGGGTTAGGGTTAGGGGACGGGGACGGTTTAGGGTCTAGATGAGGGTACGACAACACTTTAGGGTGAGCGTGAGTGTGAGGGCGCGGGTTAGTGTTAGCGTACGGGTTAGGATTAGGGGACGGGTGAAGGTCAGGCTTCGGGGAAGTGTTTGGGTTACGGTTCGGGCTAGGGTTAGGGTTAGGTGACGGGGACGATTTAGGGTCAAGGTGAGTGTACGAGTATGCTTTAGGGTGAGCATGCGTCTGAGGGCGCGGGTTACTGTTAGCGTACGGGTTAGGATTAGGGGACGGGTGAGGGTCAGGCTTCGGGGAAGGGTTAGGGTTAGGTTTCGGGCTAGGGTTAGGGTTAGGGGACGGGGACGGTTTAGGGTCCACATGAGGGTACGACAACGCTTTAGGGGGAGCGGGCGTGTGAGGGCGGGGGTTAGTGTTAGCGTACAGGTTAGGATTAGGGGACGGGAGAGGGTCAGGCTTCGGGGAAGGGTTAGGGTTAGGGTTCGGGCTAGGGTTAGGGTTAGGGGACTGGGACGGTTTAGTGTCCAGGTAAGCGTTCGACAACGCTTTAGGGGGAGCGGGCGTGTGTGGGCGCCGGTTAGTGTTTGCGTACGGGTTAGGATTAGGGGACGGGTGAGGGTCAGGCTTCGGAGAAGGGTTAGGGTTAGGGTTCGGGCTAGGGTTAGGGTTAGGGGACGGGGATGATTTAGGGTCCAGGTGAGAGTACGACAACGCTTTAGGGGGAGCGTGCGTGTGAGGGTGTGGGTTATTGTTAGCATACGGTTTAGGATTAGGGGACGGTTGAGGTTCAGGCTTCGGGGAAGTGTTAGGGTTAGGTTTCGGGCTAGGTTTAGGGTTAGGGGACGGGCACGGTTTAGGGTCCCGTTGAGGGTACGACAACGCTTTAGGGGAGCGTGCGTGTGAGGGCGTGGGTTAGTGTTAGCGTACGGGTTAGGATTAGGGGAAGGGTGAGTGTGAGCCCTCGGGGAAGTGTTAGGGTTAGGGTTCGGGCTAGGGTTAGGGTTAGGGGATGGGTTCGGTATAGGGTCCAGGTGAGGGTACGACAACGCTTTACAGGGAGCGTGCGTGTGAGGGCGTGGGTTAGTGGTAGCATACGGGTTAGGATTAGGGGACGGGTGAGGGTCAGGCTTCGGGGAAGGTTTAGGGTTAGGGTTCGGGCTAGGTTTAGGGTTAGGGGACGGGCACGGTTTAGGGTCCAGGTGAGGGTACGACAACGCTTTAGGGGTAGCGTGCGTGTGAGGGCGTGGGTTAGTGTTAGCGTACGGGTTAGGATTAGGGGAAGGGTGAGGGTCAGGCTTCGGGAAAGTGTTAGCGTTAGGTTTCGGGCTAGGGTTAGGGTTAGGGGATGGGGACGGTTTAGGGTCCAGGTGAGGGTACGACAACGCTTTAGGGGGAGCGTGCGTGTGAGGGCGTGAGTTAGTGTTAGCGTCCGTGTTAGGATTAGGGGAGGGTTGAAGGTCAGGCTTCGGAGAAGGGTTAGGGTTAGGGTTCGGACTAGGGTTAGGTTTAGGGGACGGGGACGGTTTAGGGTCCATGTGAGGGTACGACAACGCTTTAGGGGGAGCGTGCGTGTGAGGGCACGGGTTAGTGTTAGCGTACGGGTTAGGATTAGGGGACGGGAGAGGGCCAGGCTTCGGGGAAGCGTTAGGGTTAGGGTTCGGGCTAGGGTTAGGGTTAGGGGACGGGGACGGTATAGGGTCCAGGTGAGGGTACGACAACGCTTTAGGGGGAGCGTGCGTGTGAGGGCGCGGGTTAGTATTATCGTACAGTTTAGGATTTGGGGACGGGTGAAGGTCAGGCATCGGGGAAGGGTTAGGGTTAAGGTTAGGGCTAGGGTTAGGGTTAGGGGATGGGGACGGTTTAGGGTCCAGGTGAGGGTACGACAACTCTCTTGGGGGAGCGTGAGAGTGAGGGCGCGGTTTAGTGTTAGTGTACAGGTTAGGATTAGGGGACGGGTGATGGTCAGGCTTTGGGGAAGGGTTAGGTTTAGGGTTCGGGCTAGGGTTAGTGTTAGGGGTCGGGGGCAGTTTTGGGTCCAGCTGAGGGTACGAAAATTCTTTAGGGTGAGCGTGAGTGTGAGGGTGCGGGTTCGTGTTAGCGTACCTGTTAAGATTAGGGGACGGGTGAGGGTCAGGCTTCAGGGAAGGGTTAGGGTTAGGGTTCAGGGTAGGGTTAGGGTTAGGGGACTGGGACGGTTTTGGGTCCAGGTGAGGGTACGACAACGCTTAGGGTGAGCGTGCGTGTGAGGGCACGGGTTAGTGTGAGCGTACGGGTTAGGATTAGGGGACGGATGAGGGTCAGGCTTCGGGGAAGGGTTAGGTTTAGCGTTAAGACTAGGGTTAGGGTTAGGGGACGGGGACGGTTTAGGGTCCAGGTGAGGGTACGACAACGCTTTAGGGGTAGCGTGCGTGTGAGGGCGTGGGTTAGTGTTAGCATACGGGTTAGTATTAGGGGACGGGTGTGGGTCAGGCTTCAGGGAAGGCTTAGGGTTAGGGTTCGGGCTAGGGTTAGGGTTAGGGGACGGGGACGGTTTAGGGTCCAGGTAAGGGTACGACAACGCTTTAGGGGGAGCGTGCGTGTGAGGGTGAGGGTTAGTGTTAGCGTACGGGTTAGGATTAGGGGACGGGTGAGGGTCAGGCTTTTGGGAAGGTTTAGGGTTAGGGTTCAGGCTAGGGTTAGGGTTAGGGGACAGGGACGTTTTAGGGTCCAGGTGAAGGTAGGACAACACTTTAGGGGGAGCGTGCGTGTGAGGGCACGGGTTAGTGTTAGCGTACGGGTTAGGATTAGGGGACGGGTGAGGTCAGGCTTCGGGGAAGGGTTAGGTTTAGGGTTCGTGCTAGGGTTAGGGTTAAGGGACGGGGATGGTTTAGGATCCAGGTGAAGGTACGACAACGATTTAGGGGGAGCGTGCGTGTGAGGGCGTGTGTTAGTGTTAGCGTACGGGTTAGGATTAGGGATCGGGTGAGGGTCAGGCTCCTGGGAAGGGTTAGGGTTAGGGTTCGGGCTAGGGTTAGGGTTAGGGGACGGGAACGGTTTAGGGTCCAGGTGAGGGTACGACAACGCTTTAGGGGGAGCGTGAGTGTGAGGGCGTGGGTTAGTGTTAGCGTACGGGTTAGGATTAAGGGACGGATGAGGGTCAGGCTTCGGCGAAGGAGTAGTGTTAGGGTTCGGGCTAGGGTTAGGGTTAGAGGACGGGGATGGTTTAGGGTCCATATGAGGGTACGACAACACTTTAGGAGGAGCGTGCGTGTGAGGGCACGTGTTAGTGTTAGCGTACGTGTTAGGATTAGGGGACGGGTGAGTGTCAGGCTTCGGGGAAGTGTTATGGTTAGGGTTCGGGCTAGGGTTAGTGTTAGGGGACTGGGATGGTTTAGGGTCCAGGTCAGGGTATGACAACGCTTTAGGGGGAGCGGTCGTGTGAGGGCGCGGGTTAGTATTTGCGTACGGGTTAGGATTAGGTGACGGGTGAGGGTCAGGCTTCAAGGAAGGTTAGGGTTAGGGTTCGGGCTAGGGTTAGGGTTAGGGGACGGGGACTGTTTAGGGTCCAGGTGAGGGTACGACAACGCTTTAGGTTGAGTATGCGTCTGAGGGCGCGTGTTAGTGTTAGCGTACGGGTTAGGATTAGGGGACGGGTGAGGGTCAGGCTTCGGGGAAGGGTTAGTTAGGGTTAGGGTTCGGGCTAGGGTTAGGGTTAGGGGACGGGGACGGTTTAGGGTCCAGGTGAGGGTACGACAACGCTTTAGGGGGAGCGTGCGTGGGAGGGCGCGGGTTCGTGTTAGCGTACGGGTTAGGATTAGGGGACAGGAGAGGGTCAGGCTTCGGGGAAGGTTTAGGGTTAGGGTTCGGGCTAGGTTTAGGGTTAGGGGACTGGGACGGTTTAGGGTCCAGGTCAGTGTACGACAACGCTTTAGGGGGAGCGGGCGTGTGAGGGCGTGGGTTAGTGTTTGCGTACGGGTTAGGTTTAGGTGACGGGTGAGGGTCAGGCTTCGGGGAAGGGTTAGGGTTAGGGTTCTGGCTAGGGTTAGGGTTAGGGGACGGGGAGGGATTAGGGTCCAGGTAAGGGTACGACAACGCTTTAGGTTGAGCATGCTTCTGAGGGCGCGGGTTACTGTTACCGTACGGGTTAGGATTAGGGGACGGTTGATGGTCAGGCCTCGGGGAAGGGTTAGGGTTAGGGTTCGGGCTAGGTTTAGGGTTACGGGACGGGGATGTTTTAGGGTCCAGGTGAGGGTACGACAATGCTTTAGGGGGAGTGTGTGTGTGAGGGTGTGGGTTAGTGTTAGAATACGGGTTAGGATTAGGGGACGGGTGAGGGTCAGGCTTCGGGGAAGGGTTAGGGTTAGGGTTCGTGCTAGGGTTAGGGTTAGGGGACGGGGACGGTTTAGGGTCTAGATGAGGGTACGACAACACTTTAGGGTGAGCGTGAGTGTGTGGGCGCGGGCTAGTGTTAGCGTACGGGTTAGGATTACGGGACGGGTGAGGGTCAGGCTTCGGAGAAGTGTTAGTGTTAGGGTTCGGGATAGGGTTAGGGTTAAGGACGGGGATGGTTTAGGGTCCATGTGAGGGTTCGACAACGCTTGAGGGGGAGCTTGCATGTGAGGGCACGTGTTAGTGTTAGCGTACGTGTTAGGATTAGTGGACGAGTGAGGGTCAGGCTTCGGGGAAGGGTTAGGGTTAGGGTTCGTGCTAGGGTTAGGGTTAGGGGACAGGGACGGTTTAGGGTCTAGATGAGGGTACGACAACACTTTAGGGTGAGCGTGAGTGTGAGGGCGCGGGCTAGTGTTAGCGTACGGGTTAGCATTACGGGACGGGTGAGGGTCAGGCTTCGGCGAAGTGTTAGTGTTAGGGTTCGGGCTAGGGTTAGGGTTAGAGGACGGGGATGGTTTAGGGTCCAGTTGAGGGTACGACAACGCTTTAGGGGTAGCGTGTGTGTGAGAGCGCAGTTTAGTGTTAGCGTACGGGTTAGGATTAGGGGACGTGTGAGGGTCACGCTTCGGGGAAGGGTTAGGGTTAGGGTTCGGGCTAGGGTTAGGGTTAGAGGACGGGGACGGTTTAGGGTCCAGGTGAGGGTACGACAACGATTTAGGGTGAGCATGCGTGTGAGGGCGCGTGTTAGTGTTAGCGTACGTGTTAGGATAATGGGACGGATGAGGGTCAGGCTTCGGCGAAGGGTTAGGGTTAGCGTTCGGGCTAGGGTTAGGGTTAGGGGACGGGGACGGTTTAGGATCCAGGTGAGGGTACGACAACGCTTTAGGTGGAGCGTGCGTGTGAGGGCGCGGTTTAGTGTTAGCGTACGGGTTAGGATTAAGGGACGGGTGATGGTCTGGTTTCGGGTAAGGTTTAGGTTTAGGGTTCGGGCTAAGGTTAGGGTTAGGTGACGGGGACGGTTTATCGTCCAGGTGAGGGTACAACAACGGTTTAGGGGGAGCGTGCATGTCAACGTGCGGGTTAGTGTTAGCGTCCGCTTTAGGATTAGGGGAAGGGTAAGGGTCAGGCTTCGGGGAAGGTTTATGGTTAGTGTTCGGGCTAGAGTTAGGCTTAGGGGACGGGGAAGGTTTAGGGTCCAGGTGAGGGTACGACAATGCTTGAGGGTGAGCGTGTGTGTGAGGGCGCGGGTTAGTGTTAGCATACGCGTTAGGATTAGGGGACGGGTGAGGGTCAGGTTTCGGGGAACTGTTAGTGTTAGGGTTCGGGCTAGGGTTAGGGTTAGGTGACGGGGACGATTTAGGGTCAAGGTGAGTGTACGACAACGCTTTAGGGTGAGCGTGCGTGTGAGGGCGTGGGTTAGTGTTAGCGTACGGGTTAGGATTAGGGGACGGGTGAGGGTCAGGCTTTGGGGAAGTGTTAGGGTTAGGGTTCTGGCTAGGGTTAGGGTTAGGGGATCGGGACGGTTTAGGGTCCAGGTGAGGGTACGACAACGCTTTACGGGGAGCGTGCGTGTGAGGGCGTGGGATAGTGTTAGCATCCAGGTTAGGATTAGGGGACGGGTTAGTGTCAGGTTTCGGGGAAGTGTTAGAGTTAGGGTTCGGGCTAGGGTTAGGGTTAGGGGACGGGGACGGTTTACTGTCCAGGTGATTGTACGACAACGCTTTAGTCGTAGCGTGCATGTGAGGGTGCGGTTTAGTGTTAGCGTACGGGTTAGGATAAGGGGATGTGTGAGGTTCAGGCTTCGGCGAAGTTTTAGGGTTAGGGTTCGGGCTAGGGTTAGGGTTAGGGGACGGGGACGGTTTAGGATCCAGGTGAGGGTACGGCAAAGTTTTAGGGGGAGCGTGCATGTGAGGGCACGTGTTAGTGTTAGCGTACGGGTTAGGAGTAGGGGACGGGTGTGGGTCAGGCTTCGGGGAAGGGTTAGGTTTAGGGTTCAGGCTAGGGTTAGTGTTAGGGGACTGGGATGGTTTAGGGTCCAGGTGAGGGTACGACAACGCTTTAGGGGGAGCGGTCGTGTGAGGGCGCGGGTTAGTGTTTGCGTACGGGTTAGGATTAGGTGACGGGTGAGGGTCAGGCTTCAAGGAAGGTTAGGGTTAGGGTTCGGGCTAGGGTTAGGGTTAGGGGACGGGGAC